>NW_027122266.1:3507302-4113503 GCF_030686945.1 Centruroides vittatus
GCATCAGGTTAAATGAGGTGCATTGAACCTTTACAAGCAAGTCTTTATTAGCCATTGAGAGTTGCATACGTATCCTGTGACTTAATAAAATCACTTATATCAATGAGAATCAGGTTGCTGAAATGCCAAATATGGACTAACTGGTTATATGGAACTCTATCATCAATATGCACTAGTATTCTAACTCTCTTAATCAAATCATTTTCAATTCCTATTCAAGGTATGGCCTTGATCACAGTTCTATGAGTCTATTTATAGGAAGGTTTATGACAAGTTCATTATGTAGTACCTCATTCACTATCCACAAAATGTATCTGGATATTACCAACAGTGCAGCATATATTATTGCAATTGATGAATCAAAAACATTACTTTAATAATTATTAAATTTAATTTTAATTGCCATATTATATAAAATCTCATCAAAATAATTCAAATTTATATTTAATATATTACCTTGAACTTCTAATGTATATGTGAAGTTAATACTTCCTAAAGCATTTGAAACAATGCAGGTATAATTTCCAGCATCAGATGACATTAAATTATCCATTTGCATTGACCATTTCTTATATGTTACCTAAAAATTACACATTATTCTTTAATTAAAATTTGTAATAAATATGAAAAATTTTAAAAATTTGGCAACATATTCACCTTATTGTTTAACTTTCTAGTCACAGGTCTATTATTTTTTACCCATACTAGCTTAGGTGGAGGATTTCCAGCAGCTTGACATTTCAAGGTAACAGAACTTGCAGCAGGTTTCACTATTAGCTGAATCATTCTTTGATGAACAAAATAAGGAGCTAAAATCAAAATATTAATATGTTTATAAATTTAATTAATAAATTATATTTTCTAATATTGGTCAAAGTAAATAAATATAGTATTTCAAATTTATATATATATATATATATATATATATATATATATATTTTTTTTTAATCTTAAAACCTCATTTGGTAAGCATACTTAATTGAAAATTTTTTATTGTATTTGTATTTAGAGAGAGAGAATAATGGTAAATCTTCAAATATTTACAGATTCACATACTCAGATTTACACATTACACATACTACATTTACAGATTTGGAGTTACATGAAATTATATATATATATAATAAATAAATACTATATTTAGTATTTTACATTATATTGTTTTTAATTTGTGTAAATTAAGTATTCTTACTGTGAATCTAAAAATCATATCTAATGTTAAACTTATATGAAAATATTCTTAAGAAAACTTAATTTTATTTTTAAAAATGAAATTTATCAAAAAATTATTTTAAAACAATTGAACTTCATTAACATAATTGTTTCCCAATAGCCCATCAAATGCCATATGGATTTATTACACTTTTTTTAAACACAAAATTCTGTTTTAAATGAAATAATGATCACTCAAGGCTGTGGGCCCTGCTGCCTGTTTTCAAACCTCTTTAGTTATTTTTTTTCAAACAAATGAAATACATAAAACATTTCTTTATTAATAAGAAGCAATATTAAAGTGTTTTTTTTGTTAGTAAAAATAACATTTATTTTAGGTTATTTTAGGAAAAAATTCCCAGCCACCCTCCCTCTCAATGGTCCTGATTATCAACAACTATAGTTTATTTTTAAGAGAATGAATTTTTATAACTTTTTCTGAATTTTCTCAATTATTGTATATGTGATTTGGAGTTTCTAATTAATTTGGAGAAATGAATAAATCAATTTGTTTGGGTTGTTTGTTTCATTTGTTTTTATAATGACCATGTTAATTTATATACATAATTATATGTAAATAAACTTAGTAATTACAAAACAGATGAAAACTAAGGAGCAAGAAATACACAAAAATGATCAATGTTATAAGATGACAAAAAATAGATTGAGAATCACTGTTTTTTTGATTTCAAAAACAGTCTTAGTGACAGTGCAAGAAAATTATTATTATATCCAAAATGTAATATAAATAAACAAATATTAATTACCTGATTCATTTCCAGAACTGTTGCTATTTTTAACTATAATATTTTCCTCCGTTATTGGTTGATCTTGCATTAAGGGTTCTAATAAACAAAATATTAATTAAAAAGTTTTAAAAATAATTATATTTATTGTCAGTCACTTTTACTACTAAATCATCAATATTATGTCTTTTATAGATGTTTAAATTTAATATCCTAAAAAAATAAATATGCTTTGCAAAGATAATATATTCCAACTCATCATGTCATTGATCCAGATACAAAACATCTTTTAATAAATTAAAAGATGTTTTGTCCTCTGAATGACTACTTACATATATTATGACTGTTATTTATCAATAATAAATATAAGTTTTTCATAATTATTTTTTTTTTACTTATCATGGTCCATATAAAATTTTTATTATGCACAAATTATTCAAAGAAAACTGTTCATTTTGTAAAAATATTAATATAAAGATTCTGAGATACATCTGAATATGATTCCACTAATGTCATAACTATCAACTGTAGATATATTATATATGCACAAGATATATGTACAACATATAATGAACATATGCTTAAATTTCTAATTAATAATTATGCAAAGCACCCCTCATAAAATGAACAGTTTATAAAAAATATTAATTATTATTTCTTTGATATACAGTATTTATGAACTATTAAAAAATATTTGCCATTATTCAAAATAATATAGAACTAGACTTAAAAGCTAAATAAATATTGAATATACGGGGAGTACTATATATTGTATTGTGTAGGAAGAAAAAGCAAGGAAGTATATAACATTTTTATATTTTAAGGTTTAAAATGAATTTTTATTAGAAAAAAGTATTATATGTAACTGATAAGCTAAAATAATAGTTGACATGAATGTAAATTAAATACTTTCACATAAAAATAAAAAATACAATTAAAAACATCATTATATTGCTCCATAATTTTCCAATATCAGAGCAATTTCACATAAAACATAGAAAATAATTCTAAATATAGTATAATCTGTAAGAATATAAAAATATGTGAAAGCCAAAAAACTGCACTTATTTCAGTATTATGATTATACTTGAAAAGTTGAGATACAAATTTTCTTTAAAAAAAGAACTAAAAAGATGACGGTTTTATTTTTATGCATTTTTAGGAGCAAAATTTCATCATTTTATTGTGCATAAAAGTATATGTAGAACATGTAAAACTCAAAAACATGATAGAAAATTCAAATCAGCTACTTTTGGAATCTGATCCATCAGTTTCATAGTTATACCTGCAAACATACAGTCATTCTACATGGTCTGTCATAGATAGCATGAAGAAAGTAAATCTGTGAACTGTGAAAGATTAAGAAAAAAAATTAATTAAAACTACGTAATGAAAATTTTAGATTAGATCATTATTTCAATTTCAGAAAATATTAGTTTACAGTTGCACTCTAATGAGTTGCATTTTCACAATAGGAATTTCTACTTGGAGTAAGTATATTGAAAATAATAATAGTTAAAGTTAATTCTAATTTTTTGATTTTATGAAAATGACACCAGAATTATTCAATAAAATTTTATCAATAGTGGAATAAAGACTTCTTTATGTTACTGGTTTTGTAAAATGAGATTTCACAAAACTCATTTTTCATTGGTTATCGACTTTGTTTCCATATTCAGAATCAGAAACCTTTAAGATTTTTCAACTCTATTTTCCGAGATGTTTCTTACTACGGAAATAGAAATTTTCTGTTTTCTTATTCTCCTTTCCTTTTCTACTGTAATTTTCTGCAAATGAGAACCTCACTTTACTAGTCTGTTTCTAAGATAAAAAAATTCTACAAATTTTATTAATTCATGATTAATTAATCAATGTTTTTCATGGATTTTTATCCCTTATATTCAGGTCAATATGGTATATAAAAATATAAATACACTTACAACATTATAAAATGAAACAGAACTTCATTGGAAAGTAGATATTGTTTATTTAATGAAATACCAATGATTGCCTTAAAAATCAGGCTATATAGCCCGATTTTTAAGGCGATCGTTGATGTCATCGATTAGTGATGTTTATTTATATTGTTCTTAAAATCATTGTTACTCAATTGATTTTTTCTTAAAAACCACAGCAAGAAATTTAAATGAATTGAAATCCAAAATCAGTTACAAATTATTTGACTGTTGATACTGGAATCAAATTTAAAATTTAATTTATAATTGAAATTTATTGATAATTTCAAAGTCTGTCAAGCATTGAGCCATTAATTTAATGAACATTTTAGGACAATATTTACTTCCAATTACTTATTTAAAAAAATTTTTTTAATTAAAAATTATTTTAAGTTACTACTGAGGGCGTGTTCTTAGAGAAATTATTTAACAATATAAAGAGTTAAATCAAGAGACTTCATAACAAATATAATAATCACTTCACGCTGACTTTTGTTAATATTATAAGTTACACTTACGTGTTGTGGCTAGGGATTGCAATTGCTGGATTCCTCATCCAGCAATCCAGCTGGATCCAGCACACTCTTCAGCCTGCTGGATCCACAAATACTCAATTAACTTTCTAAATAATGGTGCAAAAGTCTACATTGTCGAGGTTGCCGCTTTGCTATGTGCGCTATCGCTCAGCAGCGAAAGTGACGTTGCCGTTCAGTGTGGGACGTGCTACACCCCCTCTCTATACTGCACCACCTGCCCTTTTACCTTTGCTGATCTAATTGCCATTTGACTTTCTGCTCTCGCTAAATAAAGTGTCTTCGCGCTAAATAAAATAAGTAACTCCTCTCCTAGTCCTGGTGCATAATTCTAATTTACAGTCGGTTGTGACGTCAATGAATCACGTGACGGAACGACTTAGGATTGTTTGATGACCCCAAAATCAACTAGCGTAGAGGCAGAAAGGACCTTCTCCGCAGCAGGATATATATGCAATTCATCAAGAAGTAGGTTGGGAGACAACACCAACAATACCATTTGTTTCTTGAGATCCTACTTCCAGAAAAGTCAAAAAAATAACAGAAATGATTGATTTAATTTTATTTAATCCTTTAAAATACTTTATTCAAGACAAGACTAATATTTTATAACTTCTACTCTAATTCTATTAAGTATGAGTTTTTAACTTTAATTCTATAAGTGGTTAGTGGGCTACGACAGGCAATTTTATTGTAAAAATTAGTGAGAAACTGAGACTACCTAGTTAGTTAAATAGTTAATTAAATTAATGAGTATCAATATCTTAGATATATGATGATATGAATGTATGTGATTCATGATTGTGATGATAATAACTGACTACTACTAATTACTTACTCACTACTTTACAATAACTACATACTAACACTAATAATTAAATTACTTATAAATAACTACAGACTGATATGTAGAGCCTACATAAGAAAACTGGTAAGACTGATAGTCACTTAGCCACTGATTATCCATCCTTACATTATTATAATATATTAGTATAAATTAATTAGTAGTATTACCTTTGCTAGTATTTAACTTAAAGATTACATTAAATGTTTAGTTAGATTATAATTATAAAGTTAATTATCTCTATCTCAAGTGTTAAACCGAACCAAAGTTAAGTTTACTACCTAAATGTGTAAGAAGTTTTACTGATTTATAGTGACCAGTCTAAATAATAAAAGTTTCTTACGTATTTTAAAAAAATGTTTTATTTCTTTAAAAAATACCATAAATTGCTGGATAGATAGATAGATAACACTTTATTGCACCAAAAATACATCTGCACTGGGTCCAGCTGGAATGTTGTTGGTCCAGCAAAAATCCAGCTGGATTGAAAACACTGCTGGATTGCAATCCCTAGTTGTGGCATTACAAACGTTAACACCAATTTAATTTTGAAAATTAAATTGGTGTTTCATCTGGCCTCTTCATTTGAATCAACAAGCTGTTCAAAAGCTAAAAATTGAAAATGATTATATTCAAATTTCACCTGAAGATGGTAGATGTATGCTATCGAAAGTGTTTGTGAACTCATCCAAAATAGTTAACGTTCATAATGCCACAACACGTAAGTGTAACTTATAATATCAAGAGACTTCATTTTCACTAAAAAGGAAATGATGTCAAAATTTTTAATTTCTTCTTTTATAAGCTTTAACTGTGAGGAATAATAATAGCAATAATAATGCTAATGATACAGTAAAACAATAAAATAATTTTGTTACACAAGAAATAAAAAAAAATACTGAAATTGCAAAGGTTTGAACATATATCGTGTAACTCCTTTGTTGCAAGTTGTCATTTTCGTTCACAACACTTCCTACAGGGTGTAGATGACAAGATAGTCAAATGCAGATGAGAGATGACAGTGTATGTTGAATACTTCTCAAATAATAGTGAGGTTGAGGCCAAAGTTTTAAACGTGAAAACGTATGTCAGACATTCAGATCTGCTTTCCTGTGAGCCTAGAAGTTTGACAATGGTGTTTGGAAAGTCAGTGGAATCATGCTCGACATTCCAATTGTCATCGTCAAACTTCTAGGCTTACAGCAAACTGGCACTGAATGTCTGACATACACTTTTTCACGTTTAAAACTTCGGCTTCAACTCGCTAATAACATAATTAATTACAGTTTAGTAGCATCTTGGAAACTTTGTATTAGTAACATTTAAACTACTGCATCAATGATGATAATATTCACTGAATTCTTCAACATTCTACATTGTAAAGTATTAAAAGTGAAAAAGATAAATACAAACCATTAGACTTTGAAAAACAATTTGTATTTTTACATTTAAACTGATATTAGCTAATAGTTTTCAATAATTTTACTATCTTTCAAACCATATAACACTGAAAACATTTAATGACTCCAATATCATCTCTCAGAAATTACTTACACTACAATTTCAATAACAGATTTTTGTTTGCGAGTATTTAAAATACAAAATTGTTTCTTTGAACTTTTTTGTTTTTCTGAATTATCTTTTGAGATACATTAAATACTCTAATTTGACTGAATATATATATTATTTTCTGCATTCTTTTCCTTTTAATTTTGAATCATTTCAATGTAGTAGTAAATACTGTGTCTAGGTTAAAAATTGGTAAAAAAGTACATTCATGTTTTGAAGCAATGGCCACTTTCTTGTTCCAGCCAATCTAAGATAGAGTGTTTATAGAGTCTCATGCAATTCTGGCTTTCACATATTTTACTGTAGTTAAATGTTCATTGTTAACTTACCTTTAATATAAATAGAAAAATTTCGCCAAACTGTTCCTAAATTATTTGTAACTTTACATGCATAAATGCCATTATCTAAAGACTCAACATTTTTAATGGTTAAAACATAACCATTCATTTTGACATGTAAACTGTTACTGGGAATCAATTGATCATCATGATACCAAAGTAAAGTTGGTCGTGGATTACCATAAACAGGACATCGCAACTTCAGTCTTTCTCCTTTTGTTGTTTCTATATCAGTTGTGACATTATCTCTAAATACTGGAGCAGCTAATAAAATTATTCATTATTAAAGTAGAGTTTTTTTTATATAAAAAAAATTAAACAAATGACTCACCTAATGGTCGTTTGCTAGCATCAATAAAAATAAATGTTGATATAAAAAATATATTTTGCAAGAAAAATATTGGTGCAATTGACATTCTTAATTTTCATTGCATTCTAATATAATTTCATAAACTGCAAAAAAAAAAAAAAAAAATTAAAAAAGTCAATTATAATTATGTTTAAAAATTATTTTATTTTATAAATACTTTGTTAAATATAATAATATAAAGTGGCATTTGTTATATATTTTATATAACAAATATCAAACACAAGTTATAAGAAATATCTAATAAATCACGATTTTAAATGTAAATGCAACCAATAAAATTTGAATATCATAAAATTATATTTTTTTAAGAGTCAATTAAATTAAATAAAGAAATCACTTCCTGTTTCAGGAAGTCACATTTATTAACAATCAGTGACTTTATTTACAAAGAAGGCACCAAGTTTAATGATATTACTTTTTGATACATAAGTATTTTTATCATTTACCAGTATAAATCATTATTATTACACATATATCTTGGATATTATTAAAACTAACTTTAAATAATTTAAAAAATTTACTTCAATATGTCTAGATTTTTTAAAATAACATTGATAACATTTGTTTCAAGCAATATTTTGATAGACCATTATATACCACTGCATATAATTTAAGAATATAAGGCAAACTTTATAATTAGACACTTTATTGTTAGACTGCAATACTACTAGAAGTCTATAAAGTATTTAAAATTAATACCAACAAATTCCTTGGTATTAATTTTAAGTTATAGTATCTAGTATATCTGGTTTGAATAGACCAACAGGTATTTTTATTTACCATTAAATATTGATTTACAGATTAATTTGAAACAAAAAATTTTTATTCAAATAATTGTTAGAAAAGACCAAAATAATAATTTTAAAAAATGTCTTCTTAATCTATTCAAACCTTAGTCTTTGCTAATTCAGAAATCAGAAAATTAAACATTTTTTTATATCATCTCATGTATTTTCAATTAATTTTCCAAAAGAGAAAACTTCACTAAAAGAAAATTTCAATATACTCAAAAAGAACTCTTAAGTATGGCTTGTTCTTTTTGTTTTTTTATTTCTATTTCAAATTGTATAAACTCATATAAAGCAGTTTCATAAATATTAATTTATCATAATAAATTTCAATTTAATTTTTAAAAGTATGTATATAAATATTTTTTTTATGAATTCATATTTCAAATACTTTTAATTATAACATTGAAATACTAAACAAAGTTTTTAATTTTCTTTATCATTCTTACAGGATGCAAACTGCAGGATACAGAATATATCAGTTAACTAAGGTGTGTCCTATGAATAACAAACCATTCACATATCGTATTTATTTTTAGTTTATTTAGACCTTTGAAAACAGTTAAAAATAATAATAATAATGTATTAAGACAGAAAATAATTTTAAACAATTAAAGTTGACTGTCCCCAAAATATAAAGGAAGGTTGTTGATATGAAGATACCAGAGGTCAACATTAGCCCAACAGAAACTACTAGAAATGACTGTAGTTGGCTAGATTCACTAATTTAACAATGGACCAAGACCCTAATGTGCTTAAAGATGAAATTCTTGCTCTTACAGGAAGCAAGAGCTAGCGTACGCTTGGTCGCGCTCCCAAGCCCTGCCTTTTTTCCCATGATGCTATGGCCCATTTTTGCTAGGTAAGCTACTCAGACACGAAGCAGCCGCAAACTACACATTTGTTTGCGTAATGTAGTCCACATGACGTGGATTCCACAGATGTGGATTGGCTATAGAACAAAGATTTTATTATAACCTATACTTGTAATCAGTCAGTTTTCATTTCAAACTTCGAAACAGCATGGGAAAAATATGCCTATTAGTTAAGCCTAACTAGGCTTAAGCCTATTTATAAATAAATATTTACTATTTTAATATACAACGTATATACCATTTTCTTTTCAATACTGAATGTATTAATCATAGAATTTTATCAATGTACGTAAATTACATTATTTCTTTTTCGACATGTGGCATGTTTATGTAGTCAACCATTTTCCCTTGCTCTCTCTTGCTAGCGTAATGCTCTCGTTGTTGAATTCTGTGAACAGCGAGAGTACTCTCGTATCACTGCTCTAGCAAAGGAAAAACTATGTGAGCAAGAAGAGAGGGGTGGAGCCTTTGACGTCATCGATTGTGCTAGGCCATGTTTGCTAGCATTTTGCTCTTGCAAAGCGCTAGTTTGCAGCGGCTCTTAGAAATGAAAATTACTCTGCAAGAGTAATTGCTAAAAGATTAAATCTGTCATCCACTGTAATCAACAATTTTATAAAACTTGGAAATCAACATGGTCAAAAGAAATCAACAGAATGTCCTTCAAAGCTTATAAACAGGGCAAAACATGCCACTGTTCACCAGATTATCAGCAAGAAAACATTATTTCAGAAGTTAGCAGCAATGTCTGAGTGTAATGTTAGCAAATCAATCACTGGAAGAGTTGTTTAGACATGTTGGCTTCTCATTTATAAGTCAAGAAAACCTGTTCATCACCAAAGCCTAGTCACAAGGAGAAACATTTATGAGCCAAAGAAAAAATAAGCTGGATGGACAAATGGAAACAATTATCTGGAATGATGAGAAAAAATTCAACCTTGATGATCCAGATAGTGGAGCCATAGTGGCATGATTTGAGAAAGGAGGAAGGACTCTATTCTAAACAATAAGATGGTGGCTCAGTTATGATGTGGGGTAGTTTTAGTCAGATGGAAAGACTCCACTTTATTACAAGGGCATACAAATGCACATGATTATCAAGACATGTTGGCAAACAATTTCTTGCATTTTGCAGAACGTATTGCTGTGAATTGATGGTTCTTTCAACAGGATGATGTTCCCATTCACACAGCAAACTGTATGTATGAATGGCTTTTAGCTAATGTATGTGGTGCCTATTATTGATTGGCCAACTCTATCTTCTGATCTTAATCAAATGTAAAATCTTTGGGGATTCTGGCTACAGCTATGTATGCAAATGGACATCAATATAATAGCGTGGATGAACTAAAACAAGCCATAATTTATCACCGGAAAGAAAGAAGTACATCTATCCTCCAAAAACTTATATAATCAATGCTAGACCATATTTACAAAGTTGTTTTAACCAAAGTGGTTTCACTGGATATTAAGTTACGGTTAAATATAATTTATTAACACGTCATTAATTGTTTCAGTTAATTTTGTTATATGCCTTTATACTTTTGGGACAGTCAAATTAATTGTAATTATTTAAAATTGTTCCTTATGAATGATTATTAATTTTTTACATTTGCATTTGTGAAAGTTCAAACAAGTATGCGTTTTGCAAAGTTAACAGTGTGAACAATTTTATGTGGAAATCTATTAGTGCCTTTATACTTATGGGACATATAGTGTTACTACCCGTCCGGTTTTCACCCGGACAGTCCAGGAATTGACTCACTGTCTGGGTGAACTATTAATTTTGTCTGGGAATTTCGTAGAAATTGTGAAATTACGATGAAACAAAGTTCTTGCAAATATTTTTATAAATTTACACCATTTGAACAGCGAAAGACCTCACACTCACTGAAACTCATCTGCATTCCACCATGTTACTCTGTTTACGGGGACATGTGACTCACAACCTGCCTCTCGACATTTTTTTTCCTTTTATTTTATTATTATTTTTTTTTTTGCTTGTACGTCCGTACACATCTTCTGTGGGGCTAAATTATCTGTTCTATCTTTCTTAATTTAGGTTACATACGTTACTCCTACGCAACCCCTAGTCCCTAACTGTAACTGATTTAGAACCAGCATGCACGTTATTCTTCGCATTGTAAAATGACATTGCGCATGCGTCAGGAACTTCTGTTCGAACAAACCTGACCTGCCATCCAGGTCAGCAATTTTGTAAAGGTACATACAAAATTGTAAAGGTACATACAAAACACTAGGGACATACCTTATTTAAAAAAAACGACTTTTTTTTATAAGCTTAAATAAAAAACAAATGAATTTAGCAGAGGTGATATCAAATAGTGAAGAACTGCAAAATCTATTTTGCAAATCTTAAAAATTCTTCATTAAAATTTACATTTCTTTACAACTGATATATCAAAGCATACAGAAGACAATAATAAAAGAGGAAATGAAAAGCTGAAAGAATTTTTTAAAAACTATTTTTTATAAAGTTACAAAATTCTTGGTACTGTATTGTAAAAATTGAAATTTATTGTCTTTTTAGCTAGTGAAATGTTTCATTATATGTAAAATCATTTTTACGTACAGTATAATAAAACATTTCACTAGCTGAAAAATAGTTTTTTTTATACAAATTCATTTTTACAGCTTCATTTATAGAAATTCCTACAATGAAATGTTAAATGCTATAGAACTAAATAAGAGTTAAAATTCAAATTAACACACACACATTTAAATATTAAAATACTATTTAAAATTAATCTAAATAAAATTTAATTATAAAACAAAAAACTTAAAAGTAACCAAAAACAAATAATTTTCCTGAAGTATACACAATAAATTTGATTAGTTCTATTCATCCTTGTTTACTAATACAGTAAGTCCTCTATTTACGAACTTAATCCGTTCCTAGCAGTCGTTCGCAAGTCGAAAAGTTCGTAACTCAAAAAGACGACGTTTGGCACAAAAACTCAAATACAACGTTGTTTTTACAATTATGTAATATTTAGGCTACTTGAATAATGTTGAATTAAGATTGTTAAATGGAAGTATAAATTCAAATCAATTACATGTACATTATTTATTAAAATTACTCATTTAAAACAACTACAAATGTACATATGTATGTACTGTAAATGTTTTTAATGTAAAACTTCAAAAATAAACTTGACTGTACATAAAAAATAACCAACTGCACTTTAATAGTAAACAAATGACACTACACACGATTGACACATTACAGTCCAAACTCAACTAAGAGCCTCTCACCTACCTCTCACGCTTAGAGTACCTAGATATCAGAATAGCAACACGCAAGTCATCGCCGCCATGTTCTGTCGGCTGTCATCGTGATTACGATTTTTTTAGTTTAATAAAGCATTTTATTCGTAAAAATGCTTTATTAAACTAAAAAAAAAATTGTCATTTCTTAATGTAAACCTATAGACCACGCAATGACAGTCGATTGACAGAACATGGCGGCGATGACTCGTGTCACTACTCTGATATCCAGGTACTCTACTCATGCTCATGTTAACCCGCCATCTGTCAGCTTTGTTCTTAACTTCGAAAGTTCATAAGTCGAGGACTGCCTGTATGACATTTTACATATTCCTGACAATTATTACTTAAAAAATTATAACCAGATAATGTATTTATTTTACTTAAGATCTTAGTTGTAAAGCTCTAATTTTTGTTATTTTGATTAGTTTCATTCATTTATTCCAGGTTACTTTTATTCCTTTATTTTATAATTAAGTTTTACTAGGTAGCCAGTTAATTAAAACTAAAAATAATAAAATAATTAAAACTCTGCCTTTACATCAAACCTGAAACTAAAACTAGATTTAAAAGTAAAATCAAAAATTAAATCAATTGAAGCAACATTTCAGAAAATGTGAATAAAGTACTTATTGTCAGTATTGATTTGGTTATATTTACTCTAGGCAGTCAGTATTGAGTCTCTATAGCACTTCTTTGCAGTGTTAGTTTCAGTTTTGGCAGTGTCAGAACATTTTAATGTATATACTAAGTAGCACAATAGTTCAATCAATTTCAATTTTAAGCAATGTTAACTTGCTTAAAATTTGACATTATACACAGTACAGCAAGTTTTCCAGGCTGTTTGCAGGTGTTTCACATCTATCTGATCTCTGGTACCATGAGGCTTTTCTCACCAGTCCTCTCTCTCTCTCAATGGCTTCTTTCATTTTTACACCTGGGTTCCAGGGTAGCAATTTATTATCCATAAGGACAACCAAAGTCAATCCATCTCATGGCAATCTCATTGCTGTTATAAATCTTGTAACCTACCAACATTAATATATTCATCTTTATTTTTCTTTTATTTGGTAGATTTGTCAAAAAAGCCATCAATTGGTATCAAGTAATGAACTGGGCGGTTAGAATCATATTTTGGTCTCAACATGAAGTAAAAGCAAAATAAAAACAGAAACTGGTGCTAAAAATTGGTAGATGGAACTATGGTCAATATCGACAAAACTAATTTATTTGAAAAAATAATGCAAAATGTCTTAATTAAAACATAATTAGCAAACAAACCAGGAATTCACAATAGTGGTAATCAATAAATTGTTCAAATACCTAAAATTGTTTTTCACTTGCCTTCCTGTAGTCTTAACATTGTGTCATCACTACTCCACCACACATGAACCAATGCACCTTTCTCAAATCTTTCTTCAACAGCATCATTTACACATAAGAGCTTTAATATAAAACTCGAATTGTATTTTTAACCTCGGCCATTTATTCAAACTGTCTTACAGTCTCAAATCCTCTTAAACTCCGAAATTTTCTTCTTGCTATGCACCTAGATATGAAATTGTTTTTACCTTTCAGGCTAGCTTTTAATAGTGGGGAATGTTTCATTCTTCTTCCCAGTAGTGGAAGAGTTCAAATTTGTTTTAGATGGGAAAATGCAATATGGGAAGAATAAAGACTGTCTTGCTGCTATTATTTGTGTAGTTGTTTTTCACTTATTATGCTTTTAATTATAATTGCTGTTTTATAATATTAAAAAAACACTTATTCTATGCTTTTTATTCAAAATTAGGAAAGTAGTTGAGACTGGCATCAATATGATTCCTTTTTCACCCATCTCTGTCAAATCCTCAGTTGGTTTGAATACATTTTACATTATTTTATTGAAATCAGAACGATGACTTAAACTGAATAAAACTAAGTGTTTAAATGCATGAAAAGTTAATTACTCTTAATTCACAAAGATTTCAAATGACCTATTTGCCCAGAAATTCCAATGACTTGAATTAGTATTGTCTACCAAAAATTTAATGAAGGTATTTTTTTTTTCTTTCATTGAAACTAAGTAAATCAATAACAAGACTGATTCAATTAGAATATAACAGCATAGATGTTTTGGTTTTGTTGATATGTACTCAAATATAGCTCAATACTGGCTATTAAATATTTGATAAGGTATACTGTATCTATATAATTTTTAGTTGTTGAAACTGTTGTAATTGATGTTAGAAGCTGTCTAGTCACGATTTATCTATATACAAAGAGTTGTCAGTTAATTCTGGATGTTTTATAAGCTCTGTAGATGTTTCGTATACTGTTCTGCCACTATCAGTTGGTTGTTGTGCTTCTCTCAGGTCATTATCATTCTGCAGCAGAGTTCCTGGCATAGTTTCTACAGTCCTTCAACAGACTCGTGACATCTTTCGGAAGAGAGAATCTTTTTAACATGCCAAAATTGCAGAAATTTATGAGTAAAGTATCTGAGAAATGAAAAAAATCTAGCAACAAGTTGTGCAACTTTCCTGGCTGTTATGAGATTTTATTTTAAAAATAACATTTATATTATTAATCATAATAAATAAAACTGCATGTGGCATCATGTTATGCAATTTCATTACAAAAAACTTAGAAAGGAATTCAACACTACCGTCGACAAGCAGTATCATCTTACTTTATGCAATCTACAAGATTTTCCTCCCTCAGCCTGTGACTTCAGTATTACTTGGATGGTTCCAAGCACGGTGACGATGTTGCTATAGCCTTTACTGTTATCAATATCATTGGGCGAGCAAGCATTGCTCTGTGAAGCATGCTGAAGTTTTTTCAATACTGGAAGCTGTGAATTACACTTTTGAGGACTGGTTTCCAAAACATAAAAGCATCACCATCTAACAGCTCTCTTCTCCCTGCTGAACCTCAAAAATAGGGGTATAAATATACTTTAGATCCAAGTTCTACTTGCAAAGAATAGCCAAAAGCATATCATCATCTTTAAATGGATCCAGAATCATTCAAGGGGTGGAAGGTAACAATGTGGCTGATATGCTTGCTAAGGCAGCTGCTAGCTCTTCCCTCACCCCCTTGTATTGCAGAATTTCCTTCTCCAAAGTATCAGGGAGCTGACCCTTACCCAGTGGCAAGGCAAATGGGACAGTAGTGTCACTAGTAGAGTAACATAAATTTATCCCTAACATTAAGGAATGTCTTCTGTGGAAGCATTTCATTCCAAATTTTTATTTTATGCAACTACTCACCAGACATGGCAACCTTGAAAGACTATCTACAAAGGTTCCATCTAAACAATGATACCTCATGCCCATGTGATAATACTTTGTTCAAGACATCCTCCACATTCTCTTTGACTGCACCAACCAAGACGAGGCAAGAAGCAACCTTTGGACATATACTGTACAAAGAACACAACTGGCCTTGTGACTATAGGTACTTTGTGGACAATCCCAGTACATACAAAGAACTGAACAATTTTACCATAAACTCAGGAGGTTCAACCCAACCAATTGAAGTATACAATCAGCATAATACTAACAAAGGCTCGAATACTATCACCAAAGTTTAAAGACAAGAAATGTACATTGGAGGCAGCACGATTCATCACTACCATGTACAGTACTTTCTCCACTCAAAGTAGGTATTGAATGGCATAGCAACAGTACATTTACGCTCATCTGCTATATACTGTCTGCTCCTCAGTGCGGCTTAACTGACTGTGGGCTCTGACTTACAGCCAGTTGTTATTTCCAGGATGTGGTGCCATATACTATCCATATAATCATAGCTATATACCATTGTAATCAAACGTAATTACAGATTTAAGCAGCATCAAAGTTACCATCCTGCAGTCTACTGATGGACTACTTGTATGCTTCATCTTCATCTTGTACTATGCAATAATAATAAACAACACTAAAAGCGTTGTTTATTATTATTGTGTAGTTTTAGCCCACAACTTTAATTTAGATAGAGTTAGATAGCCTAATAAATAAGATTTATTAATTTGGAAGGCTTATCACATTAAGACCGACAGAAAAAAAGACTAGATCTTTTACAAAAAAGTTAGTCTTTAATAATCACTTTCAAATTTAGGTAAGGATGCATTTCAGGTACAAGGACCCCTCATCAGCACTTACAAACACACAGCACCAACATATAACCAAATTGTTAAATCCTATTTATTAGGCTATCTAACTCTATCTAAATTGTACTATACATTTAGCATGTAGTTAATTTGCTATAAGTATTAATGTACCATGTTACTGTATTATTACTGTAATTCTCATGTTACATGTCTTTTCTGTAGTTATAAAGAACTATGTACAGTACTAACTGTCAAGTGTCATAACTTCAGTGAAACTTACTTTGATATAATACTACTAATGTATGTTAACTACTGGTAATTACTTAGAAATAACCTTGTAATGAAAACGACCTTTCATGCAATGTATATAAGCTTTATATTTTTAATGGAAAAACATCTGCACCCAATGTAACATCCTGTAACTGTCGTTTTACCAATAAATGGACACTTGCTGCATGCTCACATAAACTCACTAAATCTTCCACTATCCTATCCCACTATCAATTTTGCTTTCACCTTCACTCAACCTTTCTCCCCCACCACAAAGTCATACCAATGAGGGATACCTGGGTTTTCCTTTTCCATATCACCATATTCATAGCATGCTAAATTTCATTTCTTAATCTCCTCCCATCTGGAGATATTAAACAAAATAGACACTAACACAATTTTTTACCCCCCCTTTTTTACTTTAGGTTCATGAGTCTTTTGAGATCCCCAAAACATTGTAATTTGCAAAAGCTTGGAGGGTTGAATTTGACATGATTCCAATACTTTCCCTTGTTATGTCTACATAACAGCTGGAAAAGAAAAAAGCAAATATTTGAGTTTATAATTGTTCTAGAATTAAAATTTTGGTTAATGTGAGCCTAGGTATACAAAATGGCGGCGCTTCTGGTAACCTCAATGGCAAGTGTTTTTAGAAAAGAAATGTAGATGGCGCTGATAGTAATGATGCCTTCGTATGCAAATATCCATCAAAAAATTCCGTTCGGGAAACATGAGGAATAATGTGAATTTCGAATTTTGGTTACGATGTAGACGGATTATGTACTGTACGTTGTTAATTTTTTAAAAGTGTCTGTGTTTTTTTCAAAGTTTGTACAATTTACTCGAAGTCTAAAGTTATCGAGGAGGAAAGTTTGTCAATGGTAATTAACATGATAAACGTGTCATTAATGTGTTTAATGCATGTTAAATGTCATAAAAGTGTATTAAAGGTGTGTTAACATTGTGTAAGTGAGGTAAAAATTTTGTAAAGGGTTTATATGTGGTTCAAATTTGCATTTATAGTGTGTAAATGTGTTTAAAAGTGTGCAAATGTGTGTTAAACGTGTTAAATTTGTCATAACCAAGTATATGTAATAGTGATTTCCGACACGAAAGACAACGTGAACGACACATGGAGGGCTAGGTGGCAGTGGATCGCAGGTGCCAACCTCTATGGAGACGCTGCCTATCGTAGATGAAAAGTTGAGATGTGAATCGTAAGACTGCAGTTCTTAAGAGGAGTAAAATTTATGTACAATACATGCAAATTTTGTTCGAACCACTGATGTATAGAATCTCGTAATTCACTTCGTCCATGCATCGATTGAATTTATAGGTAGTATGATGACTTTTTTATTTTTCGTTTCTGGTCCAAGAGTAGGAAAAGTAACCAAAAGCAGGGGAAAAAGTAAGTAGCAAATTTACGTTTTAAAAATGTTTTAGTTTTAAAAAAGATTAAATATAGGCGCGTTTATGTTACTGTCGACGGTCGCCATCTTGTTAGCATATTTGCGTGTGCAAACAAGATGGTGACCGGAAGCGCCGCCATCTTGTATACCTAGGCTCACATTAACCAAAATTTTTAATAGATAAAGCACTACATGTATCAATGATTCTCAATCCAAAACACACAGTAGATCAAATTCTATTTTTTCTATTGGTCTGTCGTATGTTATATCAGGGGTCTCCAACCTTTTTCTGAGAAGGGCTATCTATGTGAATTATAAAAGATAAATCTGAAGGTCAGGTATGTAAAAAACAGCCAAAGATTAAGTTTTTCTTTTCTATTTCTGAATGAAAATAGACAAATGTAAAATTTGCAACTTTTCAAAAGAATGTCACCAAAATTGGAGATATTTTGATTTTATATATTTCATTTGTGAAAACAGTTGTTTGCAAAGATATGTAGAAAGATATGTAAAAATAGAAAAAAATCTTCCATGAAAACTTCTTAAAACTTAAATTTCTCTTCCGGCAGAGATTTCTAAAAATTTAAGAAACTCCTTTTTTAATAGGTTTTATATTTATTATTTGTAGCTAGATATATTCTAGTTCACTTCTCAAAAGTTTTTATGCTTTGGACTAGTTTAAACATTGATGATAAAACATGTTGGTGAAAACATGCTATGCAGGCCAGATAATTATGCTTCAAGAACTGAAGATTGGAGAACCCAGTGTTATATCATTCCAAATTTTTCCAACAGAGAAAGTATTTGTAATTGACCAAATTTTTATTATTTGTTTTTTTGCCTTTCTCATTTTTAAGGTTCTAATTCTAAAAGCATCAAAAAAGAAATGGGGGGGGAAAAAGCTCTGTATGTATGTATATGAATGTATTGGCCTGTATTTTGCTTTATATCACAGGACCCCATGGCTCAAATTTTAAAACTCGACAGGATTATTTCTATATTTGGGACAGTAATGCTATTATGTTTTGGAGATTATAAGTCAAAGGAAAGGAGAGATAGAGAGTAGAGGCCATATTATCTTGATTGGATTCAGACTTGATGAAAATTTTAACCATTATTGGCAATTACAATATTTTAAAAACACACCCTACCATCAAAAATAAGGATTTGACTTTTATAATAATTAATAATATAAAAATATTCTTAAATAAAAACTTCATAACAGATGGCAACACACAATTTTAACTTTGAACAGTGCTATGTTTTTCCCTAAAATATGTAATAATCCATCTGTAAACTGAAATATCCTTTTTTTAAAAAAATAGCAAAATAAAATCGTGGCCAACATTATTTAATATTTTATAAATGTAAAAATACAGAGCATTCACAAAGGTAAAACCTTTGTCGTTGCCTTTTCCTTTCGTCGTTGCACACCATTCAGTCTCTGTAATTTTCAATGGTGTGCAACGAACAAAGGAAAAGGCAACAACAAAAGGTTTTATCTTTGTGAATGCTCTATGTTTTTACATTTATAAAATGAAATAAGCTTTTTTGAATAATAGAGAAGTTTCTCATAATTCAACAAAATTATTCCTTTTAAGTTTTCATTGTTATTATAAGCAAATTTTATATTGTAGTATAATTAAAAATTTTCAAACTTCCTTCTTGTTTGAGAGCCAGGAAAGTTGTGCCAGAGTCCTTGCCATCTTTTCAATCAGGGATTAGTAAAAACAAAGTATATTTATTATTTTAAATTTACTATTTAAAAAAATGCATTTATTTATTTTGAAAACTATAACATATGAAATAAAATTTATAAATAAAGTAAATCAGCAAGACTGCATTATTATTGTTTACCATTCACTAACTTTGATTTTGGAAGCTAGAGTGAGTGATAATAAAATACAAAACTAAACTTGCTGCCAACTAAATTTATTTTTTTGAACATTGACAATAAAAATGCATGTCCTAGCATGTAATCTGAAGACCAGTGAATAATGAACTTACCAGTTTTCAAATATCAAAATTAGGAATATCAAATGAATTCACCAAACCACTATAAAAAACAGGAAACAGTTTACTGAGCATCTTTCAATGTACACTTTTTGTGTGTGATTTTGATGTTTATTTATTGACTGTATTTATCTAATATTTTTATCAGTTGATAATTGCTATCACTTGTAGCAAAGTAAGTGTTATATTTACTTACCAACACATCTACTTATATTTTTATTAAATTTATTGTTATCCACCCAAAGAACTACAAAATGTTAAAAAATCAATATGATCAAAGATTAATTTTTCTGGAAATATTTATTAATTATTCCTTTTGCTTTACAATAAAAAAAATTTGTGAGTATATTTGAGAGGCTTGGTGGAAAAATGACTTATCCTATATTAAGAAGTTTTTGAAAAAAGAAGGATTTATGTTTCAATTCATCAGCACTTTAATATGAAACATTTTAAACCATGGAACTAGAATTCAATGTTTGTGAACCGTGAAAATTTCCTAAAGACAGACTGATGATGTACAAATCCAAATTTGTTAATAACTTGTTTTCTATAGTTTTGCATGATATGCCATTTTCCACAAAGCATCTTATTTGTAGTTATTAAAATATATCTAATTATTGAATTTGATTTAATTATTATTAATGTTATTTATTGTTTTAAATAGCTACATATGAAATTTCATTAATTTTTGTTTTAGTTGCAGGTTTGCTGAATTGGTAGATATTTTTGTTCTGTTTTTATCCATATGTTTTTGATTGTTAATATTTATAAAAGCTGTACTGAATGATGATGTTTTTTGATCACTATTTACAATTATAGAATTTCTCATAATGTTTTATGTTTATGATATAGGTCAGGTATAACAATCTGCCATTTTTATGCAATTAGTCTGGAACTGTGTAATTTATGTGCCCATAAGATACACATAATTTTAAATAATGAGTAAATATGAATATTTTCAGATTAAAATTTTTCATTATAACTATTGAGTTGTTCAGAAAGTAATTTCGTTTTTTTCATGGAAAAAAGAAAAACAATTTTCTTATAATATATAAATATTTTATTGAATTGTATATTGACCATTTTGGTCCAATACCTGTGTCTACCTTTCTGGTAGTAGCATGATTCGACATTCATAACAGTTTTGATCTTTGCTTACAAAAAACTGATCCAAGTGATTTTTGACATCTTCATTTGAAGTAAATGTTTTACTGTTTAAAAAATTTTGTAAAGACTGGAACAAGTAATAATCTAAGGGTGCCAGATCTGGTAAATATGGTGAGTGTGCTAGCACATCCCATCTAAGCTGTAATAGTTTCTGACAAGTTACCAAACTTGTGTGAGGTCTGGCATGATCATGGTAAAACACTACACCTTTTCTGTTTGATAGTATCACTCAATTTGTCCAGTTGACAGCAGTGCACTTTCAAATCAGTTGTGGAATTGTCTGGCAGAAGTGGAAAAAAAAATTTCCTTAAAATCCCACCAAACAGAGAGCATCACTTTTTTTTTTTTTTTTAAATGAATATCAGCTTTCAAAGTGCTTTGAGCCGGCTCATCTCTTCTACTCTGTGACTGCTTGCATTCAACATTGTTATAAACAATCTATTTTTCATAGCCAGTTACGATTCACTTCAAAAATGGATCATTTTCTTGACATTTGAGAAGTAAATCACAGATGTCGTCAATGTGACAGAACAATCTCTTTCTTTAAGAACACATGGAACCCATATATCGGGCTTTGAAACAAAACCAAGTCGTTTCAAGTGACCATAAATGGTTGAATTCAACAAATTTAATCTCTTAGCAATTTCTAGTGTTGTTATTCAATGGTTTGCTTTAATCAATACTTTTATTTTGTATTCATCAGCTTCAACTGGCCTTTCAGAACATGGTGCATCTTCAATATCAAAATAGCCAGAATGAAATTTTGCAAACCAATTTTGGCATTGTTGTTCTGTTAACACATGTTGCACAATTTTTTTCTTGCTTGAACAGCATTCTTACCTTTTCGGTAATAAAAAAGCAAAATATGCCTAAAATGCTGCTTTCGATTTTCCATATTTGATGGGACAAGAAAAAATAAGAAAGAAAAACAATTGCAAAGAATCAAACAAAATTTTTTACAAATAAGCATTGAAATTTCAACTGTCAAAATATATAATGACAATACAATTTAGAATAAAATTGGCAGATAAAAATACAACTAATCTCTCTGGTGGTAAAAAAATGAAATTACTTTCTGAACAACCCAATATTTTTTGTATCACAGATTTCTTGAAACCATAGGTAATGTTTCTTATAACTTTAAGATTTTTGGTTATGTAAAAGATTCATAAAGTTTTTGCTTAATCAACATGGCATCTTTGCTAACTGTTATTTATAGTGCGGATTGTCTGAGAGAAGTTGGGCATTTATGTCTGAAGTTTTCTTCATTTGAACTAATTTTTTGATTATTTATTTTGTTGAAATTAGATTATGGATGATGGATGCACAACCATACATTCATAAATACATACAAACAAATGATTATTCATTTGATCATAATTAGAAAAGACAAGAACTCATAAGATAAATTAGAAAAAGACAAAATGAAGAACTCTGTCCTTAAATATCTGTAATGCTTTATGCAATTTTTCAAAATAAATTAAATATATATGATTGTTTTTTCTTTTATGAACTTTGTTCAAGTGAATTTAATGTAATCGTGATAATCAAAGTTGTATGTTTTGTATTTTGTTTTCTACATACTTTTGTTATGTATCACCATATCTTAGGATAAACCAATGGCAATTAAATAACATAAAATGAATAAATAAAGCTATACTATAAGTATTAGATGTTAATGGTGCGGTGTTTTATATATTGATTAAGTATCAATTTCCCTAGTGAAATAAAGAATAATGTGAATAAAACCAAATAGTCTTTGTCTCTGATGAAATGCGGTACAGACGAAATAACTATGGTTAAACTAACTGTGAAGTTATATCAATTAATTTTTTTGAAAAAAGAAAATTTTTTCAAGGGAAATTGATACTTAAACAAAGCTATACTAGTTGAGAGAGAGAATATATTGATAGAAGCAGCATTTTGGAAGAAAACCTCATTTTTATATAAAATTTTCATAAAATATATCCATATGATGATATTTTTTGCTAGAACACTTGTATTGTATTCTACTTTTGTGGCATTCTTTTCTTAGAGGGTTACGATTGATGAATCATTTTTCTCCATTATTCCCTGTTGTAAGCATTCCTCAGATCAGTTTTCATTTAGTCCTTGATGTTCTCTTCATTTCTTTCTGGATCTTCCTCTTGTCCCTTTTTCCTCCATTATTCTATCACCATTTGCATTAATTGGATTGAATATCTCCTAGCCAAATGTCCAGCAAATGCAAATTTTCTTTGATTAATGCAGATCATTATTTTCCTACATTAAATCTTTTAAGTACTTCTTCATTTGTGATCCTCTATCCAGTTAATCCTCTCCATCTTTCTCATGCAACACATTTTTACTGAGTTTTTTCTGTTTTCCATTTTCTTTGTGACAAACCAATACTCACATCAATAGGTCATAATACTCAATACCACTGTCTTAAGAATTTTTAGTTTTTGAGATTTGTTAGGTTTCTATTTGTTAATATGTGAGAAATCTGAAAGTCAATTTTGCTTTTCATATTTGATTCTTAATTTCAACACTGCACTTATTAGTTTCTATAATCTTGCTTCTGAAACATTCAAAAGTCTTCATTCTTTCCAACTCTGTGGACCCCAGAGTGATTTGTAAATCAACTTCGCATTTCTTTCCTTTGAAATCCTCATTACATTTGTTTTCTTACTACTTATTTTTATATAGTATTTTTCTAGTAAAAGTTTATTCATTCTGTTGAGTATATTCTGCAGACTTTCTTTGGTGTCAATCAATAAAACTATATCTTATCTTATAAACAAGTAAAATGGCAAAGCAATTTTTGGGACAAGACTATGTCTCAGAGAGTGCAAGCAACGCATGCATAAATCTTGCACTCATGCCTGTTTGTAGAAACAGTCTCAGCATTTTGTATTTTCTTTTGACCCGGTTCTCAATCCCCAACTACCTACAAGTCTGGTTTATTTTATGTGCACATGATTTGGGCACCAAACACTCTGTGCCAAATTGCAATGCCTGACATGTACCTCTAAGGTGTGCAGCCATTGTGAGCAGTGCAATTTTAGACAAGAAATAGTCTCGTCAATTAGATATTCATTAATTTTTACTCCATCTTCCACCTCCTCAAGTGCCTCTCTCATCATCCACTTGCTGTATAGGTTAAACGCTAATGGTGATAGACTATATTTCTGACTTATTCTTTTTGTCAAGTTCATTCTCATGAGGAGGAACATGACAAAAGAGAAATCCTGAAGGAATCTACTCAGATTCCTCTTCTCTGTACTGACTAATGTTTTTTGAGTTTTATAAATTTGGCCAAAAATATTTATTAACTATATATCTATTCTTATGTTGCCTAATATTTTAAATAACACCTAGTGGTTGACATCATTGAATGATTTTTTATAATCAACAAAGCATTGAAAAGAATAAAAACTTTTATCTATCATTTTTTCACCTATTGGTCCTAGAAGTGTTATTAGTTCTCTACTTCCACTGTTCCTTTTGAATCCAAATTGTGTATTGCATGTCTCCATGTTTATATTTTGTTTTATTCTTCTATGTATGATATTTATCAGAGCTTTGGAAATATGACTTATTAAGCTTAATATTCTGTGTTTATCACATCCCTGTTACTTTGATATCTATATTGAAAGAGAATTTCAGTTTGTCCAACTTAGTTTGAGTAAATGGCCGGGGTTAAACACACAGTACAGGTATCAAATTAAAGTTTTTATTCTGTGGCTGATGCCACTGAAGAAATTTGAGAAAGGTGAAATTGTTTGTACCTTTTACCACTTTGCCACATCTAATGTTAAATCCATGGGACAAACACATTAATTTTAGCCTGAGCAATTTTTTTGTTTCATATTTTTCATTATTGTAAATAATGAGGTCAATAAATATACATTTCAGTTACTAATCCATTGTTTCTATCACCCTCTCCCAACTCAACCTTACCAATTCTCCAACCCCTCAAAAGGCTGAACAATGCTAGCACTTGCTACATGCAGATAGTTGATATGAAAATAGAACTTACCCAGTTAAACGTATTGTCTCCTCCTAGAATTTTATTGAAATGTCCCCTTAAAATACTTTTGACTTTTGCTCCCATTGATTTATGCAGATCTCCTTGTATCACATCAATTCTTAGTGCTTGCCTATCTCTCAGTCTCTTTAGTGATACTTCAATGACCTCTCCCTCTACTTTCTCTTTGAATTCACTTTCAGTTCTGTTTTGCTTTTGTATAGTTAAATGTTACATAGTTACTCCATCTTATTTTTTTATTTTTTTAAACTTTTTTTTAAGTATCAAGCACACTTGGAATAGTTAATCAACTATCAATATACATTAACTAAACAAAAAATAAATTTTATTGGACACAAATGACAATTTATCATCTAAGACATTACAATTAATTAAATAATTAAACAAATTTTCTAACATTTTATTTACTATTATATTAAAGTATAAAGTGACAATAAAAGAATGAAACAGATAAATATTACAAAATTAAGGGAAAGGCACAAAACAAATGTTTTTGGCTACTTTCAATGACTTGCATCAGGTCAAGCTGAATTCTATATCCTGCTAGATATAGAATTCTGCTTAACCTGATTCAAGCCATTGAAAGTAGCCAAAAACATTCCTTTTTAATCAGTGAATTGCTGAAAGGTAGGAGGAAGGTGTGAATATAAGCATATCTTTCATCTTTGAAAGATATGATTATTGAAAAAGTTTCTTCATATGGTGAAATTATAAATATTTTTTGATAGTTATATAAACAAAGTTCACAAAGTTGATTGATCTATCTGTTCTTGACCAAATGATCTTTCTTTTCTCTTTTTTGATGCCATGCCTGGGTTTGTAGGGAAGTCACCTTATGGTCTTTATTGAGGCACAGGTTTCTTTACTTGAGGACTTAGGTCACTGACAGACAAGCCATAAAATCTGCCACTTCTGGTTGCCAGTCTCAATGATCAGATGTCTGTTGTCCGAGTCCAGACATAATCATTCACATAACACCTTCCAAGGGAACTATAGAACTGAGTTTTAAAACTTGGTTAAGAGATCCAAAATTGTCCGGGGTCCTCATCCCTTTGTTTTTAAGAGAGTTGGTTGGCCCAATGACAGTCCAATCCGGAGCAGGGTCAGTAACTTGCATTCAGGTCTGCCTCAGATAGGATAACTGGCCATCCTGGTGCAAGGTGGCATGCTATGCTGACCTTCCCCAGAAAAACTGAACTACCCAAACAGAAAACAAAATTGCTTTGTCTCCATCATCTGTTAGGCCTAAACAACAATAAGTAATAAACATGCTGAAAAATTAAAACTAGATTACTTGGGATCTTGAGATCTGCTTTCTTTCAAAGAAACAATATCTCAGATTACATTAAATTTGATATTTTTCAGCATATCAGAAGAGAATATTTCTGAAGATGGACAATTGTTTTTTATTAAAGCAAAATTCAAATTCATTTAGTATATTCTAATTTTACTTTTTTAACCAGAATACAGTAGAAAATGTTTGGAACAAAGTGTCAAATGCATGAAATGTCTTAAAGACATTAAATACTTTTTCTTAAATATTCTATGCTGAATGGGAGTGCATCTTATATATTGTAAAATACAATAGGATATTGAATTTAAATCAGAATTCACATTTTATTACTTCCAAAAATTCTTTATAAATATCTGATTTTGGTATTTGTCAGTATTATCTATAGAATAGTGAAGATACCATCAATTGAAAAGTAATTGATATAAAGTGCTTCTTTCACATCTTGGCCATACATATTAAAAAGAGAACTATTTTCAGCAGAAATGTCATAATCTATCTTTTACTACAATAATAAAGAACAGAAAATAAGAAACAAACATCTTCAAAATGTATAGTAATTTAAAAACAAAACATGGTTCTGAGTTTTGATTACTAGATAATCAAAAGGAATATTTAACAGATTAGTTACAAAGTGTATAGCAAACTTTGATTATAAATTTTTGAATTCCATGCAAATATTTGCTACTGATTTCAGATTACACAATAATCATTAAAACAAACAAGAATTAAAATATTTTAATATGAAATAATTTCTACACATTTATCATATTTTAAAACAAATAACATAAATAATTGTAAGGTCAACTGAAGAAGTTTAAAAAAATTATTAAATTGATAACAACAGTGTATAAATTATTTTGATTACATATCACATATTAAGTTACGGTACAAAAAAAATATTTATTCTGTCTTCTAACAGAACACAGATATTACAGAAACAAATGCTATAAGATGTTAGTTTGAATTCAACATGAAGCCAAATATCTGATTTAGGTTTCTTGATTTTACATATACCCTATGGTTTATTGACCAATTGTTTGCTAATAAAAACAGCTCTAATTTAACAAATAAGTATAAATTGAAGGCTGATTATAAAATAATTGTACTAAATTTCTTTCTTGTAAGGTAAAAACAGAATTTTTTTTACTGTTCTCTATTTTAATCATTTAAAACTTATTTGTTGTTTTGCATATTCATTTTCCATTAAAATAAAAAAGTATGTGTATCATGATTGTTTTTTGAAAATAACTACCATATCTTGTGAATCAAAATTTAAAAACCATCAGATGTTTCTGGTGCACCCTGTATTATTATTTATTCAAATTTATCTTTGATCAAAATAAAAATACATATAGTACAGTTTATTACAGTACAACACTAATTGCTTTGTAATTAAACAAATTATAAGAGTTAAATTATATTTAAAAATATGATGAAATCACAGTATCTAGTGTTACATACTTTGTATGTAAAATTATTTAGCATTTAATTAATAGTAGTAGTAAAATAGCCAAATACAATTCTACAATCATTTGGCTTTAATTGATCTTATTTTTTGTTATTTTAAATATTGTGAAATTATCCATTAGCAGGACTCATCCATATCTAAATATGAATTAAACAATTTTATATAGAAAACATGTAATAATTCCAAAGTTTCCAATAAACTACTTTAATACAAAATTTTAACTTGTTTATAAATTAATTTCTTTTCAATAAAAAATGTAATATGCAAGTAAATAAAAATGATGATAAATATTAGGTAATTAATTAAATTAATTATTTCTTGTTTAGATAATCTTAGAATTCTTTGAAAATATTTATCAAGGAATGATCATGATCTAAGGAGTATATTTAAGAGTTATTGTAATAATATATTTTTGGAATAGCAAAATTAAATTATTAAAAAAAAAAAAAAAAAAAAAAAAAAAATTAAAAAAAAAAAATTGATTAATGTTACCTATGGTTCCAAGATGGCGGCTCGTCTGATTCCAGCAAATAGAGGAAGGGAAACAGTGGGGACACACATTCTAACCTAACCTATTCTAATAATTTTGTTGGTAATAATTATGGTAATTTATTAGAATAGGTTAGGTTAGGTTAGAACGTGCATCCCCACTGTTTCCCTTCCTCTATTTGCTGGAATCAGACGAGCCGCCATCTTGGAACCATAGGTAACACTAACCGAAAAATTTTTGAGTGGATTGTAGGCTGATAAAAAAATAGATGAATTGAGATTGTTTATAACAGAAGAGCAACATGTAGTGATCAGAAAAATAATCCAAGATTTATAATGTTACATTTTATAGAATATGTTGGAAAAAGTATTCTATGAAAATGTAACATTTAATTTATTTTATTAGTTTAATTAATATTGCACTTGAAGATTGCATATAAATTATTACATTTATTTCATATAGTATATGTGTAAAGTGTAATAATTTAAATATAAATTTTTCCATATATTTCAGTTAATAGAAATAATTACATTTGATATTGTTCAAATTGAGATTCGAAAAAGTATCATTTATTCTTGTAAAATTTCAAAATCTTCTCACATGCTTAATGTGTATATATAATCTAAAAAATAATATGTTTAGAATCAAATACCTCAGCCTTTTAATTCATTTCATGTTAGAGTTAAAAGCATTATTATTAATTTGATAAGAAAATAGTAAACTATTTAACAATAAATGTTTAAACTTTATTTTATTATTAACCCACAAAGAATAAGTTAACATAATCAATGTAATAAAAAAAAATTATATTTATTTTTCAAAGCATTACTAAAGCTATTGCATAGTTTTCCAATAAATGAAAAGAAAGGTAATGAAATATTAAGAAATCTTCGAGTGTCATAACAGAACTAAGAATAATTTTATGAGTAAAAACCTATAAAAATCACATAAATCATCCATTATTAGGTTACCCATTATTATATACAATACTGTATATTGATTAAAACACGAGTAAAACAAACATTCGGAGAAACTTTTTTAATTGTTACTCCATATGTTTTTAAATAATTTATACTCTTTTACTTATTTGGAAATTCGACTAAACTTCTTTTAAATGATTTATATCTTTTATGAGAGTAAAAAAATTAAGCGTTTTAACAGTTCCAATACAAAAATTACTAACAAGATGAAGAATCCAATGTGAGTCACGTTTTAGAAAATTTCTGAACAAATATTGAATCATTAAAATTGACCAAATATTTAATATTAAAGTTAAAATTCCATACAATCTACGTAATACTTACCAAAATAAATGCGATTATTCAATACGCGGCATGAATACGACTTCACTTAAGAATCTTGAGAAACAAATGAAAGAAAATACGATAATCTTCTTACCCGAATTTTGACTTTTAAACTTTTCTTAGAAAATACAGTTCTAGAGATTGTCACATTTCCAAATAATCATTACACACGAATGAAGTGATGCTTCAGTAGAAAACCGTAATTAACAGATGATTAACTAAACGAATAGAAATTCGTGTTACATTTATTTTGAAAACAAGACGAATAACAACCGCAATGGCGATTCTTTTTTAGTGAGGAGGGGCAGACCTATAGCACGTTCCATGAGCACTTTGTTAAGGTCACGATCGAAGTGCCACAATTGCTGCACCTCACTAACTATCTTAATTATCTTTCGTAAAATTTTAAAAATAAATATTTATAATAAAAAATATATTTAGGCTATCGGAAATTTTAATATTAAAATTAATAAAATAAAAAAAAATTCTTGAGTTAACCGAAAAATTTCAAATATGTTTGTATGGAAGCTTGTCCTGATACTATTAAAGAGAATCCGGTTATCATTTGTTGCGTCTTGCTGTTTGCAAAACATTAAACGTTTTAATATGTTATTTTCTATACAAAGCGGTTTACAGTACTTCTGTCAAACGATGAAGCAAAAATCTCAAAACGACACACAAAAAAAAAAAAAAAACACGCAAAAGCATCAGTATCGTAAAAGATCAGATGGACGAGGCAGTTATGACCTACCACTCTGGAGGATCCGGGATCGAATTCAGGTGGTCGAATAACTCCAGGAATATTTCGGGTATTCTAGGTGTCTGTCCCAAATATGCCGAATCCCGTCCCTCACTATCCGGTTATCGAAGGCCGGATGCCGAGCAGTAAAGGTGGCAGCCTACCGCTCTGGAAGACCCGGGATCGAACCTGGCGGGTCGAAAAATCTCCAGGAATTTTTCCGGGGGTGGTCCGTAGGGGTCAGGACCGGATTTAACAATCAGAGGCCCGTGGGCACAAATACAGCTCCCCTTTAAGAGTAGGCAAATTTGATGACTTAGAATATTTACACAAAATACTATACTTTCAACTATATTTCAACCAGGAAGTTGTAAATTTAATTTAAAAATAAGGTTATTGTAAACATACATGTATTTTATTGTGTTAAAGTAATTATTTTAATTTAATTGAAAAATACCTATGTAAAATTTTTCTCGAAATTTTCCGATGTTTCATAGGTTTTTCCCGTATTTGGTGTTCTCTGCCTGTGGCCCTTATGATTAGGCCACACTAGGCTGTTGCGGTAATAGAAAATTATGTTTAAACGTAGTTTTGTGGGGGCCCTGGGCACCGGCCCCAAATGCCCTTATGTAAATCCGGCCCTGGTCGAAATATGTTGCGCCCCGTCTCTCACCACCCGGCCGTCCATTGTTGGGTTTACCAAACCCACGATGGGCATGGAAAAGACTCTTAGTGTCAATACGTTGATTATTACAAAAACTTGCTTTGATAAAGTTGATATTTGTTAAAAAAAACTATGAAGTATTGAAACAAGAGACACAGTACAAGTTTTCTCAAATTTCGATAAATGTCCTAATATTGGACTGAATAATTATTAATTCCTGAAACTCGTTTTTAATAGAAATGTTTAGTTTCACTAACTCTATAGATTAAACATTTAAATTAGTATGATGTAATTTATTCACACACATTCTCTTGCTCAAAAGCATAGAATAATTTTTTGTAATTCATTTAAAATTAAAGTCAAAACACTAAAAACTTGTACGAGGGATCTTTTCCGTTGTCTTAAGATGCTCTACTTGCTCAGCACTATTGATAGTCAAGATTTCGGCAGTTTTGTGAAAAAATGAGTTTGGCAAATAGTTCGATGTTAAATTTAACCCACAGAACTACCTAATAAGTTAATCATACCATTTATCTTGGTTCCAAGGCTGATTACCTTAAGCAGGTCCTACTGTATTTCTATTTTCATATAAAATTTCAAATTATATGTCTGCAAAGACTTCAAGTTTATTAAACATTAATTAAATATCTGATGAAAAATATGCTTTTTCCGAAATTCGTTAAAATTTTATTAAAAAAATTAGTTTTTTACTTAAAATTTATTACTTTAAATAAATAAATTATTAATTCTTGCTGTATTCATTAACATTAAGATAATTAAAGGGGCAGGATTAACTATATACAGGTAGAGTACCTAGATATTAGAGTAGCGACATACGAGTCATCGCCGCCATGTTCTGTCGACTGTCATCACGTTGGTCTATGGGTTTACATTAAGAAATGACGATTTTTTTAGTTTAATACAGCATGCTTTATTAAAAATGCCTTATTAATTAAACTAAAAAAATCGTCATTTCTTAATGTAAACCCATAGACCAACGTGATGACAGTCGACAGAACATGGCGGCGATGACTCGTATGTCGCTACTCTGATATCTAGATACTCTATATACAGGGTTCCTACTCAAATTTTTGTTTGAAATTCCATGACATTCCCTGATAAACTTTGTACAAATTCTCGGACAGTACAGCACATTGACAAAATAAAACAGCATACGACTTACTATGCAAATATGCTATTGCTTCTTTGACCTTTTAGTCAGTTATTTTTTCTAATTAACAGTTACAGAATATATATAATTGCTGAATAATTAAAATTAAAAATAAAATGTTTTATTAAATTAATCCACAACCATAAATATACGTGACTTTGAAAAAAAATAAAAAGCCATTATTTATTGATCCACGTACAAAAGTATATATTTATTGAATTTATATCTTCAGAAATTTCCTGGACTTCATAAAATATCAATAAGATCAGAAATTGTTTTTATAACAAAATCACATAACAGATGGCGTCACACACGATTCAATTTACTATATCGTAGTTAAAAACACAAAAGTTATTTTCTAAATAAAATCTCGCAACAGCCGAGAGAGTTGCGGAACTCGTCGCTGGGTTTTTTTGACTATAAAAAGAAAATTAAATCGTTCGTTTCGAGCAGTAGGCCCATCACTTTTCTCCATTTCCGTACAAGAACAACTATAATATTTTGATTCCTTGGTGTAGAATACGTACACGATGTTTTCTTTGGGGCAGATAAATTCAGAAAATTCGCTTATTTAATTTATAAAACAGTAAAAAATTAATCAAATATTTTAATAAATTATACAATATAATTTCAACCTGGACCTGTAGCAAAACCTTTCGAATTCGAAAGGAGGCAAATATTTTCTTAAATCGAAAGCTCCGAGCAAGTCGGATCATGCTGGAAACGAAATTCAAGCTTAAAACCAAACACAGGGTAGCACTTCCATTTTTACCTACACGTGTTGAGGCGCTCGGTACCTTTGATTACCCTCGGATCGTAAAAATAAATGCACTCGTAGTTACATTGAACGTAATCTATCAGTTAAATTTTATATGACTTATATGTCCACACTGAAAAATTATATAGAAAATCTCACTAATTTTAATGTTTAAATCTGTTATGAAAATATTTCTCATCGTTGCTTTCTAACAGAGAAAGACAAGAATACAGTAGTTTATTTTAAAACATTTATTTTATTACTTGGATATGTTTTTATTGTTATACAACATTTTACTAGTTGAAATTTATATGTAAACATTATTGCATTATTTATAAAATTGTTTTATGCTTTTTCAAATGGTCGTTTACTAATTTCACATTCAAAAGCATATCTTAATTTTTCGGTAGCAATGACTGTAAGATCACTCGTGAGTGAGTTTAAAAGAGCCGATTTAACAGCATTATCGATCCATTGAAATATGTTTCCGATAACATTGATATGTACTTTTAAACCTGATAATTTTTCCAAAATAAATTCGTTAATCGATACTATATTGTTCTCTTTGTTTACTCGAAGATCCAAAATAACATTTCCATTATCCATAATAGCGGATAAATTAAAGTTCGTTTCTTTTTTAAACATTTTAAAAGTAGTATTATAATTTATATGAACTGCTTCTAAATCTAAATTCGCTTTGATTGTACCAGAATCAGAATTACCATCCACGACCACATCGTTTATTCTTTTAATATTGTATAAACCTTTTAATTCGCCATTTCTTAGACGAATTTCAATGGCAATTTCTTTAGAAAAAGGTAATTTAAGTAGGTGAATATCACGGTCTTGCATAGGCATTGATATTAAATCAGAATAATCTTTTAAGGATCTCAGCATTTTGTCAACATACGCATTTCCATCTTCTTCTGTTATATCTGTTTAGATAAATAATGTTAATATTAGATATAGATACAATAACATCTAATTAGAAGTAAATCATCTATTAACCAGCTAAAAACAATATGACTTTATAGTTTAAAATTATAAATGCTATCTTAGTTTAGTCAATGGCGGATCCAGAAGTGTATCCAAAGTCTGTACTAACTCAAAAATTAAATGTATCTGAATAATTAATGTCTCTTTAAACATGTGCAAGACGATTATATTGCGGATTGTCCGATAAACTATATTTGCTATCATAAATGTTTTTTTAAAAGCAACGTTTTAAAGATTGAACAAATAAATTTTACTTTATTGTCAACGAGGAGGGCTTAAATCCTTATAAACTCCCTCTTGTATCCGTCATTGAACATAGTCACGAACTTAATAAAGTAAGGTTATTTTATACTCCGTTAAAATTAAACTTTATCATTAAATTAGTGTATAATTAAGTCAGTTTATTAAAGCAATACAAAGAGACTTATAATAATCACATAAAAATGTCACTATTTAACGCCAAATATATATGCAGAAAATGCTCTCTAACTCAAACGTTTGTAACTCGAATATTTTTTTAACACAAAGAAAACGAAGCACTTGGTAGGTTTTAATGGACTAGCATAAGGATTTAACGTGTCCAACTTGAATTTCTTAACTCAAATTTTCTCAAGTTGAAGTTTTTCATGGTCTTCTGACACCGATTTATGTTTCTTTCAATTTCGCTGACTCGAATTTTAATGTTTATTCTATCCTAAGTGATGCTAATTAAGTTGAAAATTTTCAATTTTTGCCACCGCGGAAAGCAGAACGGTAAAAATAAAACAGGAAGGCCGTTTAGCAACGTCTTCATAAAGATCGTGTGGGACGATATCATTCGAACTATGGCGGTTGGAAAAGCTAAAAGGCTTTATTTATACGATAATATATTTTCATTTATACGCTATATCGCTATACGATCTAACTATTAATGTCAAGTAGGCGTACTTACTGCGTAAAAGTATTCGGAATGGCGTAAGCGTAATTTGGGTACGAAAGTATTCGATATTCCTAAATTTCAACGATTTTAAATATTTTTCCTATTTAAATTTTCGTTCTTTTGCTTTTTTGCGATAAGATCGCAAGCAAACTTAGAATTTTTTTTTAACTCTTCGCCCTGTGGGCACCTAAGAGGGCCTCTTTTAGCAAGAGCGATTATAGGTTCAAAGGCTCACAATGAGGCGATACAGGCGGTGAGGAACAGGAACCATTCCAAAAAATTCGTGGGGATTTTTCGACTCCTTCGGATTCGATCTCGAGTCCTCCAAAGCTGTACGCTGCCACCTTGCCTGCTCGGCCATCGGGCTTAAGCAAGCATTAAGAGCTACGGCCCTTTACTATATTTTGCTTAGGGGACCTGGTTTCACTACTAATGTGAAGTTAATGAATTTAATAGAGTTGAGGAACTTACCTGCCACAACACATCCAATAAGTAAAAAGACGAAGATACTTGAATTCATTCTAAAAAAATAAAAGCATTTATTTGAATTTAATTTATAATCATATCTTCTTATAATATATATATACAGTCGAGTCCGCATAAGTTGACATCCCAAGGGGAAGTGGAAATGTGTCGAGTTATCCGATGTGACGACTAAAGCGAAGTTGAAAAAAAACCACAAAACTACAATTAATAAAATACAGTAGTGCGTTATACAGTAGTATAGGCTTACAATACATTGTGTCCTCCATTTACAATTACTCTGTAGATGAAAAACTGAAAAATTCGTTTAGTGTTGTTTGTTTTGAGCACTTAACTGTCTCGACTTTCTTTTTCAACGATCGTGAACACTTTGAAAACATCATCTTCGCAATTGTCAATTGTTGGCAATTAACATCTAAGGATTCTTAATGCCTCTAGCATGAGAAAATGCAAAATTGGATTCTGGTGTGACGTTGATATAAATTGTGTATTTTCTTTTCGTTTATCTGTTATTATTTTATACATAAAAATACATAAAAGGTTAAAGCATTTTTATTAATATGTATAAATATATATATATATATATATTAATAATATTAATATATTATTGTATTATTAAATATATTAATTATATATTAATAAATAAATCGACTCCCACTCCTGAAAAAAATGAGTTCTCACCAAACGTGCAGAGTGAATTAATTTTTTCAGGAGGGGTGACGACTTATCAGAGTGTGGGACAGCAAAGGTATGTCGACTTATCCAGAGGTGACGAGTTAAACGGTGTCGAATAAACCGGCGTTTTTTAACATTAATGCCTATGTAAGTCGGCCGAGACCACAGAAAATTGACTACTTAACCGATGGTGTCGAGTTATCCGGGTGATGACTTACGCGGGCTCGATTGTATATAAATGAATGAAGATATTTGTTTGTTTGTTCGCTATGTATACAACTAGGCCAATTGCTACGAAGCTCGGCACTATGTTAACATACTTCAAACTTACTTAATATCATAAATATCATCTCAAAATATCAATTGGATTTTTATAAATAAATTAATATTTATTTACATTCGATTTTCTAGTTGTACTGTACACGTAGCGCCATCTATTGACAAAAGATTTAATAAAACAATAAACTGAAATTAATTCTTAAAATCGATATAATTTAAAAATATATATATTATATTCACTTAATTAATATAATGATATAACGCGAATTAGACACTCTATATCATTACTGCGACGATAGCACTCGCTTGCGTGGAATCGAAAGTGTTACCCTGGAAAAAGTCTATAGTGAATATACGAGTATATGAATTTAATTTTCCACATCTAACAACTCGGTTTTTTATTTTTAAATGTTACTTTCTTAGAATAATAAGTGCCCTCTAGTAGCCGAGTGGATAAAACTATGGAACACTGATAGTCGGTCGTGGGTTCGGGCATGGCCAACCAGTTGGTTACGTAGAGTTTTCCGAGATTTCTTCACGTTAGTAACACCTAAATAGGGACCAGTTTCCCATAAAAGTCTTCTCGAAATGCAACATTTGAAAAAACTATATGTGATAAACCCTGACTTAAGATAACGTTTTTAGTTATATAAATCAAATGCTATAATATAATATAATAGAAGAATTAGAAGTACAAAATAATCTAATAATCTTAATGTTTGTTGTTATTTTTTGCCCGGGCAACGTTGGGCTTGTCTACTAGTTATTTATAATATACAATTGTGCTATTTTTTATTATTAAAATTTTAAACTACATTTTATATATTTATTGAAGGCTACATTACAAGGCTGACATACAGGAAATCTTCTTTAGTTCGAAATTTGAAGGGACGAAATAATCGCGACAGCGGGATAAATAATACAGTTACGAACTAACGGGATTTCGTACTATCCGAGTTCGAATTAAGGACGATTTCCTATATTTCGGCAGAATGTAAGTTACTTTTTAAGAATACAGCACAATCATGATTTATTCATCTATTTTTCTTAAAGAGTGCATAAATATTGGTTTGCGCAGATGAAATTCAATTATCTCATAGCAATATATTAGAATTTGTTAAAAGAAATTCCGTGAACATGGCAAACAAATATCAATGTGTAATTTTGCGATTTATTTCGCAAAGATAAATTTAAAAATTAAAACTTTTATTAATAAATTTTCAAAGAATATTTAAATATATTATTACTGTAAAATAAAAGTCATTTTCTTAAAAAGTTTATCTAAAAGTTATTTGTTTAAAAAATAAAAATATATATACATAAATTTTATTTTGCTTAAACTTAGAGAGATGTTTCAATTTTAATAAATAATAAGATTTATTTATTTTAATGATTTATTTTATAAAATTGCATTATTTTAAAATCGCTTAAAACATGACTGTGTAAATCAAAACTCTACTGTATACAATTTGTAGTTTTTGCTTAAATATAATTTAAATAAATTTTGTATTAAAATATTTTTTTGTATGAACTTAATTATGATTATGGTGTAAATTTAACAGTACAGTATTTCTTTATTGTGTTGTATTGTATGAAGTTTTGCTATTTCTATTACATTTAATTAAATACAATATGTTAACAAATACTGTATACAATATTGAGAAAACAACAATTTGTAACAACATTCTAATAAAATATTTAGATGTAATAAAGTTTAAAAGAAAAAATAATATAATTAACATTTTAAAAAGATTATAGTTATATTTATTGTAGTTGCTTAAATCTTTTATTGTTTAAAATGATTTCATTTTATGAGCAAATTTTCCTTACGTAAATTTATTGCCAATTTTTGTGTAACAATCTGTAGTATAGTAGCATTGTGGTGCTTATTGCGAAAAACATACTTCATTCAAGTAAAATAATTTGCTTGTGAAACGTATAAAAACAGAAAGAGATAAAAAATATATAACAGTAACGTCATATCATCGCAAATAAAATTCAGTTGTGCAGCACAACGGTTTGGACTGGAATTTAAGAAACATTTTGCAAATTTAAAAATACAATTATCATGACTAATTGTTATTATTTATACATACAGGATCTTCACATTACAACACATAAAGAAATGCGTGTTTTAGATAAAGTAACTAATTGTATTAAGTTATTTTATCTAAATAAATTAAGTTACTTTATCTAAATCTTTATGCAATAATATTTATATACAAGTATTTATTAATTTATACATCTTACGAAGATGATTTCATTGTACACTATCTGTTATATTTTTGTAAAAAAATTAAAAAAAACACCAAAAATATAAATAATTAAAAAATGATAACTTACCTTTAAGCACTTCAATAAAGATATACAGTATGTAAAAAATACTAAATCATCAAAATGTGATAAAAAATTAAAACAATTTTAGATTATTAATTAGTGAATATAATATATATATTTTTAAATTTATCTGTTTTTTTGCGAGAGCTGACAGTTGTTTAATTTATCAATTAATGTTGATAATGTGTGATATTCCAGTGAAAATTGTTATCTAACACCTGTGCATTAATGTTAATATTCTACATCTAATATATATTATTCAATTTCCCAATGATTCATATTAAATAGTATATATATTATTATTAAGCATAGGATATTTTTAGTATCAGTTGGTATTCTGTACAGTAAAAGTTTTCTCAGTTATTGCGATTTTTCATATAAACAACTCGGATTGCGATCTCGTCCTTTGTTTGAAAAAATGAACTAACAAAGATGAGAAATGAAATCCTTATTCATAATGAACAAAATTAAAGCCGGTGTACCACTTTAGTTTGCTTTTTTATTTGTGGTTTTAGGCTATTTACCGCTCAGACAGCACAAAAAGGCCAGGTCATCACTTTAGTGTCGGCTAAGTGAAGCTGTCCAAGCGGACAGTTTATAAGGGTCCGGCTTGGTGTTAAAGCCAGCTTCGTTGTTTAGCAAGTCGGAATAACTGTACTCGAAAATAGAATACACGAAAATTTACAGAATATTTCAAAAGACATCAGTTGTATGTACAATGAAATATTAAAAATGTTAAAACTTTCTAAATCGATTTTGGAAAGTCTAACCAAAAAGAATACCAAAAATATTAAAAATTAGCAGATAAGCCCGGTGTTGCGCGGGCAAAATATAAGAACAAAAAACATTAAAATGAAAACCATATAAAAAGTTCGGTTATTTAGTTTAAACCATTGATATGTTTTTATAAAAGTTTATAAAGTAATTCCTGGGTTTATGAAATGCCTGTCGCAGTAATTGTTATACCAGGCGTTATTAATAGTAAACTACAAAATGTATTTGGTAAAACCCATTTTAAGAACATTATCAGAAGGCTCATAAACTCCTAAATAGCGAGTTTTTTAGATAATTATTAAAATTAGTTTGGTTTATTTGGTTACAGCAACGCGACACGTGAACGATCTTCTGGGGATGCCTCTCTGAAAGACTTTCTAATGGAAACTGGCCCTATTTAGGTGAAGAAAACTTGGAAAACTCCACGTGGGTAGCCTGTTAGTGATGTGTGAACCCACGACCAACTACCGGTTTTTCAGAAATGAAAAAAAAACCCAAGTTGTTACACGTGGAGAGTTAAATACTTATATAATCTTCACAGTGTAACTCTGTACTTCACGCAGGTGTGCTATATGTTACTTGTCATAATGATGATATGGGTATCTACTTTGCGTTATACCATTGTAGCAGTAATTAAGTGAATATAATATATATATCTTAAATTATGTATTGTTTCTATCTATTTTTGTATGAATTATATTTACTTCACTTATTTTTAATTTTTTTGCTAATAGATGGCGCTACATGTAAATCCAGCAAATTCATTATAGACAGAAATCAATTCATATATACAAATCCCTAAATATTTTGGGCTAGTATGTACGACGTTATCTAAGCTAGCATTTATGTTAACGGAACTGCTAAGCTTTGAAGCAATTGGTCAAACGGCCTAGGAGTTTATAGCGAACAAACAAACAAAAAAATTATTCTCATTTATACATATATATATATATATATATATATATATATATAGACAATTTTAAGTAAATTATAAGTAAAAAGTTAAACATAAAAATTAAAAATAAGCATTGAAAAAAAATTACAAAAGCAAGATAACAAGTATAGAAAATATAAAATAAAAAGGTTGAACAAGAAGTTTAATTTTCCAACAAATAAAAAAACAAATGAAAGGAGAATAATGTTATGTTTAAAATATAGAATATTAATATACTGTAGTCGCAATGCATTAAAAATTCAGCAACAAGTTGTGAAACTTTCCCATTAACAACATTTAGAATTGTGGTGGCTGTTATGATATTTTATTAGAAAAACTTTTAATGTTATTAATTATTATAAAATGGAAAAAGGCCTTAATTTTGCAGACAGAAATGAGTTTTGTCAGTATAAAAAGTTGTAAATGCTAATAACGAAAAAAATCTTCATTGAGCCCGATCCTATTCGAGATATGACATATGACCCACTCTATTTTCCCATCCCCTTGACCTTTAACCAGGAATAAAGCAACTATAAAGTTTTATCTAAAAATAATATAGCAACGAGTTACTTAACTTTTCCGGCGGCATTTGGCGGCGCCATCTGTTAAGATATTTTATTTTAAAAACGTTTTATATTTTTAATTATTATAAAATGGTAAAATCTTAATTTTAAGGGTATTAAGGGTAGGAATGGTTTTATAAAAAAAAAAAAAAAATTGTAAATGCTAATAATGAGTAAAATCGTCATTAAATCTGACCCCACTCGAGATACGACACACGACTCTCTTTATCTCTTCACCCCGTCGATCTTTGATCACCAAAATTTAATAGCGTCAATCGCCCTAATAAAGAAACCTCCCTGCAAAAATTTTAAAAATTTTGGACGAAAAGCACTGGAGTTATTAAGCTTCAAACAGGGTGAACAAAATCGTGCCCTCACACACTAACATCCATACATACAGAAAATATCCCTCCCCGAATTTTTTGCATTTCTCGATGTTTCAAGATCCTCAGAGTCCAAAAATTAAAAATCTTGGGGATCATTTTTTGACTGACCGCCGTACTTTCTCTCTGTTATATATGAAACAGAATCGAAATATTAAAAATGTTTGTTTGATCTAGTATAAATAATTACACTTTAACTAGAATATACTGTACACATGCAATAAAAGATATATATTTCAGATAATGTGTGGGAACAGTTCTTATGCTCATATGTTTATCACACGACCACTGTTCACACTGTTGTCAAGTTTTAACATACAGTAATCGAGGTAAGCGTTTATGGGACCAAATTCAAATATTTAATATTGTTTAAAATTATAAATGAGTTTTTAATATTTTAGATGCTACTTTTATTATTATTTTTTCAATTGGCTTTCAGCACTTTAACTCCAGGTGAGAATTAATTATAAAAATTCTATAAGGTGAAATCTGTAATAAATTTTAATATAAGACGATTATTAATTTTATGAAACTTTTTATAAATTATTTTTCAGCTTTAATTGTAAAACGTAATCCCAGTGATCCCGATTTCGAAAATTACTTGCATGAAGTTTTAAATAATTTTCGATATCAAATGAAAGAAGGTATTCCAGAAATTCATGTGCCTTCTTTAGATCCATTAAAACTCTACAACATTAAAATTAATGTCAATGAAAATACTGCGAAAATAAAACTGGATTTTCATCAGGTACGCAATCGATATGAATAATATAATTCTTCTTATTATTAATTAATATCTTATAAGAATTTGTTTAATTTATCATTAAATATTATATTTCTTTTTCAGATTATAATATCCGGCTTGTCTCAATTTCAGATCCATGAATTAAAAGCCAGCTTAGATAAGCTTTACGTTAATGTCCATTTGCAATTGCCTTACTTAATGGTGAATGGGAATTACTATCTTAACGGTACTGTTATGAGAATTTTTCCTTTACGTGGAAATGGAAAATATAAAATTGATGTTACCGATGCTAAATTAGATGGAACTGGAAAAATGATCTTAGATAACGATGGTCTCCGATTTCATCAACTGAAACTTTATTTAAGTTGGGGAAAGTTAAAGCTAGATTTTGAAAATTTATTAAATGGTGGTAGTTTCTCTAAGACAATTCAGAAAGTAATTCCTGTAATAGGTAAAGGATTATTCGATCATTTTAAACCAGAAATTACAGATTTAATTGAAAAAGCGCTCATTAACGAAGTAAATAAAGAATTAAAGAAGCCGGAAGTTCGAGAAATCATCGAAGGTCTCATTCCAACTGATAAGTAACGAAGCAGTATTACTATGATTATATTTCCCGTGTTTACTTAAAAATAAATTTTATTTTGTTATCAAATCAAAAAAATTGTGTAACTTATATATATTTTATAAGTAGAATATTATTACATTGTATATTTAAAATAGATATTTTAAATAACTATAAAAACGTTCATAATCAATGAAATAGTTTCACAAATGACAAAGCCCACACCTTATAACACCTTTACAGCTTTACAGTTTCATGTTCTCTATAGTCTTCTGTCGGAATTACATTATATTATTTTAAAATAGCTTCTCATAATCAGTTGTATATAATTAAATCTATAAGTAAAATAGCACATGTACTTGAAATATTAAGCTTAAGACTTCCAAGTAGAAATAATTTTTTTATATGAATGAAAACTACAGGCAGACATCAAAATTAGTTAGCGCTTAGCAGATGCACAGGGATGGGAATGAATCACCTGGTTGAGCGCTTTCATTGAAAACGAAAAAACACAGCTTATACAATTTTCTCATAAATTACGTTTCACTTAAAAACTGGGCGCCGTGTTCTCCAGCCATATTAAACTGAATTTTGATAAAATCACTGAACATTGGTAGTTTGGTCACGGGTTTAATCTGATCAGTGGGCTAATCATGTAGAGTCGCGCGGTTTTTCGGCACTTGTTTAACACCTAAATATGAGATACTTTTTCATAGAATCTCCCTTGGAAGAACGCCCAAATACTACGTTGTCTTATTCCATCAATCTAATCCACTCGAATACAACAAAGAAAGAATAACGACAATTTTTAGATTATACAAGAAAACATATTTCTCTGAAAGCAGAAAGATAAAATATAATTAATTTTACCAAAACTTAGTTTCCTGTTTCGACAGTATATTACAATACAGAAAAGTATGGTTACTCTAGAGCGGGGGTGCGAACCTATAGCACGCGTGCCCAAAGTGACACGTTGGGAGAATCAACTGGCACGTATCGTGTCATACGATTACGGTTTATCATCCATCTTTTTAAATATTCCTTTCGGTTTTTCATCTGATCATCCTTTTTTTTAATCGACTTCTGTTCATTTCAATTCTTTAAAATATCGTTATTCGAAGTCGAACCTTTGACACGCATAAATATTTTTAAAGATAATTATGCTCACTATATGGCAGGCGGACACAAAAATAATAATATGTTCGAGTGGCCGAGGAAATGCTTTCTCGAGGCAATTCGTTCTTAAAATGAATCAATACGGACAATGAAACATGGATCCACGCTTTCGACACCGAAAAGCTGAATAATGAAGCAGGTGAAGCTCGAAAGGTGAAGCGAGACCGAAAAGCCCATGTCAAATTTAGTCAAAAATCAGGATTATGTTGATTGTTTAATTAGATTGGTGTTGTTCATCACGAATTCTTTCCGACTATCCAAATTGTCAACAGAGAATGTTATATGAGTGTTTTGCGTCGTTTGCGTGAAGCAATTTGTAGAAAACAGCTTGACTTGTGGCGAGAAAACTCATAGATTTTGCACAATAATACACCTGTTCACAATGTTCTTGTTGTTAGTGAAGTTTTGGCCAAAAAATAAATATGGTTTTGCAAACTTCGTACAGTAGAGCGTCGATAAGTGGAACGTCGGTAAGTGGAATGGCCGGAAAGTGGAACGATTTTCAGTCGGACTGTGTCGTGCTGAATCGAATGTTTTTGATACTAAATTTACTTCTAAAGTATAATTTTCATGTTTTTTTATATTCTTTAATATATTTATTTTGTTTGTACAAAATGCAGAAATAATTTTTAACGATACGATAGCCTCGATGATTATTATAAAAATTTTCGTTAGGCTTAAAATCGACGAAAATTCAACACGAAGCGACACGCAACGGAGAAAAATTCAACAGGAAGCGATACGCAACGGAGAAAAATTTGAACATCAAACAGGTTAATGTATTTTTTCGTACAAAGTCGGAAACTGGAACAAATCATTAACTGGAAGGACCCCAGTCCCCAATTGGTTCCACTTTTCGACGCTCTACTGTATTCACCAGATTTGGCTCTATGTGACTTTCCTGTTTCCTCGACTAAAATTTCCACTTCGTGGTCACAGTTTTGAATCGATTGATGCCACAAAACAAAACTCGCAGCGAGTCCTGAAAGGTTTCACGAAAACGACTTTAAATAATGTTTCGAGGATTGGAAAAACTTGGCATGAGTGCGTTTTAGTGGGAAGGGATTGGTTACTTTGAAGGGAACGAAATAAAGCTTGATGAATAAATTCAAATTTTGCGTTATATTGAACCATTCTTGATACTTTTTGATCACAGGAGTTTGTGTTAAATTTCACATTTTTTAAAAAAATCTTCGTTAACTTATACATTTAAAAAAAGTAAATGTATTGTTCAAAACACAATACGATTTTGATATGCATCAATATTCTATGCAAATGCATGTTAAAATTATTCTTTTAAAATAATATAACTATCTCATCCATAGAGCATTTACTATATCTCAATATTGAATTTTGTAAAATCTTATGTCTAACCTTAAAGAAATTATTTTTAAAAGTTTAGACTTTTTATTTTATATTTTAGTTTCTTCTCCAATGTAACAACCACTTTTTTCCTTTAGACATAATTTTTTATGGCATTTACTTTATTTCACAAATGTTTGAAGATGAGTGAAACTCAGCGAAACAAGAGTGCTGAGTGAATAATAACTCGCAAGATTACAATGAATTTATTAATTAACACGTTGACTTTCATGAAAAGCCCGGCCTTTTTTTCAAAAGGAAAGTAGCAATTTTTTAAAATTGAAAATCTTAAAAGATTAGAAAAGGTTCAACAAAATATTAAGTAAATTTAAAGAACACTTCCTTGGAATGCATAACAATAAACATTATATGCCGATTTATAGAAAATAAGTCTATATCTGTTACACTCAGACAGGAATGTAATTAAGAGATCTTTGATTTTTTGCATTTACAGGCTTTCTGTATGTCTATCTTTCTGAGACAGGGATTGTATTTTATAATCCGGATAAACGGGGTTCCACTGTATATTAATTTTCATTAATATACAGTGGAACCCTGTTTAATAAACTATAACATTTCATTTGTCTATTTGTTTGTTGGAAAATTAAACGTTTTGTTCAGCCTTTTTATTTTATATTTTCTATTCTTGTTACTTATTTTTGTAATTTTATTTCAATGTTTATTTTCAGTCTTTATGTTTAAATTTGTCTTTTAATTTTAATACATTTTTTATTTATAATCTACTTAAAATTGTTTTCAATATTTTTTGGCTAGACATTTCGAAATCGACTTAAAAAGTTTTGACGTATTAAATATGTCATTGTGCAACCGATATGTTTTAAAATATACTGTAAGGCTTATGTTGTTTAAGAATTTATTGTCTAGTATGGCAGCTTTATCAATATTATTATTCAATCGCATTACACATTTATATACAGCTCTATACTTCAAGTCATAATATATCATATACAATTAACATAAATTTAACATATTATCTTTAAACTAATGTCATTTCTTCTAGAAAATTATATCAAAATTATATGATTTCTTCAAACATTTACATTTCAACCAACAACCTTAGATACATACTTTTGAAAACGTTTTAAAATCGAATTATTAATAATATATAGTTTTGTAAGGGCATTTTTTTAAATATTGTAATTTAAATCAATCTCGAAATGGATAAAGTTTGTTAAAACATGTCATTTCTTCTTCCAGCTTCATTTTCAAAAGCCTCTCTTAAATTGTGCTGAACCATCGAAGTAATATCTTTTTTCAATATATTTATAACTAATGAATTAAATGCATTTGCTAACCATTTAAATATACTACCAATGTCTTTTAAAATTACTCGAAAGCCACTTAATTTTGTCATAAACAGATCATCAACGTATACTTCCCTAGATTCTTTAATTACGCGAAGTTTCAAAATAACCTTGTTATTATTCATCAAACCAGTAACATTGATAGGCTTCTGTTCGGAATTAAGAAATATAAATTTAACTTTATATCGTACTTCAATATCTTTGAGATCTAAGTTAGAAATAATTAAAGTTGAATTTCCTTCTTCTTCTATCTGGACATCATCATATCTTGATATATGAGATAACCCGTAGATCTGGCCTTCTCTTAACAGAATTTCTGTCTTCATAAACATGAGTTTTCTAACGATGGGAATATCGTGGTCAGGGAGTGCCAAAACTTCTAATTCTGCATTCTCTAATGCCGATTGTATAAAACTATCCACGTAAGCATTGCCTTCTTCGACTGTAATATCTAAAAAAAAGAAATTCTTACTTATCAGCGACAAGAATGATATATGTTGACATAAGAAAATTATGTAGAAAGAGCAGAAATCTTATATGATGCTCATAATATTCATTTAAATAATTTGAATAACATACCTGCCAATACATTTCGGCAAACGAATAGAAGGAATATAATTTCAATCATTTCTCTAACTAGAAAGAAAAAGAAATATACATACTTAAATATATTTATTAACTCGTGAAATAAACGGCTATATATAAATAATTATAATTAATTGTCACATGAAAATATGATCGAAAATGTGATAATCTTAGCGAGGTTTAATTTGAAATATCTTGAAGTTCTTATAATATTAAATTTCTAAAGCAGCAGTATTTAAACTGTTAACATCTAATGAATTCTCATGTTGGAGTATTATTTTTCTTGACGTTAAGCAATAAAGTTTAAGGAAATAAAAAAGACTTCAACGCTTTTATAAATAATATAGCTTTTTAAATTAAGGTATAGTTTACAAATTTTTAATTTTCAATATTTTAAATCAAAATGAAAATTTCTTATAAATATCATTGCGAAAACCTGGAGTTTCTGCGAAATACAGTTCGAATACCACTAATCTAAATGTTTTATATTCATTTGAAATGCATTAACTATTGAAAAGATTTAATTCAACCTTTCTAGAATATTTATATCTTATTTTCTTCATTTTTCTGTCTTTTATATCAAAATATTCCATGACTTTCAAAAATGCAAAAACATCAGCATAATGCACTGAGGGATGTGGGATCGAATATAGACGAAGAATGCAGAAACTTTTCATGAGCGCTCTGTGATATAAATTGACTTGCTACATTGATGGGTAATTTACCATCAAAGTTTCGTAAACAAATAGATTTATTCTGTTCAGTACAGAGTATTATCTTATCTGATCTAATCTTAAAATCGTTTGTATTATTCTATTTATATTTGAAATTATAACTAACTAGCAGGTAAGCCCGGCGTTGCTCGGACAAAAGTAACGATAGCGAAGATTAAGATTATTACGTTATAGTCACAAAAGAAAGAGAGTAATTTCATCAACAAACTAAGTATTTCTAAAGAAAGATCGAATTTGAAAATTGAATATTGTAATATTGTTCGATTTTCACGACGTGTTCTCATTATATCGTTCGATTTTCATCGAATGTTCTAAAGAAGAAAAGTCGAGAAAAACCGAACTAATCTGTTTAAATTTGAAAATAGAATATGTTCTAACATATTACTCTTTTTCTTTTTTTTTTTCTCCAGCGTTCGTTTTTCCTCCATCTGCGTCTTGCACGTCGCTTTCTCTTAACACTTTTATTGTTACGTAACACTTTCATTGTTGATGGAAGTGTTAAGCATTAATCCTGTCTCTCTCCCCGTGGGGAGGAATTTCGAAAAATCTCTTCGTAGTGTGCGTTCTCGTGACGTAACCTAACTATGTACCAAATTTCAACTTTCAACTCTTAACCGTTTGGGTTCTTAAAATTTCCATTATTACTTCACACTTCCATTGTTACTTAACACTTCAATTGTTGATGGAAGTGTTAAGACTTAATCCTGTCCCTTTCCCCCGTGGGGAGGAATTTCGAAAAATCCCTTTTTAGTGTGCGTTCTCTTAACATACCCTAACTGCGTACCAAATTTCAACTTTCAACTCCTAACCGTTTGGGCTCTGCGCTGATTATTATTATTATTATTATTATTATTATTATCAACTCGTCTCGATTATATATATAGATTAAATGCTGCATTTATTTTCGGTTATTTAAAAATACTATATGAATCGATTTAAGTGTTATATACAATAATTAAAGCTTACCTTCTTACTACTTTCGAAAGAATAATTTTAAGAAATAAGAGTTTAATTAAATAATTATGAAGTGAAAGGGTATATATATAAGCAGATGTGAATTAGACACGTGATTCTTAGTTTATCAGTTTTAGAAATCCCTAGAAAATGACATGTGTTTAAAATTTCGTAATAATATGTATTGTTAGTTGTTAAATAATGATAAGATATAATTAAAAATGATAAAATTAATGATTAAAATTATTTTTATGGCTTCTTTAAGCTATTTTGTATCAATATGTTGTTGTCTTCGATTTACATAATGATGAAGAATTCTTATGCAGAGATATTTTTGCTATTGATAATTCACGTATTAAACTATAAATTCGTTCTTAGGAATACAACATTTATAAAATACTGTAGTTTTTTAGAAATACCTGATTGTTAAAATTCACGGAGAGAAATGCATGTTTTTATAAAAATAAAAACGTGCATTAAAACAATTACATTTTTGTAATTGTTTTAATGCAGTTTTATGATAAAATTCACTAACAAATGATGGCTCTATGTGAAGGCGAAAAGAATACGATGTGTAGGGTCTCGCAAATTTGGTAATATATTTTAGTATTTAAATATAATTGTATTTTAATAGTAGTATTAATTATATAAACCCGTCTGGGCAGTTCTGCCCTTAGCACTGAACAAGCTGGGCCCTTGTTCCGGGCTCGTTCTTAGGGACTTTCTCATCTTGTAAAAATCAAATTAATTTAGTATAATAGTCGAGGTATGAAATTTTTGAACATATTGTAAAAACTATGTTACTCTTATAAGCAGGACCAACGAAAGGGAGGGATTTTAGACCCGGAGCTGGAACACGTAGAAGGGGGTCCGGACCGGCAATCTATTATTATTCTAAAGCGGTAACTTGAATTTAATGATAATTATTCTACGAAAATAGAGAAACATTTGTTGAATAATTTGATGGTAAATATTATTTAATTATAAGCCAAAATATGTATAATAAATTGTTGGATACGTTCCACTCTCACAAAGTTTTGTTGCTTTATAACTTCGCTAACAATCACCACGTTTCTGGAAAATTATCTGTATACAATTTAAGTAAATTGTTTTATTATTTCCCTTTTGTAAATTCCTTTATCGTCAGATTAAAATTTTCTTTCCTATGCAAAATATATGTCTTATAATTTTAAAAATGTTTTACGAAAATAAGCTTTCTCACGCCCACACCACTGGCCAAGTTACAATAAAAGTGCTAGTAAATATTCTAAATTTTTATTTAATTAATATTAAATATACAACTTAGTACAGGTATTAACAGTAATTTTTTTAAAAATATACTCTAAATTACATGCAAAAACTAAAAATTGAGTGTAAATTGATTATAAATATTGTTAATTAGAAAAAAATAAATGAATAATTTATCGGTGTCATTTCTTAAGACATTTAACTAAAAATAAAAATAAGTGATAATTTGTACCAAAAAGAAGGAAAAAAACACGTTAAACTATTTAATAAATGATGGAAAGAAGTAACAACGTTTATAGTAGGCTACAACAGAGAGTCAATTATCGGAAATAACGGGGGGGACCACTTTCGAATAACCGATCACAATCGTTAGGGGATGAATAAAAAGTTTATTATTTATTGTGACATTGTCACAATGCCAGGCTGGAATTTTTAATCTTATTTTTAATTTATTTAATTTAAAATATATGCCCCCACCTGAAATTAGTGGTTTGTCCCTGTACATCATATTTTTTCTTTAACAATAGAGTCGTGCCGGTCATCTATTAACTGCTTTCAAGGGAAAAGGTTTGGATGACATAACGTGACTTCCGGTCTGCATCGGAAGTTTGCATATAGTTAGTCGGGGCCTCTAGTCCCTAGAGTTCCATATCTAGTTTCGTCTTTCATCCAACTCCGTTCTCGAGATTAAGGAAAGACAGACAAGTGGAAATTTATAGGTCTACAATTTTTTCAAATTGCAGCCCAAATATCTTAAATAAAACATCATTCTCTGGTTAAACGGCGATTTTGTCTATAGTGCCAACTGAAGATAAGCTGTGTACAAACCTACTTTGGCAATAAACCTTTGTATAAAAGTAGTCGCATGTTTTTTAAGTATGTGGTAATTATAAAGGAAATTATTGTTATTATTAAATCACATTACATTTTTATACAGCTTTACTCCAAATCATAACGTGTACAACTAATATAAGTTTAATATTCATTTTAAAACTACATGTCATTTTTCCGAAAAATTATCTTAAAATTATGTGATATCTTGTAAATTTAATTTAATAATAATTTAATAAGTAAATAAAAAGAAAGAACTGCACAGAAAAAAATTTAATAAACATTTTACATTTGAATCAACAATCTTAGATACATACTTTTGAAAACGTTTTGCCTAATTTTTAATATAATTCTTAAAATAATGACATTTAAAAATAATTTAAGATGATGTCGAAGAACTTTGCTAAAATATGTCATGTTTTCTTTCAGCTTCTTTTTCAAAAACCTCTCTTAATTTGCGTTGAACCAAAGAAGTAATATCATTTTTTAATACATTTACGGCCCTTGATTTCATTGCATTAGCTACCCATCTAAATACATTACCAGATTCCTTGAAATTCACTCGAAAACCAGTTAATTTCGACACTAACAGATTATCAACAGATAATTCTCTAGTTTTTTTATTTATTCGAAGTTTCAAAATAACTTTTTTATTATCCATAAAACTAGTAATATTGATAGGTTTCTGTTTAATATTAAAAAATGTAAAATTAACTTGATAGCGTACTTCAATATTATTAAGATTTATATTAGAAATAATTAAAGTTGAATTTTCTTCTTCTGCTATCTGGACATCAACATTTCTTGATATATTAGACACTCCTAAGATCTGGCCTTCTCTTAACAAAATTTCTGTCGTAACATCCGCAGCTAATAATTTACGAAAGAAGAAAATGTCATGGTCGGGTAGTTGCAAAGTTTCTAATTCTTGATTCTTCACTGCTGATTGTAGAAGATTGTCTACGTAAGCATTTCCTTCTTTGACTGCAACATCTATAAAAAACATTCTTATTTATCATCGATATAAACGGTGTATGATGTATAGGAAAACTATCTACGATCATAATGTAGAAAGAATAGTAATTCTACAATATTCATTTAACTTCGAAGATTAATTAATGTTGGAATCTTTATAAGATTACAATTACAGTAGAACCTCTATTATCCGGACTAATTGGGGATGAAGGTAGTCCGGATAAGGAAAAATCCGGATAATCGAAAAAATAATAATTGACAGTGCATATAGCAGACATGGGCAAATGCGGCTCCAAGAGCCGCATTTGGCTCTTTTTGAGTTACATGCGGCTCTTGCTGAGTGTTAATTTCTGTTTTTTATTATTGTTTTTACAATTTTATTTTTATAATTTTATGAAAAGATGTTTGTTAAAAAAATTAAATATTTATTTTATATTATATTTATATTATATAATAAAATCGCGCGCTTTACCATACTATCCGCCACGACAGTACAGAACTGCGGCTCCCATGCATTTTGCAAAACTTACATTTTGGCTCCCACTGAACTCTTGCTTGCCCACTCCTGGCATATAGTATGAATAATTTTTATTTGTCTAGATTTACATATAGCTTCAATATTAAATTATTTTTTTTAAGAAATTCAATTAACGATTTTTGTTTAATGCTAGCTGTTCTTTTTGAAGCTGCTAAATCGCGAATACTTTTAAGACACATAAGTTGTCCTGAGTTACACTCTTCTTAGCTCTCAAACCACTTCATGGCGACATCTAAGCACCGAAAAGCTTCAGAATGTGTAGGACCAATATCTCTTACTTCGCAAATTTCTTCTTCGTCTTCTCGATCTTGTTTATCTGAGGCAGATATTTCTTTAATTATTTTTTCATCATTCAAAATTTGGAATCCAGGATCGTTCGCATCGCAATTTAACCACTCGGTTACATCTTCTTCGTCACATTCGGCACATATTGAAATTTGTGCAGTTGCTTCCGCAATGTCTCCTATACCACTTTCTACTGTTACTGGAATTTACTAATGGTCTTTTCAAAATTTTGTTCCATGTATTCCATCACGTACGAACATTCACAGTGTCGCAATTTGCCAAGTGCAAATCAGCAAATTCGTACAATTTTTGTTTATGTTGAACAATCCGGATAATCAAAAATCCGGATAATGGAGGTCCGGATAATGGAGGTTCGAATAATGGAGGTTCTACTGTATATTTATTTGAATCGTAAATTTGTATAAAAAAATTTTTAAATTAATATTTACAGACCTTTCAAAATATGAGATAAGAATTCATATAAATACTTTTTAAAATACGTTTTTGCAAATAAAAATAAAAGCATTCTTTCAATATGAAGAAATTAATAGAACGATTGAAATTACTTGAAATGTGATGTAGACAATGAATTAACTTTATTTAATTTATTTGCTAACTTTATTTATTTAAACTTAATTTAACTTATTAAATTATCGAAAATTACATGTACTGTACGTGTTTTTCATATTTTCATACGTGTTTTTCATATTTCATCATTCAAAAATAAATATAAATTATATAAATGTGAATGAATTGTGAAAAAATATTTTTTAAAAATTAGTGTATTTAACGTAAATGTATTTTGCGTTATGTAAAAATTCTCTAAATTGTGTACAGTAGAGGAATAAAGAATTTTTAAAATGTGTTAGATTGGTTGTTCGGTATGATAAACCCTTACGTTAGATAACCTTTATAGTTATATAATTTATCTTACCCGTTTTCACCGGGTGCAAGAATTAGGTTTCCCTATTCCGAGACTAATTAGAGAATTTTTAGATGAGTTTAAAAATATGTTTGATTTCCTGCAAAATTTCAGAACATCGCATCTAAAATAGTATAGTGGAAGCCGAGTTTTTCAGGGTATTCCTTAAGTTAAGGATTACCTTGAAGAAACGGTGAACGGTGAAAAAACCGGTTAAAACGAATAAGATCGCTTATCTTAATCTTCGCTATCGTTACTTTTTGCCCGAGCAATGCCTGGCTCATCTGCTAGTATATTATAAGATAAAGATAAAATAAGAGTATTAATTACTTTTAAATTTTCAATAATTTGAATAACATACCTGACAATACGTTTCGGCAAACAAATAATAGGAATATAATTGGTATCATTTCTGTCACTAGAAATAAAAGGAAATATACAGTACATAATTGCACATAACTACATAGTTATACAATAAATTACTACATATAAATAATTTATATTTGAATTGCTATATGAATATGTAATGGAAAATGTAGTGATCTTAGTGAGACTTAATTTCAAATATCTTTTAAATCTTATTCGTTTAAATTGTTATGTGTAATTCTTAGGACGGATTTTAAATATTTAATAAAAAATTTATTACGAAAAATCAAAGAATTCAAAAATGTCTTTCTAACAATTTAAAAATTTCTCGGTGAACACAAAAAGTACATTTGCTATAACTATTTACGACTGTTTTAAACTAATTTGACAGCTTTTAGGGTGGTATTTATCATCAAAACAGTTTTAAAAACGAGCAATTATTTAGTGTGACATCGTTACAATGCCGGGCTGCAATTTTTAATCGTATTTTTAATTTATTTAATTTAAAATATATGTTCTCTGTCTCAAATTAGTAGTGGTTTGCTCCCTACACATCATACTTTTCCTTTAATTAACAATAGAGTCGTGCTGGTTTTCTATCTAACATCTTTCAGGGGAAAATTTTTGACTTGAAATAACGTGACTTTCGGTTTTGTATCGGAAGTTTTTATACAGTTTATCAGGCTTTTTGCTCCAAAGATTTTCATATCTGGTCTTGATTTTTATCTATCTAACTTCGTTCTCGAGATTAAGGAAAGACAGACAGATGGACGACAATGGCAATCTATAGATCTACAATTTTTTAAAATTGCAGCCCAAAAATAATTCGTTACACTATGCACTTGTAATTATGCTATTTCATTCGCACAGTCTTTGCATTTTGTTTTATTAACAGAATCCAAAAAACAAATTTCGTTTATGTTTCTGAAAGTACAGTCGAATCGCGATAAGTCGACACCCGGATAACTCGACACCCTCGGTTAAGTAGTCAGTTTTCTGTGGTCCCGGCCGACTTACATAGGCATTAATGTTAAAAATCTCAGGTTTACTCGACGCCGTTTAACTCGTCACCATAATTCTGGATAATCGTGGATAAGTCGACATAATTTTGCCGTCCCACACTCCGATAAGTCGTCACCCCCTCTAGAAAAATGAATTCACTCCGCACGTGTGGTGCGAAACTCATTTTTTTTCATGAGGGGAGTCGATTTATTTATTAATATATAATTAATATATTTAATAATACAATAATATATTAATATTATTAATATATATATATATATACATACATATTAATAAAAATGCTTTAACCTTTTATGTATTTTTATGTATAAAATAATAACAGGTAAACAAAAAGAAAATATACAATCTACATCAACGTCACACCAGAATTGGCTCTCAAGATTGGCTATTTCTCTATTACTTTTAAGGGAATATACATAATTTTGTAATTTTTTGATAACCTTTTAAATCTGTCTATAAAAATACACATCGCATGGTTGACATAGAGGAGTACATTTCATGATCTTGTTTATAATGATTTAACCTACATGAACGCTTATTTTGACACATTTATTAAACTTTTCGGAAAATAACCTACTCGTATATCTATAAATGTTACGTTATATTACACATATCAATATCTAAAACCACAGATAAAATTAAATGATACAGATCTTGATTAAAATTATGCATGCTTTCTAAAACTGTAGTGATTAAAATAATAAATGCTTACAAATAGTTTATAAAGTAATAGTTTATAACAGAATTTAAATGTAAATAAGAAGAGAAAACAGCTCGTTCAAAATTAAACTCTGTACCAGGATCGCCCCACGAGGTGTTTTATCCAGTATCGTCAACTTAAAAAAATGCTCTGACAATAAAGGTATTAATAGTACTCAGGGAAATTTTAGCGCCGTTTTTTCGAGGATTCGTGAATACTGGATCAAACGATTTTTGCAATGTCTATTCTAATGTGCAACTGGACAGAAAATGCATACTAGAAAGTTCGAATTGTGCAATGGGAATTCAATATTTGTGCAGTAATTAATTGTGTGAGGCCTGGACAGGTCCGAACCTTCACTAAAATACACGTTAAAATATTTTTTTGAATTAAAAAAAAATAGAAAGTGTAAATAATATTTTGTCTGAAAAACGCGACGCTAATGTATAAATAGAAGAATGTAAGTCCTAAGAACAACCCATCTCCAGTTGGGATCGAATTAAACACCGATTTTAACCTCTCCCGCCATCTAAGTTGAGATCTCGTTACATTTAGCAACGAGCGACCTATCACTTAGAAAGCGAAAACAAAGAACAACAACAATCGGAATGGTTAATCGGAAACAGAAAATAATAAAACTTCCGAATTTAAAAGACGCAGCGGCTTATTCTCTCGAAAATTTCAAGTGTCGGACCAATTGTTGTGTGTATGTCTCGTGATTTTCTGTCTCCATCTTTCTTTCTCGGATCGATATCATCCCAGAGCCATCGAGATGTCGAAGGAACTGTCACTCGCGAATCAGGAACAATTCTTCATTCGAGACTATCTTGGAAAGGAGAGGAAGATCCATAGATCGTCACTGACTTTGAACTTTCAAGATTATGGAAATCTTGTAAGTTTTTTCGTATCAAATAAACGGTTTCTCCTAACCGTAGAGTCTGTTTCAATGCCGATAACACCAAATACGACCTAAATCACCCCTTGTCTATCTTGACATCTTTTCTCCCTGTCGGCAACTCCACAATTGTCCGATTCTGGGTTTTATTTCTTTCTTCTGATTATGTTAAAATGAAAATATTTACCTAAATTGCACCGTGTATTTATCCAGCCCACGGAAAAAAAACTACAGAAGGACTTATCATTTGTATCGAATATATGCAATACATATTATTTATACAGCCGCAACATCAATATTACCATTTAAAACTAATCCACAACCACAGCATACTTAATTTACTATCATATAGTAAATTATATCATATACAGGCGCATAGTGCCCATTATACATGTCTAACGATTAAGATTAAACAACGATTGAAATTAATAAAAAATTATATAGATGTAAGGTTTGTGTTGTTATCCTTATTTATGTCTTTTAGAAGAGTTGTTTGCGGTCTGTTTTAGTTACGTACAAACTCAGTAAGCAGGGGAAAAAAGATCATAATCCCCACAGCGCGAAAAGATTTCAAAAATTTCATTTGAATGACTGTAAGAATTTTTTCTCTTATGTAAAGAATTAGTCACAGTGGTGAATGAAATCTGATATAAAACCAGTGTAACACTAATTAAATGCTGTATTTCTTTTCAGCTATTTAAAGATACTACATAAATCGGTTCTATATAAAACAGTGCGATATTAAAAACTTACCTTCTTACTACTGCAGAAGAATAATTTTAAGAAATAAGAATTCAGTTAAATAATCACGGAGTGAGAAATAATATATATATACAGTATAAGCAGATGAGAATTAAACATGTGATTCTTGGTTTATCAGTTTTAGAAATTCGGAGAAAATGAGATGTTTAAAATTTCTTAACATCTATTGTTATTTGTTAAATAATGATAAGATATGATTAAAAATGACAAAACTAATGATTAATTAAAGTTGTATTTATTATTTCTGTAAACAATTTGGTATATTGTAGTCTCCAATTCATATAATAATGAAGAATTCTTATACATGATATTTTTGTTATTGATATTTACTAATTAAATTATGAATTCGTTCTTAATAATAGAACATTTATAAAATAATTTTTCAAAATAAGTGATTTTCGAAGCTGCTCCACTTAATATTTATATATGTTAGCATTTCATTAAATGCTTTTTTTTCCCATACTCTTTTCTCTCTATGGGCATTAAGATTTGAGCATTGAGTTTGTATTGTATATAATGCTTTAATTAAACAAAATACATATTTCAATTAATATTACTGTTCAAGTAATGCCCAATTAAGAAGAAACGGGATAAACTATAAATAAGTTTTAATGTTTTGAAAGTTACAATAGAAGTGTGCTTATTGTATTTGGTAATAAACCAAATAATCGTTAAAATAGAATTAATGTGTATAGAGTTTAATGTAGACGTATATAATATTTTTTGAGTCGCGAATGATTGTACATGTAAAAACGTTTGAAACATAAATGTAAATTTTTATTTTATAATGACGTTAAGGGGATATTTATAAATGGAGAATGCTAACAGTAAGACGGATATTTGAATTATTGTAACATTTCATTCAACACTTATACGGATTTTCTTACAGATAAATTAACTTTATAATTTGCCTCTGATTCTTATTAATACATAATCTTTACATATAATTTTATATTTCGTATATTAGTTACTTTTATGTATAATTATATTAATGTTTCTATATACAGATGAGTGGAAAAATCAAACATAATAGCTGATTTCCGTTTTATTGTTAACTAGTATATAATTTTATTTCCCAATATAGATTTATCAAACACTTATATAAGCTAAATATTATTTTATTTTGAGTCATATTTTATTAAAAACATCATTTCATTGAGTCTTATATAACTTATTGCAATAAATTGTATTTTAATTAAAACTAATAGTTAAGCAAATATATTGAAAAGGAATTTCCAATATATATGCAACCTTATTTTTGTATTTTAAATTAATTGCATAACTATAACAAAATTTAAAGAAGAGTTTTTGAATATTAAAAATCAAAGAAATTCATTAAAACATTTATATATTGAAAAATGTGAATTTTGTTTGGACTGGGATACTAATTGTCAGTGTTAGAAAGACACATTAGCTAAATGTATAACTGTTTGGTGCAATATTATAATTATTGTAAAGTTGAAAATGATGTATAACAAACGAAATGTGCGTGGAAAGAAGTAAACTTTTTACTTTTAATAATACTGGAAATTTATAAATAAAAAGTATGAAAAATATTAAATGATATAAACTAAACGCACTTAGCTTATAAAAAATTAGAATCTTTTTTAATTTTAAATTGTAAAGTTGTTTAAAAACATAATTTGTAAAGTTTATGTATCTTTGTCATAATAAAGTTTATTGTTTGAAATTTAAAAATAAAATCTTGAGTTATGATTTATAATAATGTTAATATAAAAACTCGCAAACTAAAAAAAATTAACACCCGGTTTATTAAAATCCGATATTAAATTAATGTTATTTAAGCTATGTTTCATGATAATTTTGACGAAACATGAACTTTTATTATTAAAATATCGAAGTTTTTACAGTAGTTAAATGAAATAGTTATTTACAATATCACTTTTCCTGTGACATCACGAAACGTCAGGTTCAGGCCTGGTAGGTAACTAGGTGGCTATGCTATGGGACGGCAAGTTTACTCCGGTCCCGAAGAAAAATTCCACTCTCTTCCTCTCGACGGCCCAGGTCTAGGGATACAGGTATACCTCACCTTACGTCGGTAATTAGTTCCAGGAGAGGCGACGTAAGTCGAATTTACTTATGTAGTTACGACGTAAGTCGAACTACTGTGGAAAATGCCAATAATGAGTACTTAAAGACCACTAAATAAGACGACAACACAGAAACACAGATGTTTTCATGTTTCGTTCTCTAGGATTTATGATGATTATATTAACATTTACTGTAAATGTACAGTACATATTTTAATATGAATTTATGTGCTTTTAATGCTTTTCTAGTGATATTACGACTTCAATATTTGTGTCAGACGGATGTAAAGTCGAATAAAATGACTTAAACTTGATTTTTATTTTTCCATATACTTTTTTGACAAACGATGTATAATCGAGAACGACGTAACTCTAGGTATACCTGTATACAGATACTATAAAAATATCGATACCGATATCACGAGTAGTTTTAAAATATTGATACCGGTGTTGGTATTGGTCTGAAAGTATCGATACCAACCAGTATCGGCATCGGATATCGAAACTGAAAATCTTGCTGGCTGTTGCTCTTCAGTCTGTCGCGTTGTCTTCCGGTTGTTTTTACCGCTGAGAAGGTTACACTTATCTTTTATGTGCATTGGATACGTTCCAAAGAATGCCGTGTAAGAAAAATCGCGTAAAAAAGTACATGCAATCTGTTGAAAAATGCTCGATCTATAGTCCTGTTAACGGGCTCTGCGGATATTACTACAGTATACATGGGATGGGGTGGATAAGAAATCGTTTGAAAATGTCAGTGCAAAAAAGTATATGCAAAGTATAGTTCGTTTTAAACATCACTGATGGTCCAAGTTGATTAATTAGCAAACAAAACTATTGCGATATTTAACTAAATATTTATTTGTAAATAGTAATCTATAGAACTCTAAGCACATACTGTATAGATTATGGAAATGAAATTTGACGGTATTATTACGAATTTAGTCTCTGTAATCCAAAAACTATTGGTAGACCAATCTCACAGCAATATCATTGGCAAATTGATTTTATTTAGAATTACATCATATGCATTTCGGGTTGGTCTAATTTATTTCAACCCCTCTTCAGTGAATATACGTTGGTTTAAATTACAACATTATATTTATATGGGTGGGAGGGCAAACCTTCCTCACATTGACTGGTATCAAATTAAAAAAAGAGATTATTGCTGTGAGATTGGTCTACCAATAGTTTTTGGATTACAGAGACTAAATTCGTAATAATATCCACTATACAGCAAAACATTTATATTAAAAAATTTGACGGGTTAATTTTACTTTTCGTTCCAAGATGGCAGCGCTTCCGGAAATCTCGAATCGGAGCGTTTTGTGGAAATGTTGATAGAGGGAGCTGTGAGGCCCGGAAATAGCCCCCCCCAAAAGGGATATGTACAAGTTTGTTAAGTCAAACCCCAAGATTATAACTTTTATAAGTGTCGAGTCGGAGACACCGGACTTTGACGTCGACGCTCATAAAGAGTAACGGGAAAAACAAAATTTTAGGTAAAGAAAATTTAGAAAGAAAAATATTAAAAATTTTAAGACGCAGTTTAGAAAGCAAAACGAAACTAGAAAGAAAAAATTATCAAAATGAGCGTAGGTGTCATAGTCAACGATTAAACGCGATCATAGTTTAAAAGACGGTGTCGGATAAACCTTCTCTTGCCGATCTTTCCCGCGACCTATACGAAGCTCCATTTACACCTGGAGACAGGTGGGAGACCAATTAGGAAGCGCAGAAAAAATATCTGACCAATTAGCGCCAGGTTAAGCTGAAAAACTAATAAAAACTCTGACTGCAAAAAAAGAGGACTTCCTAGGTAACAGATCTTTTTGGAATCGTCGCCCTCTTCGCTCCGTACTTCTGCTCGTCTCTATCTTATGTTACGTATCTGTGCCGAACTTCAATACGCCGTCACCCCCGGGTCCGCCATCGCCAGGACGAAAGAAAACCCTTGAAAACATCAAACGGACTGGACAGTGCCTTTAAGGACCTTGTCTATTATATGTAAGCATTTTTCAACGAAAATAAACGTTAAATATTTAGAAGTCTATAAATATTTAATAAGTAAATATTTAATATATTAACAGCCGTCATTACAAATTTCAATTATTATTGAAAATAAACGGTTTCTTTGAGAAAAACTTGTCTTTCCTGCCTCTGAAAACCGCCACCCACATGCGTATAGCCCTTAGCCATCCCGACGGTTGGGAATAAAAACTCCCCCCATTTCGGCAAACTTACAGAGCTATCTGATAATAAACGTGACGAAATGTGTAAATTTGTTGAACATTACGTAAAATCTGATCGTGCGTAAATATTCAAATCATTAGATATCGCGTAGTAGTTGAATGTTTATCGTGGAATTATGCAAATTAACAGTTAGACTTTTGTGAATTCATGTCGTTGCATGTGTAGTGTAATCTGTGATAGCTATTTTTATAATATTTTTATTGTAAAAACATATTTAGGTAAAAATTTATTACTGTAAGATAATTTTTTTTATTATTATTTTTTAAATATTATTGTAATTATTGTTACTTTTTAATATTTTAGTTTGTTCGTTGTAAAGGACCGCTTTTGGCAGAGCAGGTGTAAAAGCAACACGACCTTGGTAATTGGTCCCACCTGGCGTTGTGTCTGTAAACGGTCGGGAAGACAAAGGGTGTAGCGTCTCTGTTTATGGGACTTGTGTGTAGGCGTCAATGTGTTTACCACATGTTTGTCGACTAGAAAAAAATGTAAACAAGGGACGGACGTTACCGTAAGCTGTTTCGTCGGGAGAAGAGCGGACGTTTTTGAAAGCTTCCGAGGAAAGGAAGAACCCTGATTGGTCGTAAGTTGTCGTCGAAGAACTCTTTAAATAGTAAGAGTGGCGAGAGAAACGGAGAGAAGGGCGCTGATAATACGGTAGTCTCAGACACTTGGACAGCCCGCTGAGCGTAGAGAGAGTGTTCTCCTCTGACAACGATCTCAGGGACGGGTAAGTGCGGAGACTGGACAGGCCGTATAGTTGAGCCAACTCCACAAACCGACCGAAGTTTCCCCAGAGTATAATTGTCCCCGAAGGAAGGACAAGCTGTTACGTGAGACACCACACTTTGTTGTACCGTGTGTGTGTAATGTTGTTAAACTTGTATATTCTGAAATATTTTGTTTGTAAATAAACTGTAAATATTCACTGTATTGAGAGTGGAGGTGTACTTTTCTACGAACCAACGTAAGAACATTCTCGAGTCGTAGGAACCGACTCGAGACGGATTATCGTAAAGATCTTCACCTTCGTTATACTGTGATAATGAGTCATTTAGACCTAATTTCCGAAGAATTTTGGTCATGTACCACCCACAAATTTTATCATTTAATCGAATCCGAATATTTGGAATTAGGTTTGGAACCAGATATTGATAATGTCTTTATATTTTCCGTAAAATTAGGAATACAACAAATTGAATCAGTATGCATTTTATGTGCGAAAACATGTAAATTATACTATCGACGTAACAGAAATTCTTGTTTTCTAAGATGTACCAATTGTAGAACCAATTATTCTGCTTACGAGGGAATATTTAAGAGCATAATCGGCAATATTTCTTGGGGTGGATTTTTGTCGTTCATTCGGCACTATCTTTGTCTGGAATGTACAGCAACAAAATCGGCAATTGCGGAAGGTATATCTAGAAAGGCTAGCATCGATTGGTCAAATCATATACGTTTAATGATGCTTATAGCCTTGAATAACGTGACATCATTTAAAATAGGAGGTCCTAAAATGAAAAAGAAGGAAACTAAGAAAACCGAGGAAAAAAAGGAAAATACAACAACAAATTTGACTACAAATGCAAAGAAAATAACGTCTACAAGCGAAGCAGAATCGACAAAGTCGAGGATGTATCCAATCTCGTACTTAACTACGTCCAGTTATCTATGGATTTCATGTAGAATGATGCCTTTTTTATTTTCCGTCTTCGATCCAACAGAAGGAAATGATACCAAAAGCACGGAAAAAAGTAAGTAGCAAATTTACGTTTTAAAAATGTTTTAGTTTAAAATATAGGCGCGTTTAGGTTATTGTCGACGGTCGCCACATGTTTGCACATGAGCAAACAAGATGGCGACCGGAAGCGCCACCATCTTGGAACTATAGGTAACATTTGAAGTAATACATTTATTGATTTTTGGTCATTAATATATATATATATTTTATAAGTTTAACTTAACCGAAAATAGTGTAAAATTCTATTTCGGTTTCTGATTCGGCTGCAAAATTCGGTTTCTGCCGGACCTTACCTGTTTGTGATAAATATAACGATATTAAATTCGATACCGAGGAAAAGTATCGATACCGGCAGTATCGAGACGTCCCACTCAAGTCTGTCGTGAGTTTGGCCAGGTTCAGATTAAGACGCGAGTAGCTGAGTGGAGAAGGACAAGATCCGACATATCTGGGACGGACCATCCCTCGAAAAATTACTGGAGCTTTATCGACCCGATTTAATTCTGTATTGTCCAGAGTCCCAGGTTGACGGATGGTTCGATAAACCATATTTGTCAGCATAATTGTTTTTAAAAATAACGTTTTGAAGTTCGAAGAAATTAATTTGAATTTTTTTTCTGTCAATGGGTTTTGTGCATCCTTATAGTCCTTCTATTTATCTGCTACTACTTATTACTGATTAAAATTTTTGTAAATAGCGACAGATACAGTTGCATTTATCAGTCGAACACGTCATAAGGAAAAAAAGAGACTAACCTTAGTATAAGCTAGATTAATAACTGATTTCACTCTAGATTGACCGCAGAAGAGACCGTTTGGCGACCAATACACATACTGTCCGACTAATGGTTATTTAGAAAAGTTTTGTTGCAATAGAAAGTACTAAATATGAGGATAACAAGCTAATGATTGTCTATGTTTACACTGTTTCCTATTCTTAATGTGTGGTGAAGATAGAACACGTGTTTTTTCCCGTGTTGAGAGTGTCGATAAGGCATGACATTACAATAGGTCAAGATGTCATTAAAAAAGAAAGTGAAAATTATCGAATATCACAAACTGACGGCTGAGTCGCCAAGCGATTGAGGTGACAGTCTACCGCTCTGGTGACGATCGAATAAACCCAAGAATTTTCCGGGGAGTAATCCGTCTCGGATATGTCGAGTTCCGTTCCTCACTATCTACCCCATTGTGGGCCTGGCCAACTTACGATGAGCTTGAGTTTTTCTCAAGCTCATCGTAAGTTTACCCATTAGTGCCCACCGAGAGCGTAAGAGAAGAGAAAAGTACAGTGAAAAGAGTACAAAAAAGGGGGAAAAATATCACAAACTTACAAACCAAAGAAATGAGGAATGAAAACATTAGTAGGTGTGTTCAAGATTGTGAAAATACAAACTGCAGAAATTGTGAAAATACAAAAAGAGCTACTCAGCCATTAGTAAATCTGACAGTTGCAAGGTGGGAATGGTGCTCTCGTTGACAAAGCGGTCATAGAAATGGTTCTGCAAAATTAGCAGTTAGAATGTTCCTATATCAGGGCCAATCATACAAGAAAAATACGCTTCAAAACGCCTTAATGAACCGCTAAAATCCGCCTGGCCGAGCCACCCGATCATATGTGGCTCGGTTGGGCTCAACATCATGGTAGAGTTGATGGCATGGTAGCGCATGTTAGACCAGCTGTGGAGCTAAGTTGGTAGGGGCTTCATGGAATAAGGTGACGAGAAGTGTCCACTTAATTTCATGTCGTATTTGGCACTTCGAAGTGTGCAGAAGGGGAACTCCTCGATCAGACGAGGTTTATTATTGTGACTTTACACAGGTGTTCTTTAAGAGGATTCTTACTTTTTCGTTACATGACAGAATCGCTGGACTGCCCCAATTGTGGTGAAGAGGAATTGTTAGCTCATTACTGGCATGCATTTCGGACAGCATGTCTCTCATCGGTCCTCCTTTTAATTTTACATCAATCTGGTTACAGTTTACATTTGGTTAAAACATTATAAAATTTAAGTTATAGTTAAAGAATTCATAAAGTTAAAATAAGCATAAAACTACCTTAATGCCGGAAGTTACACGTCTGTTATATAATTATAATAGTGACAACTGGATTTCAATGTATGGTAAAATACGTAAGTAAAATGCAAAAAAAAAACATTTTTACATTTTACTTAGGTAATATCTGAGATTAATCTGTATCAAGATATTGTCTCTATAATATCACCATCAGATTTATATACGAAAACAAATGAAAAATTTAATGTATTTCATTATAGTTTAAATGTTCTTGAAACCGTGTTTTTACTGTATATTGAGCATTGAACACAAGACCGTGTTATTTATCAAACACCTGGCTTTTTCCACCTTTATTAGTTGAGACGAGGTCTTATTTACTGGTACTGTACATTCACTCGTTTAGGGCATTTTTCCCCTCTTCAGTCAACTAATAGAAAATAATATATACGGTATTCTAATTCATACAATATACACTAATAAATTGTATAGAAATTATCTTGAGACGTACCGTTAATTCCTTGAACTCAAGGGTGCGCGCGTACAGCACAAGTTCGGATGTCAATTTTACCGTGACAAATGTACAGAATCCACGTACAGCTGATTAAAATATAAAATTTTTAAAAAATATATAAACATACAAGCTTATTCTGCTATAAATTTCGGTGTATTAAACATATCCGATATTAGGTCTTACTTTTTGAAATGAACGCAACAAATCTCGTATCTTCTCGTAGCCAAACTAATCCAAAAATTCTTCCGTAGCCAAAATTAGCCAAACAAACTTCAAATTTTCCATAAAATTCTTTAAAAATGTTTTATATTTTATATTTATAATATTCGCAACCAGTTCTCGTTTATATTTATACTTAAATTCTTATTTATGCAATTCTTGGAAATTATGATAGCTACGCTCTCTTTAAATTTCCTATTATAAGCATTCTTTTCTTTATATAAAATTTTTGCACCATCTTTGTTTATGTTACAATTGTTAAGTAGGCAGTGATCACGAAATACAGAATGTATTTCGTGAATCGATCGTAATCATGTATTTAAGTCAGCGACGTGTTCTTTTAATCTGACATTTAGCTTACGTTTTGTTTCTCCAATGTAAATAATAGCATTATTACAAGTGCATGGAATTTCGTAAACAACATTCTTTGTTTCTTTTTCCTGTTTTTTATTTTGCTGTATACTTTTTTAAGTTTTTTAGCCGGAATTTCAGTTTTTCATATTTAGGTGCGAGTTTTATGTCGACTTTTCGCAATTTATTAATCTCTTCATATAAGCCTTTAACATATGGGAAACTAATATATCTTATACTTGAGCCTTGTTTTTCTTTTTGTTCGTCATTATTACTATTTATTTTATCATTTATTTTCTTTTCCCATTTTGTAATTATGTAATTTGGGTATCCATTTAATACAAATTTATTTTTTAATTCCTGTATATGTTTGGACATATCACTTACCTTGCTGGTTCTATTTTTGATTTTATCATATTCCATTTTAAAAACGTTTTATTTAATATGTGAGGGTATATTGGAGTTGTATTTAATAGTCGTGTTAATAGTCGTGCTAATAGTACAAGGCTTTTTAAAAGGTTCGAATTCAACAGTTTGCATTCCTTGCGATTTTAACGTCCAAATAGTTAATGCTATTATTAATACTATCCTCTTCTTCTATTTTAAACTGAATTCGTTTATTTAAATTATTTATAAGGACTTCTATCTGGTTAATTGTAATTTCGGAATTGTCGTACATAATCAGAATATCAACAACATATCGTCTGTAGAATTTTATACTTCTAATCTCACCATGCTTCCTTTCGATGTACGTAGTATCCATTTGTTGAGCTGCACACGTGAATTTTCTCCTCCTTGATGGAATTTGCCATTTCTATGACGAAAACTTATAGCTTAAATGTTCTTGAAACCGTGTTTTTACTGTATATTGAGCATTGAACACAAGACCGTGTTATTTATCACACCTGGCTTTTTCCACCTTTATTAGTTGAGACGAGGTCTTATTTACGGGTACAGTACATTCACTCGTTTCGGGCATGATCTCAAGATCTTGCCCGAAAGATCTTGATAGATTGCAAGGTCTCAAGATAATTTCTATACAATTTATTAGTGTATATTATATGAATTAGAATACCGTATATATTATTTTCTATTAGTTGACTGAAGAGGGGCAAAATGCCCGAAACGAGTGAATTTACCCGTAAATAAGATCTCGTCTCAATTAATAAAGGTGGAAAAAGCCAGTGTTTGATAAATAACATGGTGTTGTGTTGAATGCTCAATATTTCATTATAATCAAATAATTCAAATGACTATCACTAATCTCATACTTCTTAGAGAAAGAAAATTTTTATATATGAAATTAATTCTCAAATTCATGATTTTTTTGTATTAATTTGTTTAAATATCTTGAAGTCAAGTAACTATTGTCACAGTAATTATACGACTGTCACAAATATTCCATTTTAATTTGTTGTTCAGTCTCGGCTTTTTACGAAACATGATAAAGTTTTAGTGAGCCAAACAAACCACGGAAAATTCAGTTTTTTTTTTATATCTTTAAATATACTTTGTTTTTGTTTTTAATGAATAGTATATGTTCTTAACGATTATAAATTTTTAGACGTTTTAATTAAAAAAAAAAATTGTAAAATGAGAAGTTCTTATTGAAAAAATTTATTTTACGTATTATGGCATTAATATATTAGGGGACCAGTTAAGTCCATTCTTTGTAAAATCTCATAATTTCAACTATAAAAGAAGAGCGTCAACCTACTAATGTTATTGATCGAATCCTGACCAGCAACTCTAATATTTTGTGAGAAGTTTGTCCCGGTTATATTGGGCGTCGTCCCTCACCATCCTGTTGTCCCCATTGTGGATCTGCCCGTTATCCAAACCCATGGTGGGTATTATTAAAGGATCCTCTTAGCGCCTGTAGAGCGAAAAGAATAAAAACTGTAAAGGAACCAAAGATTTATTTATAAACTGATTTCCTAAATGTTTACAATTAGCGTAATTTTCGAAAGCTGAGGGTGTTTCATGTGGAATTGTTTTGTTTATATCATATATAGTATAAGCTCTGTAAAAGTACTTAAAAATTTTGTATTCATTTCCTTAGTTGAACATAATGTTATTACATTTGAAATTTTTGTATTCAAAACTGAAAAACAATGATGAAAAGGGTATCAAATACATAAAGTTTTAATTTAATAAGTATTATTTGTTGACAGTATAAATGTTAATTTAATAAGTGTATGTGTTATTAACCTTTATGTATATTTATGATGTCTAAATTATTAAAAATATTTAAAATCTGTGCAATAGTCTGTTTTTATATTATATGAAGAAACCTTCATCATTTGATGTATGATAATATATATAGTTTACAATACTAATTTAAAGTATTAAAAGTGCGGCCCTTCAGATGTTCGGGGCTGTCCCGCATTGCAAAGTTTAGGGTTAAAAATTGCTCTAATAATCTTTATGAATCATATCATTAACTATTAAATAACAAAAAATATTTGAAATTAAACAATAAGTTTATTTCCGTTTAATAGAGTCTATATTAATATTCAGGAAATGTCGTATTTTTAATCGTATCTTCAAATACTTCTTGTAGTTTGTTTTCCAGTTTTGCCTTAACTTTACCTTTAAAAACTTTTAAAGATATTTCAATTAATTGATTTAGCATATAATTCATAGGACCCAAGCCGCTTAATCTTGCTTCCACTCCTTTCATATCATAAATTTCTACTTTATCAATCTTCGGTGATTTTCCGGGTTCTTCAATAGATTCCACGTGAACTGAAACATGACCAATTTCTCCTTGTAGTTTTAAAGTATAACCCATTTTCATAAACGAAAGTTTTACGTCTGAATCTAATTCTAATACTCCCATTCCTAAATTACATATGATTTTTTTAACGTCGTTATCTTTGGTCATTTTTGAATCTCCATCTCGATATACCGATGTTATTCCGCTGATTGACATGTCTTTAAATAGTAACTGTCCGTTAAATGTAACGAACATCACTTTCCGTTCGAATTCATAAGAAATGTCTTCAGGAAGGTAAGGTTCGATTTTATGGCCGAATTCTGCTTTAGTACTTTCGATTAAACCATCAATATATTGATTGGATTCGGTTATGCCTCGTTTCTCTAAATAAACAAAACAAACGGTTAATTACGTTTGTTGTATGTATCAGTTTCAAAAACATAGATGCTGCACTAAAGATTTAAAAATAGTTTTAATGGAATTAACAAGTTTTAAAAATTATAATAATATAGTAGTAGAGAAATTAAAAATAAATGAATTGTAGAAAGAAAAATGAAAGATTATATTAATAAATTAAGCATTTTTATTAAATTGATTCATTTAGAAATAATTTATAAGTTATTAAAAATAATATAAAAGTGTAATATTAAATTTAAATTAATTGGAAATTGCAACAAAAAGTAAAATATAATACTTTTGTTACTTTTCTATACTGAAAATTTGAATTATTGACACTTCTTATATTTTCTTAAATATAAACGGTTTATTTGCAAAATATACATACATTATTTCATCGTAATTAAAAAAATGTGAAAATTTTCAATAAAATAAATGTTTTCTTCATAGTTAACATTAATATCCGACCACGAGTACTTATTGCATTCAGAAATCTAGAGAAATTTCGAATACATTTTACGGTATAATTTTATTTAAACTTAAAATCAATTATATGCAATTTTGCAAAAATTAAACATATTTACTAAGTTGAAATAACGATTAAATATTAGGCTACTTACGTAGATCGGAGCATTTTCCACCATAAAGAAGGAACAGAGATATAATTGCAAATATAGAAAACATCTTCATTCTATATAGAATATACAAAGGATTAAGCATTTTTAAAGTGTTTTTTTAATAGTAGTTATGAGAGATGAAAGTAAAAAAGTGCATGAACGTAGATAGCTCTGTAACACCGAAGAAAAAATATAATTGTTATTTTAAGAATATTTGTTTTGTATGACTATTCGTAATAGGAGAATAAATTATTAGAAATTTATATACGCTGATTTCAACGATTTCAACAGTTTCTACTGGAAAAAAGATTTCTTGAATTTCAATTTTTCATATTAAATCTTTTATCTTCAATTCATTTCGTGTACTGAAAGTAAAGAGTACACGTGGAATGAATTGTAAAAATACTAACTTAGCTTAAAGAAAGTTAAATCAAAATTTTGCTAGATTAATTCATTAATTTATATCATATCTAACATGAATAATATTTGTGTGTTTGGTTAAAATTTTGAGAATCATTCAATTGTAAACTTTTTAATAATAATAAATTTGAAAATTGTAAATGAAATAAATATGTATAAACGTTCATTCAAGTGTTATCATTATTAAATTAAGAGAAGTAAACACTATTTTTCTGAATAATATCACAAGTGGCATAATTATAGTTGCACTATAGAAATTATTCGTGTTATACTAATAATGGATTTTTATAACGCACGGATACGATGGATATCTAGTTGAGAATGCCCTTCTAATGAATAGAATAGACCTGATCTGTCGATATTTAACCCACAGCCACCAGCTGATTTCGAGATAACAGATGTTTTTTCAGTCTTATATACTAGCTAATCAATTTAGTGACGAATTCCTCATTGGCAACGGAAGAAAATAAAATATAAAACAGCTTAGAGCTAACTGAAATATATAATAGTATCGCCACACTATCATTGATTCCAGAAACGGGAATGTATTATTCTGTTGCAATAGTCAATAAAAATTAAATATACAGTAATTTTTAATAAATAACTGGTACTGCTGCAAAAGAGTGTGATGCTTCTTTGAATAGTCTTGAGAGTCCCATGCAGAAAAGCTTTACACAATTTTATCACTCATTTTTACTTTCCCGACTCGTTATATATAATAGAGGAAAAGTATGACGATCGGTAAACAACGACCCCCAAGAATTTTACATTTTTGACTCAGGAGACTGAAACACCGAGAAATGCAAAAAATTTCAATTTTTCCCCTATATGTATGAATAATAGTGTGTATGGGAGGCACTATTTTGTTCACTCTCTTTGAGGCTTAATAAGTCCTGTGTTTTTTGTCGAAAATTTCTGAAATTTTGCAAGGACGTTTGTGTATTAGAGGAATTATTTCTATTAAATTTTGGTTGTTAAAGGTCGTCGGGATGGAGAAATACAGGGGGCTCCTGTGTAATATCTCCCGTAGAGTATAACTTAATTAATAACGATTTTACTCGTTATTAGCATTTACAATGTTTTATAAAACTCATCCCTACCCTCAAAATCAAGCTGTTTGCCATTTTATAATGATTAAAAATATAAAGAATTTTAAAAATAAAATATAACACATGGCGCTATCAAAATTTTAAATGTTGCCGGGAAAGTTTAAACGATTCATCGCTGTATTTTTCTGTATACAGTTCGATTTGAGTTTTCCTTTTTTTTTTTCACTTTTTATCCATGTTAACTGATTTTATCAAAAGCCAGTTTTACCATTAATATTAAGAAAAATTAAGGATGCTTCTTGGAATTCATTTTCAGAATTTCAGAATACAAATACAGAATTAAAGTTTATCTAGTTTCTAATATCTTTCATTTAAATTAATTTAAATAAAATAAATATTTTATTCAAATTAATTTAAATGAAAGACATCTGGATTAAGCAAGCAGTAAGTAATATTTTATTTCAAAATATTTGTTTAAAGTTTTCGGAAATTAAATAATGGATGAAGTTAAAACTTTATCTAAAATACAGTATCAAAGGTTAATCAATTTTTAAATTTCAGTTTACATTTAATTCAGTATGTTTAAAACATGTAATATTTTATTTTATGTATATTTAGAATTCAGTCGTAGAGAAACCGTGTTGTGCTAGATTGCTTATTCGAATTGTTTTAATAATAAAAATAAACGTTATAAGTTTTTACATTTTCAAATTAAATTATTATAAAACAATTTAGAAAATTTACTATACCTTTAAATACAAATTACTGTTTACTTTATCGATAACAATTACGATGAGAAGAAAATCGAGTAATTCGTATTTTCTTCAGGATATGGTTTGTGAAGTAAAACATACAGTGAAAGATAATTATATTAAAAGATGTGATTATCATTAATTTATCAACCGTAAAGCTGAGAATAGTGTCATCTGTAGAAATAAATAAAAAGCTTTACAATGTTAAAACTTAATTATTAATATTGATTTATTAAATAATTCCATTAAAATAAAAATTTAATTTAAAACATATTATGTATGTTTATAACATTACAAAAATTGAAATTTAACATTATATTTTTCAAATATAAAATTGTTTTTATTAACCTGATCTACCTAAAAACTTTTATGCCTTTTTTAAACACGAGTTAAAACTCATGGTTAAGGAAGGCGTAAAGTTTTCACTCCTTTTACCGTTATTTGGGCTTTAAGATAGTCTTTCTTTCTCTTTTAATCCCATGACAGATTAGAACTTTAATAGGGTAACAACACTATTAAAAGTTGGAAATAAGAGCTTGACTTATCCGAGCTTGCCGTCTGCAAAAATTCGTAAAGTTTCGACAGATTTGGATCAAGTCACAGATTCCTAGCAACACCTTAGCCGTTTCGTTCAGGCAATCATCTTTTTATAATTTGAGCTTGCTATAATAGCTTGTCTATTTACACAAAAAGCACTCGTTCTTTCCTTCCCCTCATTACGCTATTGATATAGTAAACCCTCGCTAACTCGGACAAATTTTTTTGAAACAGTAATTTAAATATTTCTAAGTTTTTGCTGTAATTTAAAATTTCTTAACAATAAAAAACTTATAATCAATGAGTTTTCAATATCGGGAAGTCTACAATGCATTGTATTACTATAGTCAGTAAGTTGCTAATGACTGTTCGTTGAAAACACCATGTAGTTCGGACTTTCGTAAATTCGAACAACTTTCACCCTTATTAGTCCGAGTTAGCTGGGATTTACTATAGGCTATTTTAAATTATTAATAATAATGATATCAAAAAGTAGCCTGTGCGGAATTTGTCTCGTTTAAATTATTACGTTAAAAATTAATCTTTCTCAAAGATTTTGGGTTCGAATCCTAAGTAGACATATAATTTCTTTGGGTAATTTTGTAAGCATTAATTTATAAGCCATACTGTCAATCCTATTGTAGGCAGGGTCCGCTAATGGGCAATTAGTGACCATACTTATATTTGTTGGTGAATAAAAATTTAATCTATCATAAAAACTGAAGTGAATCTTATTTAAGTGATTCATATAAACTTTAATCTAATACAAATTCAGATAATATCTGAATCATGTAATTGGTACTGATTATATAATTCAGGTGCAATTAAATATAACTTGCACAACTATTCGGTTACATTTTGTTTAGAAAATTGTTCTGCAATGTTTATTATTCGACTTCATTTAATATAGTTGTATTTAAACATCTTGTAAAGAATTTTGTGAATTTTCTCAATTGTTTCTTTTTGAAGTTTTTTCTGTTAAAATTATTTTTTATATGGTTAACCGAACTATTCCAATGCTATTTTTTCAATGTTAATTTATTCATTAACAATATTCATTTTTTATCGAAACTTTAACGTAATTGTTTTCGATATCAAGATTTTAATCAAATAATTTTAAGTTATAATAAATATAAAAATTTACATTTTGATTTTAATTTGAGAAGTCCTCGACTTTCGGAGAGTTTGCTATTTTTTACGGCACTTTTATCATTATAAGCGATAGAAATCTCTTCCTTTGCAACGTGTAACTCCACTGTGCGACTCTCGGACATGTATTTCTCTATGATATTTAAATGCTTTTAAATATCATAGAGAAATACAATGATGTTATATATATATATATATATATATATATATATATATATTTGTTTAAATAAGATTCGAAAGAGTTATTTAATTACAACACTATCACTACTATCGGCGTGCCTTACAACGTTTTAGTAATCAATGATAATTTTTTTTTTTTTTTTTTTTTTTTTGCAGTTGATAACATTAGACAGTGTGGACTCGACCCACACATATATCAGTAAAAATATTATTATCTGAAGCATTTAATAGTTAGATATATAAAGTGGTTAAATATTCTACTGATTAGAGACATTAAGCAATTATAATTTACCAGAAAACTTATTTAAATTACTCGATTTTGTAAAAATATTTTAACGTTATGATATTAAATTTAACATTAATAATTTTATTTCTGTTTAACTTCAGAGAATCTAAAGGACGTGAGTATGAATATATTACTTTATATATTATAGTAAAAATTGACATAAGAAGATTGCTGATAATATTCAATTTAAATTAATATTGAAAAATTGGATTTGATTATTATTGCGAGGAAGAGCAGATTATAAAACCAAATAATATGATGATGATAGACAGATGATCGACGAGATGAATTAGAATTTTCGTTTGGAATTATAACATATAAGCTGTATGGTCTCCTCATTTTTATCAATTATATATTAATTATAATATATATATATATAATTATAATTGATATAATAATTATATAAATTATATTTTATCAATAAGCGATTACAACGAGTTTCACTAACATTTAAGAAAGATGGAAATGACACCTGATTCAAACTAATCAAGAAAATTATGATTCCAATAAACGTCTAGGATTCTTCGCAATGATAGTATTATAGTCTATTACTGCAACGGCCATTTTGTAAATGGGATAAAGTAAAACTATGAAAGGATCTTTCTTTGCTAGTTTTACTTTATCTCATTTATAAAGACTAGAATCTTCTAGAGAAAAAATTATTGTGATTTTATTATTTTTTCACTGGATTGTGATGGTTGGATTAGATGAAATGATCAAATTCGAAAAATAAGAATTTCGAAACAGCAAATAAACTTTCAGGTTCTGAAAATATTCTACTGACGGCCGGATGGCCGAGCGGTCAAGGTGGCAGCCTACCGCTCTGGGGGACCCAGGATCGAATCCGAACGGGTCGAATCCCCAGGAATTTTTCGGGGGTGGTCCGTTCGGATATGTTGGGCCCCGTCCCTCACCACCCGGTCGCCCCATTGTGGGCCTGGCCGAACCCATAATGGGCCTACTAAAAGAGGCCCTCTTAGTGCCCACAGGGCGGAAAGAATTAAAAAAAAAAGAAAATATTCTACTTTGAAATTTTTGTTTGTTATGTATTTCTTCGTAATGTTAGATAGTAACGAAACATGTCTACTTTTCTAAATTAAAATTAACATATAAATTAAGTTCGTAAAAGAATAATCTGTAAACTTGTGAGATTATAAAATGGAGAAAACGTGTAACTAAATTGATAGATGTGGAAAAACTTACTAAGTAAATTCAATTACTGAAAAGATAAAGAAAAATATTCTATTAACTCTCATAAATTTGTAAAAATTATTATTCTTTTTTTAAAAATAAAACTTGGCGTATAAATAGAGAAAAATACATATTATAATATAATTACTAAATTGCAATTAAATATCTAAGATACTTTTTCATAAAATGAGTTATCTACTTTTTTCTGCATCCTTCAATTATATTAACTTTTAACTTTAGAAGTTATGTATTAAATTCTAAAATATATCATATGATAAATAGTAAACTAACTTTAATGTAAATTGTTAGGCCTGCTTTTAAATTAACAGAAATATTTTATGGAGGAAATTGTGTGATAACTTTCCTATAAAAAGTAATTGTTATTTTTTCTGATATTTATAAATAATTTATAATATATGATTATAAGTAAGCTATAATAATATTTAGTAGTTTTCATGTTTGTAATTTAAACAAATTCATTTTAATTTTAGTTACTGAAGATGAAGAGGATCAAGATGTAGCAAATAAGTACATTAGTAAAGTTCTAGATCAGACAGCCAAATTTATTAGCGAACCTTTTTATTTAAATAATTACAACTTAACGACAACATTCAATTTACTACCCGTCAAGATACGTTCAGTTTGTTTATTTAAAGATGGACTTGCAACTGGAATAAAGCATATTGAAAGATTCGGGAATGCAAAAATTATATATAACAAGTCTGATATGCTAATTAAATCAATAGTCGCGATGAATGAAATAACTATCAATTATAATGTAACTTGTTCTGTTTTAAGTTCTAAGATGAATATGACATTTAGATTATTAAGTGATTCTGTAAAATCAAATATGACACTAAAACTAGTGCGAAACAGTAATGTAGCATCTCTAGAAGATTTTTCTCTATATTACTTTACGAATTTAAAAGTTTTTATAAGACATCCAGAAAATAACCTAGAGCTTACCAAATCTGTACGAAAAGAATACATGAATTATCCATTTTCTTTTGAAGAAATAGAAATGTATATTAAAAGGTTACTTTCAGAGAATGTTTCAATGACTTTATATCCAAAAGTATGGATTTATTAAAACTTGTCATTAAATAGTTTATTAAATGTGTCATCTAATATAAAACTGATATTTAAATATTATGTACTATTAGTAAATGTATAATATATTATTTAAAAAAATTCTTTCTGTATCGTTTAGATTTATGCAAAAGATTTGTTATATTATTCTAGTAAAATCATAATATAAAAATACTATTATCAATAAATACAATAAATAAATAAATAAACTTGATTATAAAAACATAAAGGTTCATTGTTTTTGTCGTGTTTTGAAATGTTTATTTCATATCAATTAGAAAATACAAATAAAAATGTAAAGTTTGTCCTTTTCTTGTTTTTGATCACTAAATAGGCCTAAAGTTTAAAACTGATTACCTTACAAAATGCAAAAGAAATATGTGGACGAATTAAAAATATAAGAAATTAAAATTGCAAAAATAATATAGAAATGATAAACTGATTAAAATACTTTATTATTTTAATTAATATTCTTTATAATTAAAATGATAACTTTTCCTACATTTCGTTAAACCAGAAACAAATACGAAACTTTCATCTCTGTTTATTCTCATTTTAAAGTTCCACTGACAGAAAAATTACACTCTTGTAGTTCTAGATCCACAGGATTCACCAATTTCGCTCTCCAAGATCATGTTAAAAAGAAACAAACCCAAAACGGAAATGGAATATGAGGGATTGCATGACACTGTGACGTGAAATCGGAATCGGGTCCGCAATGATTCAAGAAAGATGATTTAATCTCTTGTGATTAATATTGGAAAAAAATGCTATTAAATACATGGACGAAGTGAGATAATTCGGCTATTTGCAAATACCAATTTGCTGCAAAAATTGTTCCTATAGAAACACTGAATCCCGAAGTGTAAAGGACCGAACTATAAGTAAAATTGCACTGTTCACCGTGTTAAGTGTAAAGTTAGTCATAAATCATGATGGATACAGGAGTGTAGTTTTAAATTTAATCGCCTTAATTAATTATTAATAATCGCGGATCACTTTATACATTTGTTATTTGATACTCGAAAGTACCAAATAAACTGCAATACTTTTTTCTTGTAAACAAGGGTTACGTACATATACGGTAACTTATTACAACAAGTTTAATGCAATGGATTTTTCTTCTGGCTTGTTACTGATTGTAACTTCATCGACGAAAATTGTTTTTGACTAGTAGCTGTAAAAAGCTTGTAGATTGTAACTTGTTACAAAGTATTTTATTCAACGTGTTTTGCTTGTAATTTGTAACTTGTAAAAACTACAAGCGTTTTATTCACCTGGCCACACTGCTTGCAAAATACGTTTGTACTCCGTGTGTTTTGTATTATAGTAGGTTCACATAAGCGTTTGTGTTAATTACAGGATAGTTAAACACAGAAATCATCATATCCGATATATCGCACGTAACCTATCGACTATCTACAGTATTGAAATGAAAAATTAAAGATGGCAAGTGCCGGAAATGGCCTGTTTGACAGAATTTGTTGAAAATCGCAGTTATATCCGCGCTTACCTATGTTATTGTACTATATGTACTGTTATTTACATAAATGAGAATGTTAAATTTGTTAATCTGTGAACTGTATTAATGTATTTATTTTATTTTATGTACTGTACCAATGATTATCCTTAAAATTTTACTGCCACATTTAGACGATTTGTTGGCTGCCACGACAACCAGTTCACCTTCTTTTATTTTTTGTTCAATGTTCGAATCTTATAAGGAAAAAAGAGGATGGTCAAGGTGACAGCCTACCGCTCTAGGGGACCCGAGTTCGAATCCGAACGGGTCAAAATATTCCCAGGAATTTTTCGGGAGTGCTCCGTCCGGAGATGTCAGGCCCCGTCCCGAACCCATAATGGGCTTGCTAAAAGAGGCCCTCATAGTGACCACAGGACGGAAAGAGTTAAAAAAAACACACACACACACTAAACTAACATCCGTACATACAGAATAAACCTCCAATTCTTTGCATTTCTCGACGTTTCAAAGTGTCCTGAGTCCGAAAATGTAAAAATCTTGGGGTCGTGTTTTGATCGATCGCCATACTTTCCCTCTGTTATATATAACAGCCCGAAAAGTAAAAAATCCGACTTTTTGAGAACTAATAATTGCAACAGTTAATAGAATATCACGGGAAAAATTGATTTACTGCCATCAAAACTTCTATCTTATCAAAACCTATTCGATAGAACGCCATATCAAATATATATATATATATATATTTTTTCTCCCGTATTTTTCCAACTTATAAGAATATAAGAAAACTCATTTTATAGAAAAGTTTTTCGTTTACTATATTTTAATACATTGCAAAAGGAAAGAACATAGAAAAGGGTGGACTAAAGAAAAATATCGAAAGCAATTTAGATTTTTCTTGATGATGATAATTTTTTTTCATACGAACAGATCTGATCATTAAACAGATTCAATAATTTATGCATAAATTGACATTATTAGCAATACTAACAAATCAAGAATGATATAATAATATTTTTCTTTACAAAGAACGCAGCAATTAAGTAAAATATTCGAGAATCTTGCTGAAAATGGACAAAGATTTAATCAAATCTCTGATCACGAAATTGGAAGAAAAAGCAAAAGATAGTCCCGGATTCGAAAAACAATGTTTAAATCTATTCAAAAAATATTCGTCGACTTCTCATCCCGATATTATCGATCTGGAAGGATTGAATCGTTTACTCAGTGATTTAAAAATTCTGGAAAAATCTCAAGTTATAAAGAGACTCATCATTTGTTGCGAAATTAAATTACAAAAGAAGAAATATTTGTCTCAAAATGAATGGGTGACAGAAATATGGTTTTTGAAGGAACACATTTCGTGCGATTTGGAATCTTTGGCTCCTTGTTCAAATACTTATGGTTTATCTACAGAATTGAACGCCTCAAACTTTCCTGTACGGCAGTTAATGGAAAACGGAAACGTCATGGAACTGCTTCGAATCCTATACAACGAATGTTCAATATTGAAAAAATTTAAAAAATACTTAAGCGATAAGAAGCCATACGATCAATCTTTGGAGTCCTAATCGGATACACTCTCTAACTATGAATCGGAAATATTGAAAATATTCTGGGAATGGTTTTGTAAAAGATATTGATAGAATCTGTTCATCAAAGTAGGCTGTAATCGAAACTAAAGAAAAAATTTCCAGAAAATTTTATGAAATAGCATTTCCTTTCTGCATACAAAGAAAAAAAAAAGAAAAGAAAAACTCTTATTTTCAACCATTTCTTATCAAAATGTAAAAACAATTTACAATTATAGGCCTCATTTTACCTACAATATAATAAATCTCTATACTTATTTGGCTTTATTACTTTCTTTATGTAAATCTATCATGAACCGTGTATGAATCTACAGTGAAGAGTATCAATAAATAAATAAATTTATTTATTTACTGCAATACACTGCTTAATGATATTTAATATTTTAAATTTATAAGGTTTAGAACACTTACTAAAACAATAAAAATACATATTTATCGATATATGCTACTAAAATTAATAGTACAGAAATATGTAGGCTATCAGAACTGACTGACTTATAAATAAACACCTTAACATAAAAAAATATATCATTAATATTTAAAAATTAATGTACAGTATACATGTATAATATCATAACACATAATATTATAATATATAAAAAGTATATATATATACATTGCAAACCAATAATATATATATATAATTGGTTTGCAATTTTCAAAAATTGCAGACCTATAAATTCTCACTGACGTCCGTCTATTGAGTCTGTCCTTCCTTAATTTTGAGAATGGATTAGACAGTTGAAAGTCGAGACCAGATATGGAAAGCTTAGAGCAAGAGGCCCTGATTTACTATAAACGAACTTCTGGTTTGAACCTGAAGTCGCATTATTTCAATTCAAAAATTTTCTCCAGAACGGAGTTAGACAGAGGACTGGCATGATTCTTTTGTTAACAAGAAAAGTATGATGTATAGTACAGGAGCAAGACTACTAAAATCGAGAGCAGTGTGACGAAAAATTGCAGCCTGGAATTGACGATGTCACAATATAAATATCCATCAACGAGTTGCGTAACCTTCCTGGCCGTTGTGAGATTTTATTTAAAAAAAATAACGTTTATGACAATAAATAAAATTGTATTTGGCGTCATCCGTTATGAGATTTTGTTATAAAATTTTTTAAATATTATTAATTATTATAATATGACAAAAAGCTTAATTTTGAGAGTAGGGATGAGTTTTATAAAAAGTTATAAATGCTAACAAGCAAAATATTTATTCAGTCTACCCCTCTGGAGATATGACACATGACCGCCCTCTATCTCCCTACCCAAGCGACCTTTAACCATCAAAATTTAATAGCATTAATGCCCCTTCTTCTTTGTTTACGGTTTCACATGGAGATTATAGCCTTTAATGCCCCTTATATACAAGCCACCGTATATAAGGGGCATTGATACTATTCAGTTTTGGTTGATTTTGTGAAAGGTCGAGAAGATGAAGAAGATAGAGCAGTAATTTTTAACCGGTGTGCCGCAAAAATTGCTGAAAGTTATTATATAAATTATTTTCGAAAGTAGCCCAAAGAACAGTGTACATATCAAAATCAGAACCTCTGAAAAATTCGTATAATCAATTTAAATTGTTATAATAAATAAACGTATATATAATTTAGTAAAAATATACTGTATATATATTCATAAGCGAAATTATATGTGCATAACACCGGGTTATTTCATTTAAAATGAACTTTTCTTTAAATAAAAAATGTATCCATAATTGTTTTTATTTAGTTTAAATTATTTTAACTTAAAAATAGCGGATCATTGGGCAGGTTTCTAAAGACAATTATTGTACTACTTTTAAATGCAAATGAAGACTTAATGTTAGTTGTTTTTCTTATGTAAATTAAAAATTATTAATTTGATATCTAAGAATTTAAACTTTAGCTTCTGAAATTTAAATAATTTAAAACAGAGAATACTGAACATTGAATTTTCTTTTGCAATATCCTTTATTAAACTAATAATAAATTATTATTTTGCTACAATTATAAATTCAATTAAGCCTGCAATAATTTGTTTTATAAAATCAATTTTTTACGTAAGTCTACTACTATTTTTTGAATAATTTTTTTTTCATATTCTGTAATTTAAAAAATTACATTTCATTAAATCAGCACTTTTTTTTCGCTACAACTATAGACTTGATAGTAATTACATAGAAAATAATGTAAATAGATTTTATTTTGGTTTTTCTTATATTACTTTTCTCTCTCTTCATGATGATCAGATTTGTCTATTTCTTTCCATTTCTCTCAAGAGCACTACAAATACACTTGAAGTCGACCATAATTTCAACTTTTTCAAATTACATTCAATCAGTATCAAGATGTGGTTAATACTAGTTTCGAGTAATTTATTTAATATTAACAAATATTACTGTTGGTTATAATTAAACTTTCTCTATTCGTTAGTATTTGGAAAAGATCTATTAATATTTGTGAAATTTTAAATAATTCTGGGAAAAAAAGTTAACTTCTATTTCAGTTCACTAGAAAAATATTATTTAAATAAAAGAGACAAATTTTAATTTGACAAAATTAAAAACAAAATTTATTGCTATATTTCAACATTAGTCTTACTCTTCTGTCGGAAATTTATGATTTTTAATTTCATCATCTAATATTTCACGCAATTTCTCCTCCATTTTGCTTCTGATTCGGCCTCTAAATAACTTTATTGCAGATGCAGCGATCCTATCTGCAGCGTGATTTAGTGGTCCTAATCCCTTAACCTTTACGTTCGAACCTTTAATATCATATATTTCTACTTTATCAACTGAAGGCAATTTTCCGGAATTTTTATCAAAGCTAAACTCAAAGTGAACTAATGCAAATCCAATTTCTCCGGACAAAGTAACTTTTGGGCCAAGTTTCATAAATGTTATTTTAGCTTTTGATTCAAATTCTAATACTCCCATTCCTAAAGTGACAGCAAATTTGAGAACACCGTCTTTTGCAAAGAGTTCACAGTCTCCTTCACGATGGATTGTAGAAAGGCCGTAGACGACAGTATCTGATAGTTTTGCTTCTCCTCGGTAGGTAATAAATAAAATCTTCTTCTCAAATTCAAATGTTAAATTTTTCGGATACAGTGGATCTATTTTATGCTTATAAGCCAGTATTGCAGATTCTATCACTTTATCGACAAATTCGTCACAGGAATTTCCTCCCACTTCATCTAATAGACGAAAATAAAACTTATTTTAGAAATTTTTTAAAATTATACTATTATCTATTGTTGGAATGATATATTAAGCATAATAAACGAAATATACCGTATTTACTGGCGTATAAGACACTTTTAACCAAAAAATAGTCTGAAAATGTTTTATACGCCATCAAATATACAGGCTATATATATATAATTTATTTTTATGTAGAATTGCACAGAAAATACGAAAATTACTATATTTTGTTTTTTTAATAAAGTAGATTAGAAATGTACTATGCTTTTTTCGAAACATGCCTTTGGAAAGTGGGGTACATCTTATATCCCGTAAGTATGGAAAGCCTCAAATTTTATGTAGTTTTTACATAGTAATACAATTTATATTCTCGTTTCGTCCAATGCTTGAAAGTTTTATGTCGTAGGCTACAGAGTTGAGCAAAATATTCCTTACTTAATGCTGGCTTGAAACGATTAGAAATATTTTTTTTTTTACAAATACAAATACTCATGGTATACTATGGTATTTGAAAACACTAAGTGCCAGATAAATATAATTAAAAATTCAAATACTAAATTGCTTTTGTGTAGAAATATTTGAAAATACTTCATATGTAGAAATATTTGAAAATACTTCATAAGTACTCGAAATACATTGAAATTAAAATAATTTCATTGTATTTCGATTAATGTAAAAACCTAAAATGTTTCATTTATTTAAAGATGTTTGGGATGCTAATATACATGTGACGCGTATAAAAAAAATACAAAATAATTTCAAGTCGATTAAAACAGTTGAAAAAATGTATTATCTGTTAATTATTAATTGATTTCAGTTAATTATTAAGCAGTTAAAAATTGATTTTTTGTAAATTTTTTAATGCATTCTAATATGTAACTACTTCAAAAATTGAAATTGTATGTAAATTAATAAATAAATTAATTTACATACAATTTAACAATTTACCAATTTACAAATTAATTTACATACACAAAATAAATTATTACAATAATTTAGCAATAAAGAGAAAATCACATAAATTTAATGCCATTAGAAGTTCCTAATTTAGAAGTTCCTAAAGTATCAATCATATGCATTCTAAACATATATATTGAATATGCCCAGAAAAGAAATGAAATGAAATTTTGAGATTTTATTCAAAAAATAATATGTATAAATATCTTGAAATTAAAAATAAAATTTTAACATTTTATTTAGACATTATATTTATTTCATGTGAAACAAATTCTATTAAGATATATTTATACAATTTATTATAGATACTTTGGTAAAAAATGAACTTTTTACTTACCGTTACAATTTCCACAAGAAAACAGTATTAAAATGAAGACGAAACGTGATAATATTATTGCATTAAACATTTTTCTTCTTTTTAAATTCAGTTATTAATATTTTCTATATTTAAAGATATATTTTGTGTTTACTAACAGTCATCCAATGTGAATTTAAAAAATGTTTCTAATTTAGATACCTTGACATTACCTGCGGATTTCACATAAACAGAATATCATATTACATTATCATTTGCTGATAATTTGTGATAAATTATGTGAATCGCCATATATTTTTTCTTATTGTAAATACAGGTATCAATAGATATTATTGTTACACAAACAGACTTCTTGTGAATTTTTCGAATACATCTAAGATAATAAATTGTTCATAATTTACACTTGATATATTTAATGAGAACTAACACATGTTTGTTGCAAAAATTTATGTTGTACTTAGCAATAATTAAAAAAAAAAAAAAAAAAAAAAACAGCGAGAAATTTAGGCTTTCAATTTTAATTCTACGATTATTTATGAAATTGCAATAAAATTATCTATTACGGGCACATCAACAATACAAATTTATTTGCTTTAAATTGATAAAATACATAAAAACGTAAATGATTTGATATGATTTTTCAAAAAGAAGAATCAATGCGCTTTGAAAAGGCTACCTAGCACTGCGATAGAAGCAGATCTAGCAAAGTTGCAATGAGTAAAATTATTAGAAATTTCTAAATTTATGATTAAATAAACACAAGACGAGATATGAGAAATTAATTAATAGGTATTAACATCATAATAGAGGCCAATTTTCCAAAAAAAAGTCCTTCCTTCTGGGAGGTCTTTCACGTGTTGCGTTGCCTTATTCCGTCAAACAACTCCTACGTGTAATGTACTGTACGGTTGAAGTAAATTAAAGATGACAGAAAAATTGACGGAACAGAATTGATATGCCTTATTTCTGCATAAAATCTTTAAAAATATCGTAAAATATTTATAATATAATTTTTAGAAATATAAAACAACTTTACTTTTTATTTATATTAATATATAATTTTTACACCAGAGGAAGTCAAATATAATGGCGGATGATTCGGAAATTGAAAGTTTCGGATTAAATAAACTTTTATGTTATCAGTCGGAGCTAGAAGAAGCTCTGTGTGATTGCAATGATGTAGAAAGTAAAAAGGAAAGTATATTTAATTATATAGAAAAGATAACAAGCGACGACTCGTTGAAAATTCCTGATTTTGGATTAGGTAAGTTTTTACTCTGCTTTAAATTGAGTAGAAAGTAGTAATTACTAAGTTACAAGCTTAAATTTGTTACTTGTTCCGTCCGTGCATAATTTTTTCTGGATAAGAAGAACCGGGAATTCCTCGATACTCCTATACGATCGAGAATCGTGACTCTACACGTGACCTTTTGCGGGATTCTACTTCTATCTCTCTCTTTGGACTGTTTCATGGAGGTTTAATTTAGCCTTGTGGCCTTTCTCTTCCGATCCGGCCCTTCATGAGATGTTTATCTCCAAAGATTTGATGATGTCAGTTCTGTTGCCAGACACACCCAAAATTAGACCTAGTTTCCTTATTTTTAATATTCCTGTTTATAAGGAAAATTTTCTGTAATTCATTTATGATCTTACTTAAGACACTGATTGTCTTGATGTATCTGTTAAAAATTATGCTAAGAATTTTGGTAGGAATTTTTTCCAAAAGGATGTAAGAAATTGCTCGTGTTTGTTGATGATTTAACAAATTGTGAAAATATCCACTTATAAAAGTTTTTCCTTTTATGAAACAAATGCTAATGTGATGCTAACTATATCTATAATCTTTGTTCTTGTCAAAACACATGAATCACGTAACCAAATATAATCTGTTATTGAAAAGTTTAAATTGTCCGTACTCCTTTAGGAAAAATTCTACGTAAACTTCTAGCATAATTTTAATAAAATCTATGCTAACTCGAATAATAAGTTAGTTAAAAATAAATACCTATAGAAAAATTAAATTTCTATAGACAAATTACAGGAAATTTATTTTATGAGCAAAAACATTGTTTCTATAATGATCTTAAATAAATCATAACCTTCAATCAAACTCCAGTAGTTTTTATTATTATTAGTGTAAACCAAATTTATATAATCCAGATGTAAATGATTGTAGTTTAATTTACATCTATGTCTATAAATAAATAGTTTTGAATATTTTAAATTATGAAAATTTAAGTGATATGTTTGAATATGATACTTTCAACAATAATTTTATTTTTATTTTAGTTTATTTTTTTACAATACTAAAAACAAATTTATTGTAATAATATTTATATTTATATATTACAAATAGATCATGAATGGATTAATACAGAGAAACCATTATCTGTGAAAGAAGATTTAAAAGGAAAAATTATAGTTTTGGACTTTTTTACGTATTGTTGCATTAATTGCATGCATATTCTTCCTGATCTTTTTGCTTTAGAAAAAGAAATTCCAATTACTAGTGGTTTAGTTGTCGTTGGAGTTCATTCAGCTAAATTTGACAATGAAAGATATTTGAAAAATGTAATGGAAGCTATTCAACGATATCAAATTCATCATCCAGTTGTCAATGATCCTCAAGGAATTTTATGGAATAAATTGCAAATTTATTGCTGGCCAACACTGATTATCGTAGGTAAGAAATGTAAATTTTTATTGGAGTATTATCCTTAACCTTGAGAACAGTTAGATAGGTGAAAGCCAAGACCAGATATGGAAAGCTTAGGGGCGGACCTGATAAACTGTATATGAACTTCCAATACATACTAGTCACATTATTTCAGTTTAAAATTTTCACTTGAAAGGAATTAGATACATGACGGGCATGACAGGTGCAAGACACTACTAATTTAAGGTGGAGAGCATATAATTTAAATTAAATAAATTAAAAATATGATTAAAAATTGCAGCCTGGCATTATGACAGTGTCACAATAAATAATTGTTTGTATTCCTATAAGCAACACATTAGACTTCTCTAATTTCTATATAATCACAAAATGTAATCTATATATATAATCGAGACGAGTTGATAATAATAAAAATCAGCGCAGAGCCGAAATGGTTAGGAGTTGTAAGTTGAAATTTGGTACACAGTTAGGGTACGTCACGAGAATGCACACTAAGAAGGGATTTTTTGAAATTCCTCCCCACGGGGGAGAGGGACTGGATTAAGGCTTAACACTTCCATCAACAATAGAAGTGTTATGTAACAATGGAAGTGTTAAGTAACAATGGAAGTGTCAACAATGGAAGTGTTATGTAACAATGGAATTGTTAAGAGAAAGCGATGTGCAAGACACAGGTGCAGTTTTTTTCATTTTTGTGAGAAATCGAACATATTTTTAGACCCATCTAAAAATTCTCTAATTAGTCTGGAAACAAAGGGACCTAATTCTTGCATTCTGTGAAAACGGGTAAGGTAATATTCTTAATCTTCAGTATCGTTACTTTTGCCCAAGCGACGCCAGGCCCACCCGCTAGTTTCTTTATAAGTTAGAAGCTATCTTTATTTCTTTATAATCCTAGAGAGAATAAAAAACATTGTTTATGGAATTTTTATGCTTTTAAATCCCAAAAAGAAATAAAACAATTGTCTACCTACAAACTTTAACTTTACCATTATATGTTATTTGCAAATTATCTATCAAATCTATTAATTATATATTTATTATCTGTAATTATCTACAGTTGTGAATATAGATGTACCAGTACATCAGTATTTTTAAGATGTATTTTCTTTCTGTTCTGCATTTATCTATGTAGATATATTTTACATATTATAATGATATTCTGGCCATGCTACTTCCACTGCTTTTAAAGTGCTTCTCTTTTATATGAATTATTTTTCAATTCTTGTGCAAATTTATCATCATCAATTGAATCTTCATAATCAATTATCAGTTTTAATTCTTAATTTGTAAATATTTTAGGTCCTGATGGTACTATGTTATTCTCGTTAATTGGTGAAGGACGTAGAGAAGAATTAATATTTTATTGCAAGATTGCGTTAGATTACTTTTTAAAAAGAAATCTGATTTCCAACAATGAAATTCCACTTAACAAATTAAAATATAATGTTTCTTCAAAGTATTCTTTATTATTTCCTGGAAAAGTGTGTGTGACAGATGATAAAATCATAATTGCTGACAGCGGTCATCATCGTTTGCTTATTCTCAACAGAGATGGGACAATAAATGTAAGTTAAAAAATAATTGTTATAATTAAATTAAAATTACAATAGCTTTATATTTTTTATAAATAATTGAATATAAATTAGCATTATCATAAAATAAATATGTAATAATTAGAACTAGGACATCTACACAGTAAAAATCATATAAGTTATAATTTATAACTAGTTATATGAATTTTAGTTCCTAGATACCGTAGCTCTTGTAATAACTATTTTCAATATTGAAACAGGAAAATTGAAATGTTTATTAATCTAAATAACAAATTTTTTAAGACAAAATAAAAGTTAAAATTTGTAGTTTTGATGTTTGCTTTTTATGGAATAAAATCTAAATCTACATATGTATTAAAATAAATTACTATTGTTTTTGTAATACAGTAGATCCCACTTTGAAACTTGCCTAAACTAGTAATATTAACTGGCTGGTAATATTAAGAAGGGCAAGTAAATATGGTTATCGTCAGAAGAAATTCTGGTTTCATTGACTCTAACATTAAAAGGACATGTTAAAACAAATTTAAAAAATAATTGAAGATTTTTTTAATTATAATTATTATTAATTAATATAATTTGTTCAATATTGTTTGTCTGTAACCATTTCAACAACAGCTAGCACAATGCCAGAATTTTAAACTATAATATTGCAAGCAAAGGATTAAAATGACAACACTACCCAATATGATTTTTACCTCTGAAAAATTAAAAGTGGTTTCTTATCAATTCCGATTCCTACATATCAAAACTCAATAAAAAAAAGTCACATCATGTCACTGTTTTTACATATTGAAGGCATTATATCAGGTATCTGCATTTACCAATTTAATGCAGATGCTCTTACACGACTAATATTAGGAATTAATGCCACAAGAAGTACTTAGCGAAGTAAAACAAGCAGTTGAAACTTGAAACTGATACCTCACATTCCTAAGCTGAATGCATTATTTAAAGTGCTTTAAACTAAAATTGAGCTATACTTCTAGGTTTTGGAACAGTTTGTTTAGATCCTCTGACAAATGACATTTAAATAAGATAAACTTTCATTTACACTATACAAATTAAATTTACCTCCAGAATTTAATAAGAATCTATAACAACTGTACTTGGACAGACTGCAGTAATTTCTCTATTTGAAACATTAGGTATAATTGGTATAGTTGGCTGATGTACAAATCTGTCTTCACTGATTTGTTAATGGCTGAAAAGAAAAGTGGTGCATGTTTTAATTTGTTTTAATTTTATTCTATTTTCATTTTACCATGTGTTATAAAACTTATATACAAATAAATATTAATACAGCATAAAATGATTTAAATAAAGAAATGGTTTTTTTTCAATTTTTGTTAGTAGAAAATCAATATCCAAACCACATTTTTAAAGATAAGTTTATGTACACTTTTAAAACATTTGCATGTCTTTAATGTCTAAGATGCTGAGAAGTGTACATGTCATAGTATAGAGTTAATGCAAATCAGCTTGTAGAACAGCTGCTTTTTGTACAAAACTTTTGATATCCTGCAGGATTGAAACATGATTTGGATTACACATAAAAATGCAGCTTTCTATCCTGATATATCTGCCAATGTTTGAAATGGTGTAAGTAAAGAAACAAAACCATGTCAAAATGATTTTCACGGTACATGAGCTATATCCATGTGCTATTCTTTATGTATATCATTATACCAGGGGTGAATTCTCTGGGCTTGCTTAGCATGCACTGCATGCTTAAGAGAAAGTTTTGACTGTCAATATATTTTTTATATGAGAACGAATGTGCCAATAATAATTTATTCTAACGTATAAACTCTTTTATCATTTGTGTTAGCTTTTACATTGACAGCTAGTGGCAAGCCATTTTAAGTCAGTGTGATACAAGAACTTGATCACTTGCTCGTGTGGAGGTTTGCCACAGCAAACAAGTGCACACGCATGATGTCATTCGAAGCATTTAACATGCCAGATTGTACTGAAAGCTTGTCAGCATACATGGATTGTGTGCAGGGGCAGATCTACACAGAGACTACTAGGGCATAAGCTCTGGGCTCCCGTGTCAAGGGCCCACAAAAATTGAATTATTATCATAAATTTTTAATACTTTTTTATTATAATATATTTCATGTGTAGATATAGGCCTATTATTCTTATTATAACTTTCAGTATGCCCAAAAATTTTGGTCAGGATTTGTCCCTGTATTATACAAAGATATGTGTATATATGAAAATTTAAAGATGATTTTTGAAATCAGGCAATTTTTTTTTTTTTATAGGAATAACCTATTTCAAAAAGATGCCAGGAATTAAAAAATTTTTTGTTGGGTAGTGTAATGTTTAAAAGTTCTGCTTAAGACTGATAATGATTTCAGGCCATAATTATGTTCAGACAAGTAGTGTTTAAAAAACAGCTAAAAATATCTATTTTCTGAAAGATAATGTTAACTAAATTTTGATTACAATAAGCAAATTTTTTTATACAACTCTGCTTGCAATGAATTTCATTCACCAATAAAATCTTAAAATAATTCATACTGTACAACGCATAGATGTTTATTTTTGTAAAAAACAAAAAGTAATTTATTATGAAGATAAGTGATCATACAAATATATCAAAAGCTGATATTTTTGGAGAATATGTTACTATTAAAATATGTAATTTATAATTTGTAGAGCCTTTTCAATATATTTCTTTGAACTTCATTCAATGTGTTAAAATTCTATAATCACCTTGGAATAACATCACCTTTTCACTTTATAAGAGTTGCAAGGCATTGAGGTAAGGAAAATATAAACTTGTGCAGCAATTGCATTGTGAATTTTTTCTTGTTTCTTGATTAAATACATATGTAATTGTTCTAGTGTGCGAAGATGATGATGATGATGATTTTTCTTTTCAAAAAGCTGCATAGAATGTCATCTTTTCTTTTTAAAAATCCTCATACATTTTCTATTAGAGGTGGATGCTGGCCAGGGTTGTACATGTATATAATTAGAACTTTGGCTAGGATTTAGGGTGCATCCAGGCTTTGATTTTCCTAGCATTGTACAGATGGGTGTTGTTATTCTGGAAAATACAGGCTTATCTTTTGAAAAGTTTACATTTTGATTTACATAGATGTTGCTAAAGGATTAGAATATAGGCTTCAGAGTTCACAGCACCAGAGAAGAAATGCAAATATTCAACTTCCTCTGTGCTTTGTATCTCCAAATCATTACAGACTATGGCTTCTGGACTTGTCTTGAATAACATGCTGGATTATTAGCTTCATCTTTAGTATGAATGACTTTCTTGCCTATATTCTCATGGTTTACATAAATGTTAATTTATCCAACCATAGTATTTTCTTCCAATCAATGTTTATCCACTTCAGATAAGTTCTGGCTCAAGCTAAATGTCCGCACTTGCATGATTTATTTATGAGAGATTTTCCCTTGGATTTGTACAGCTTGTATTTACATTGTTGGCTATAGCTCCACACTCTGCATTCAAATAATGATATATTAAAGTAGTCACATTTTCAAATAAATAAATAAACAACAATAATGAAAAAGTCAGTGAAAGATTCTAAAAAGTCATTACCTTTTTGCAAAACACTGGTACATTTCTTAAATAATTTTTCTTAAAACAATTGTATGACTATCAATGCCTTAAAGAAATTTGCAATAATGCAAATAGTAAAATAATTTTTTGGAAAATTTTGGGTTCTGAAAATATTCTAATCTCTGTTTTAATGTTGAAATTGAAATTTTGATTCACTTTTTTTAATCATCAAGCATAATTTTACTTCTAAGCTAATCATTCCTAATATTATTTAGAAATTGTTATTCAAAAAGGTAAAAGGATTTTTCTTTATTTTGAAAATTTGCAAACTTTATATAAATTTATTTTAACTTATAAGTTTGTTAAAAAATTTATTTGTAATGTTGTTTTTAAAATGTAGTAATGCTTCATATTTTTGAGATAATTTATTCTTATTAATGTCATTGTAGATATTAAGATTCAATTCTCTCTGGGTCATTAAAATGTAAATTGCAAACTTTATGTAGTTTGATTATGTTCTCTCAATGAAGATACTGTATTTATTCTAATAAACAGTTTGCTGTCTATAACTTTTTCAGCTTGCAACTGTGCCTACTGTTAGAGGGTGACTATTATGCTTTGAGAATTGGTTATTATTTGAGGTGACTATTAATGGAATAAATCTGGTAACTTTTTTCTTTATTATTATTTGAGAAATGCAACACCTCTCACAATTTATTTCAATATGAGAGTAACAATCATGGCCCCTGCATGATAGTGACTGTCCAGACCCTACTCAGGTGGCTTAGGTTCATGTGGGCCTGGTATGAAGATGTCCAGCTTATAATTTTTGCTTTGCTTGGATTTTCTTGTGGAATATTGAGTTCAATTTAATTGGAATATTTAATTTTTGGCATAGTTTAATTAATATTCTAAGCTACTATTATTAACTTAATATAACAATCATAAAAGTGTAAAAGTTACCTTTCCAAGTCACGAGGAAAGCTGAAAAAACTTTTGTCAGAATTTTTCTATTTACAATTATGGCAGTTTGCTTCGGCAAAAGCCAGAAAATTTACAAATAATTTAATCGATAGTTTCTTGGGTTTTATCTTGTTGATGTGCTTTGTTTTTCAATTTCTGTCATTCAGTTCTTTTGTTGGTTCCTATGTTGTTTTTGTTTTTAATGTCGTGTTCATCATTGTAAAATTTATTGGTATAATTCCTCTATTGTCTCTAATAAATGTAATCTATGTTTTTGTAAATGCGTGCTTAATTTGTGAATGAAAATAATATTTTTTGTCATTTAGCTGCCTTATCATATCCAAAAGCAGCCACGGGGGACAAGTGATTAGGTCCCTCGCCTCACACCACTAAGGTCTTGGGTTCGAGTGGGGAGGAGGGCTCACCAATGATCCTAGTCCAGGGGTCCCTCTGTAGGATGGGGGCCATGGTGATAATACTGAATAGACTGCAATTTTTCAGTTTAAAATAAGTCTATCTTTCTCCAATAGACATCATGCTTATTATTAGAGGACTCTGTTTATTAGACTAAATAAGGTATTGTTGTTTAATTAATGTATACAAGTATAAATATCCAAACCCAATAGTTATATGAGGGGCATCCAGAAAATAAAGAGCATTTGGCTATAAAAAAGGAAAAAACAGTAATGATAGGAAAAAATTTCACTAAGATAGATAAATTTCATTAAGTAATTAGTACAAGACCAGTTACTTTTCAACATAGTCACCATTACAATTAAAGCACTTGCTGTAGTGTAACACTAGTTTTTGGATTTCTTTATCAGACTACTATCACCAGTTTTTTTAGCCAGTTAGTGACAATTTCTTTCATCTCACAATCTGTTTTAAAACATTCCAAATTCACCCAATAACTTTCAGCTTGGGAAAAAGTGAAAATCTCTGGGGGCCAAGTCAGGACTGTATGGTGTATGGTCGAAAAATCCCTGCCAAATTTTTGAAGCAGAGTTCGAGTGGTTGCAGTAGCATATGGCTGCGTATTATCTTTTTTGATTAAATGTTAAAGACCATTTTCTCACACTTAGTTCATTCATAATGTGATCATCATACACTTCCATTATTTGCTTATGGATTCTTATAGGACAAACTTTCTTTGCATTTAGAAAATTAATAACACATTTGATGAGAGTTTTGATTTTTATACACATTTTAACTCTTGACAAAGCAGTAACAATAAGCCTGCCATTATTGAAACTCTACATGTGCTAAGCTAACATATCAGAGAATAAATTGACCTTGAATAATGGCAAGTGTTACGTGTAAACATTCTGTATTTTCTGGATGCCACTCAAGTGTTGTATATACTTATGCTCTTTAAATGTTAATTACAAACTATTTTTGAAATAAAGGCTATCATAGGAGGCTTGGAATCTGGATTTATTGATGGAAATTTTTCTGAGTCAAGATTTTGTTCACCACAAGGAATTGCATGTAAAAATTCAAAATTACTTTATGTTGCTGATACTGAAAATCATGCTATAAGAGAGGTAAACAGTTGTTAGGTTTTGTTAATGGCATATTTATTTCCTTAATTTTAACATTTGTTTAACAATTAAAGAATTTTAGTGAATAATTTGATTAGATAGATTTAGAGAGTAGAAAAGTGAAAACTATTGCAGGGACAGGTAAGCAAGGATATGATAAAATTGGTGGTAAAATTGGAATTCAGCAAGAAATTAGTTCTCCCTGGGATGTATGTTTAGCATCTTCAATTGGTAAATTATTATTATTATTATTTTTTTTTTAACAGGTTTTTCATAGTAGATATTATTATTTGATTGTTTTCTCTTTTTAGAAAAAGTGGATGATTTATTATTTATTACAATGGCTGGAACTCATCAGATATGGGTGATATTTTTAGAAGATGCTATGCTATATGGTGAGAGGTAAAAATATTTATTCTTGTAAGATAACAAACAATTTATGTTTAAATTAAATTTTATTATAATAGTTTTCAGAAAGGAACATGTGTTAATTTTGCTGGTAGTGGAAATGAAGAAAATCGTAATAATAAATACAGAATGAAAGCTGGATTTGCTCAACCATCAGGACTTGTTAGAATACAAGTTGAAAAGAAACAATTTTTATATGTTGCAGATAGTGAAAGTTCAAGTATTCGTTGCATATCAGTTACAGATGGTTCTGTAACAAGATTTGTTGGAGGTGATATGGATCCTGTTGTAAGTTCAATTTTAAAGTATGTCATTTTATTTATTTAAATTAATTAATAAAAATAATTGAAAGTAAACAGTTTTTTATTTTTAATTTCAAAGTGTTTTTTATAAGAATATTATACCCCTCTGATCAAAACATCTGGAATGGTTCAATAAAATGCAAGATTTGAATTTAAAATTACTTGATCAGATCCAAATGATACTGGAACACATTTAATAATGTCCCTATTTGTTAATTAAACAACACTTTGATCACCAATTTCTGACTTGAGCAAGGTGTTGTTCACCAGTCGAAGTGTACAGTCTACCAGAGCATGGTTCATCTTCAATGTATTTTCTGCTCATTTTCTCTGCTTTCCTTGAACATCTTGTACCACTATAAAACTTGCTTTTGATAGACTATTGTCACTAAAGGCTTTTGTCACATTTCCAATGTTTCTGTGGAGCAATTTTGTTGCAAAAACAGAATTTAATATAAGTTATTTGCTCAATTACACACTCAACATTTGAAAAATTGCCAGCACAAAAATTCTTTATACACAAAAGAAGCATTTATTATACAAACAAAAACAGATGATGACATAAGGACTGCTGCTTGATGTCATTTGGTACAACTTTCATTGACGAAAAAGATGAGAGTGCTTTTTTACTTATTGTAAAACTTACACTTACTGTAAAACTTGTATATAATATTGTGCATATAGTTTTGTAGAATACATGAAAATATCCTCCTTTAATATGATCAAGGATGGTTTTAACCACAAAATTATGCTCTCTTATATATATGAAAACCACATACTATAACATTTGATAATATCAAATGTATCTCGTTCTTTTTTATTTAAGTATCCAACTCTAGTTACATAAAACAAACAAAAACATGGCCTTTTTTTGTTTGTTTTATGTAACCAATTATTCTTTAGTCTTTTGAGAACTTACTGACTTAGTGTCTGTTTTAAATATATTTTCAAAAGTAAAGTATTATATATAAAGAAAAACAAATAGTTTTTTTTTATTCCTTCCTTTTGTTCTTTTTTTCAGTTTTTATATGATGACTTGACTATAGTTTGTTTCTGTATGAAAAAGATTGTTATATTGTTGCATAGATGGGAGGTGAACAACAGTAACGAGTTGTTTGTAAACATGAAAGGATTCTTTATTAATCCCAGAGCATACTATCTTTGCAGCTCGCAGTACCAGAACTAACTCTTAGTTTGATAGCTCACACTTTTATAGTGTGAGGGGGCATTCTTGAAATCAACAAATAACAGTTTATTAGCATACGAGAACTTTCTCAAAACTTTGAGAAAGTGAACATAAAAGAGCAAAACCAATTCACCATTGAGCAGGTTCAAACCAGACACCTTCCGATTCGTAGACCAAGATGATAACCACTACGCCATGGCGTTTGACAGTTGAAAATAAAATGCAGCAATATATTAAAAAATTTTGAAAAATATTTATTTTAAATATATTAAATTTATCTTATTTTATTTTTATTTGCAGTTGTAAGTACAGTAGATTTTTGTATCTGACCCTCGCATATCTAGACTTTCCCTCATCTCGACTGGTCAAAGTCAACCAAAAGTTTTAAAAGATATTGTATACTACCCTGAATCTTATTTTTCCATACTGCATTGTGTACATTTTTTAATTTTTTTTTTATTAAGGTTGCATTGAAGTTTGTACAAGGGCACAATGCATCAACCACTGTTGACAGGATACCATGATAATAATGGGGAATTGGCATGTTAGTTCATCAGTGAATTGAGAGGAACAAAAGAAACAACTTTAACACAATACTTTCAAAATTAATTGTAATTGTCAGAAATAAGTGTTTTATACATAGAGTAGGCATATATGTTATAGTCTTATTTAAAAAGTATCTCACTCCCTTATCCAAGTTTTTTTCACTTCTACCCACTTAGTTCAAATATAGGAAAGTCTACTGTATATGTTCCTTCTTTTATATTAAAATCAAAACTTTCAATGAAGTCATTTGACATATACTAATATTGTTTGATATAAAGTTCTTGTTGTTTGCAAGTTCTGTAATTTTGTATGAAGGTATTTATCTGAAATTTTGGAATTGAAAGTATTTAGGATAATTTTAGATATTTGTTTTAGCATCTGAAACATAGTTTAGGCTCATAGTCGAATAAATAAAGGAAAACAAAGCAGATTCTTTATTTCAGAATTTCAGTTTATTGAAATTCTTTTGCTTTTATTGAATTCTTGACTTTAATTAATGTGTTCAGAAATAAATAAAGGTATTATAAATGTCATTAAAATTTTTTATTACAGATATTTTCTCATATATTGTAAAGATTTATTTTGAAATATTAACTATAAAAAATATTTTAATTATATAGGCTAATTTATTATTTAAACAGTGGCGTGCCGTCATTGGAAGCGATGGAAGTGCTGCTTCCACCTTCCAATGACCTTCCCTTGTATTTTATAAAATATAAATTTTCATATTTTAACGTACTTTTAATTAATTAAAATTAATATTTTATTATAACTGCATTATGTATCTTTTACAAATTTCTATACTACATGTGAAAAAAACGATAAGATTGCTATTGTATATTCGAATAATTCGGTGGCGGAAGGAATCTCGAAACCGGGTCAGTTTCCAATCAGCCAGATTATATAGGCATTGGCGCATGCGCTTTATAGAGCACCAACGTCATGGTTTAGCTGGTAGAAGCAACACACGCGTAAAGCATCCAATTTTATATCCCGGAGCGGTTGTGGGCTGTTAGCCGCCTGCTAGATATTCGGCCACCCTCGCCCGATTATGTGAATCATGAGCAGACTAGATCAATGGCGGGCAACCCCCGGCCTGCGTGCCAGCTACGGCTCACGAAAAGTTTCTATCCGGCCCGTGAGATCTTTAATAGATTTAATTAGTTATTTTTCCAATTCTTTGTAATTTTCGAAAACAATAAGAGAAATAAATGTAGTAATTAACTTTTTATTTATTTATTTCATATTTGCAGACTAAAAAACAAAATTACAAACCACAAGAAGGCGTCAATTAACTACTACGGCCCGGGGAAAAAACGTAAAATTTATTCTGGCCCGTGTTATAAAAAAGGTTGCCCACCCTAAACTAGATTTATAACTAAACCCAACCGATAGGAATTTACTGGCATGTTTTTATGATAGTTCTGTATAGTTGACAGGAGTTTAAAAAAATCCATTAAAATATTTGATATATTTATTCTGCGTTTATTCCGCTTTTCCATCTTATATTACTTATGGATTTCAATGTTAAACCGGTGATATTACGATTTAGTATGTCCCATCTGTAAGGGGATGGAGAAAAAACGTCTACAATTCTAGTACAGTGTTAAAAAATTAACTGTTACTTTGGCAGCATCATTTACAACCAAATTTAATGGATGAGTCATACAAGGTACAAAAAAAGCTCTAGAATTTATTTTCCTTAAATTTACGATTTATATATCTATTGTCATAAAAATTTGTCTTTCCACTTTTTTCCCAAGACTACAGATATTCAGGTACAAAGTAACTGGTTTCGACTTATTTCTACTAAGAAGTAGTTAAATAATTAACAGATTAGGGAATGGGACATAAATGAAACCTTGCTGAAAGAGCCAGAATTTTATTTAAATAAAAGCTTAACTGAACCAATCACTAGCTCAGTACAGTGGGGAACTGATTTCCGTGTACACCTGGTAATAAAATGAATTAGTTAGAAAACAAATGATTATTAAGTTTAACATATTTAGATTTTTACAGCTATGGTGAGAAACATTTAAAATTTACAACAGCCCTGTTGCGTCCTTTGAGATATACTAGTGATGCGACAAAAGAGGCATTTGACATTGACCGGTATCAGCACCCTCGGGATTTGGCAGCCTGCGTGCATGCACGTGCCGCACACCTACCAGGACGTCTCTGATTCCATTCATTAGCCACTCGTAGGGAGCTATTTCACTAAGCGGATTGTTTTAAGATTTAAAAAGTAAAGAATATTTTGTTATTTTTATTTTTATGTACAGTTTGGTCTAATGATGTGTTCACTTGTTTATAATCGATCAGCGCAGCCGTTACAATTCCGTTACAATTCCGTTACAATTCCCAGACACGCACCTGTTATCAAAGAGTTGACCGTTACGATTTGACCGTTACGAGATTGACGGTTGCGATTTGCGCTGATCGATTATAAACAAGTGAACACATCATTAGACCAAACTGTACGTTTCTTCACAAAGTTATATTTAATTATAAGTTTTTTTAAAAGTATGTTCATACAATTGAAGAATTTTTTGTACTAGATATGTGTATTCATCACACATTTTGTTTTACCAAGTAAGTTTTTTTTATAATTTTAATTTTAGCCCTTATATCATGGCTAGTGATTCAAAAATTTATTTTAAAAAAGTTTTGGCTCAAGACCATATAATGAAAAAGAAAACATTATTAAAAGAGAAAGACCAATGCCTAAATTAAATATAAATACCTTAACAAAAAAATTTCGACATTTGACGATAAGATTTATGACGAATGAAGATTCTTTCGTAAAATTGAAGCAATTTGGAAATCAAAATAGAATAGAATTTAACATTGGTAGACAATATAAAATAAATATTGCAAATTATAACAAGATAATTACGATTAATAGATATAACATCTATTAATTTAGATATATGTTTTTTTCTCAAAGCAAGAATTGGCATTTAGAGGGCATAGGGAATTTATTGAATCTAATAAGAAAGTTCAATATAATTACCTCTGTTATTTATTAAGTACGTCAGATAATCTATTAAAAATACATTTAAAGAAGTATACTATTTTTACTGGCTTATCGAACAAACGAATACGAACGGGACCTGACGCACAATTAATTGATTGCCCCTGGAAGTCGACTTCTTACAGAAACACAGCTTCCCTATCATCAAATGCCACGGCACACCACTGTATTTAAAGTATTAAAGAATATCATATGTTTTGAAATTCAATCTATTTTCTGGTACTTATAATAGAATTACATATGATATCTTAGATATAAAATTTAATGATATTTATTAAAAAAACATTGTTTGTTAATTAGAATTTATTCGCATTTGGAGACAGAGATGGAATTGGAATAGATGCTAAATTACAACATCCAATGGGTATAACTTATTCTGATTCTGAAGAACTGTTATATGTTGCTGATACCTATAATAATAAAGTAAGAAGTTTTCTGTTATAAAAGTCTGCAAAATTATGTTCAGTTATTAAAAACAATTTACATTATTTCAAATTTGAGTTTAAAATAGTGTATTTTTAATACATAAATTTATGAAATAATATTACAGATAAAAGTAATCTCTCCCATCACGAAGAATTGTTATACATTAAAGTTGTCAGATACAGAAAGTGATAAATCTGAAAAAGCTGAATTTTATGAACCCAGCGGCCTGTGTTTTGTTGATAATGATAAGACATTATTTGTAGCTGATACAAATAATCATTCAATTAAGATAATTGATTTAAAGAAAAAAATTATGTCACAGGTATGTTTTAATGAATAAAATAAATTTTATGTTAAAAGTATTGAAAGAAAATAAATATTTGTAATTTGTAGTTAAGTATCAAGTGGAATTTTAAAGAATATGATACTACTGACCATCTGAATGTTAAATCACATGACAAAATCCAAAAATACAGGTTACCTGTAAATGGATGTCTGAAATTATCTATTGAATTTAATTTCAAAGAAACATTTTCTCTTAATAAAGATGTTGACCAGATTTGGAATATTCAAATTTCAGGTATATTTTAAGATTGTTAATTTTTATTTTATTTTGTAATAGAAACATTTTATCCACAAGTAATAAACTTATTTACTTTTCCAGCAAAAATTTTAATACACAGACAAACATTTCTGGCCACAAAAGCTAATTTGTAGGTTATAAAATAAATTGGGACAGAAACGTTTGTCTGTGCATTAACATTTTTGCTGGAAAAGTATCATAAATAAGGTTATTTCTTGTGGATAGAACTATTTTCAGTTTGTGTTGTTCTTTATTTTTGTGAAAAACGTTTATTTAAATGTAATTACAGATACATTTTTTAATGCTATAATTTACAGTTCAGAGACATATGAACAAGATATATGTCCCTATCATTTTGATATGTTATAAAATGTTTTTAAACAAGCTTTCCTATATTTTACTTAATCAATTTTCCGGTGAATGATTGTATTTTTGAGTATTAAACATTTATTATTCTATTAATGAAATAATAATAATAGTATGTATAAAATATGGAGAGCTATATTTAGCTAATAAATTATATGAATTTGTTTTTAGTTCAAAATAATTTATTAACTTACTTTGGGCTATTAATAAAAATGAAAATCAGTAATTTAAAATAAATGAAATAATTTATAAAATCTATGTTACATAATACAACCTTAAAAAACTGAAATAAATACTAGTATTTATATTTAGCAAGCTATTGAAATGAAAGCACAAATCAATGGTTTCCTTCATTTTGATATAGTATATAGCAGGGGTGGCCAACTTTTGTGTACATAAGATCTACGTTTTATCTTAAAAATGTGTCGCGATCGACTTGTTGTCATAGGCATAGTCTAAGTGGGGGGGGGACGTGTGAAATACATACTACGTTTATACGCTGTGTTTCAGTATGAGGTGCACTGCTTATGAATCGAGTCATAACTGCATGCATACTGTTGCATTCGGTTACAAAATATGTAATACATTAAGTCAAGACATCGCGAGCGATCGACCAAAATTGGCTTGGCGATCGACCAGTCGATCGCAATCGACTTGTTGGCCACCCCTGGTATATAGTATATCTATGCTCTTATTTTATAATTATAATTAGAATAAAATGATTGAATAATATTTTAATTAAATACTTTATTGTACTTTTAATTCATGGATTTTAAGTGTTGTAAACACTTAATGTTGAATTTTATGTTTAGTAAAATGCTTGTTTAGAATTTTAGGCATTGGTGTATAAAGTTCAGAAAACATTTTAATATTTTGTGTAAATAGTTAATCTATAATTGAAAAATATGGAAAAGCATTATTATAATATTGCAGTTATTAATAATAGTAATATTACTTTTAAAATAACAATTATTTTTAGATAATTAATATAGTATTTGACTGTTTTACAGATGATTCTCTTAAAGTTGATGGTGAAGAGAAGGGAAATATTGACAGCCTATTTGAACCACTCACTTTTATTTTGAAACCAAACAAAATTAGCCACAAATACAAATACTGTATGTGTTGTAATTAAGTTATTTTTATGTCATAAGGAAAAAAATGTCTGTTTAGCAAAGATTTTCAAGCATAAAATATTAGTTGACATTTGTAATGAAACTTTATCAGAAAAAGATTCAATAGTTATAGCATTTAGCAAATTAGAAATATAAAAGATAAATGTAACAATTGCAAATAAACAGCTTAATAATATAGCCTAAATAAAAATTTTCTTAGCAAAAGTTTACAAAATTGAATGATTATTAATGAAACTATTGAATTTACACATCTCTCTAAAGTGAAAGCAATGACAATATACTGTACATAAATTTTGATTGTTATATACATATTTTTATATTTAATATATTTTTTAATAAATATATTTAATTATGCTCTCATTTTGTTCCTTATTTTATAGTTATTGTTTGAATTAGAATATTGTTTGAATTAAACATTAATTTAACCAAATCAAATAGTTACTAAAGTGCAACACAACATTAAATTTTCAATTTTTTTAATATTTTTAAACTACTATTAGTTAATATATTTTCAAAGAATAGAAAACTTACTTTACTCTTTCAGAATAATAAAATAAATAATTATGATACATATGAAATATAAATTTTATCATACATATATTAAGACATAAAATTATTTAGAAAGATATATCCAAATCAACTAAAAATGATTTTATATTTGCAACTGTATTACTAAATGATTGATACAATATTACCGATGAAAGTTATTGCATTATTATAACACATTATTAATTCATTGAACTTAAATTCCAGCAAGCACTAATAACTGGATAAATGGAACATATGCTTTGGATTTCATATTAATTTAAACCATTTTACAGAATATATACTATTGCACAGTTTTTCTTTTTGTAATTTCAAGTTCTATGTAATGAAATATTCTTAATTTTTATGTTTTATATAAAAAACAAAACCAACTAGCAGAACTAAATGCATGTTTTCAAATCAAATAGAGTAAAATGTTCACATTTTTTCATTATACTGTATTAGATTAATGTAAAGAATCACAAATGACCATTATTAGAATAAACAGACAGACTTTTGTTACTGGTGTCAGTAAATACAAGATTAAATTATATATTATAAATTATAAACTATATATACAAAATTGATAAATATATATTTTATCAATTTTCTATATATAATTTAGTTTAATTAGATATGCATACATATGTTACAGTCAAAGATGTGTGTGTACTAAATCATGTAAATAGCCAGTCATTTTTGCATACTGTGTTATGTGTGTGATGTGAATAGACAGAGCAGGTATGTTGATCACCATTCTAGTATGCAACATTGGCAATATGTTAAAACAATAATTTCCCAATACTGTTTGGTACTTTGCCCGGTAATGATGTGAACTATCATGGCAGCCATTGTACTCAATGTGATGCATTGATTGGCCTTTCAACTATTATTTTCAGCTGTTAGTGAAGTAGAATTAGTAAAAGCACAAATGGCACAACAGTTTCTTAAAAAAATTTCATACATGTTTTATATTTCATGTTATATATGAATTTGATTCAGTTGTATCTGAATTACATTCACTATTATCTGAATGAAGATATTGGATTATAATGGAAATCAAATCAACTGGAGATTTTAAAATCATAATTTAAATGTATTTTATATATTAAATATTTTTTTGTTAATACATACAGTAAGAAATTATCTATTATTTTTGTACATATTATTAGCATTTAGGAATAAATTAATATTAATTAACATTAGTTTTTTCATCTTTAACATCTTTTTATAAGTATAAACTTTAGAAATAAAATGAAGATATTTTCTGATGATTTTATATTTTATTTTAAAAAAATGGCTTTTTATTTAAAAAACCTTTTATGCTTTTATTAATTCTATCTTACAGAACACCTAAAAATAATTAACTGTTTATTGATACCCCTTTCTCTGTTTTGCCTATTTTTTCTTACAAGTCTATTCTTTGCCTGAGTGAAAAGCAGTTTAGTATGTTTTGACAATTGCCAAATAAGTTGGAAGGACTGTGACCTTATTTTAATTTTTGTTATTATTTTTTAATAAATAGTAGACTTTATTTATTTATCACATAAGCCTATACCATCTTATTTGAAAAGTAGAAAAGTTTTTCCCTTAATTAGGCTTACATTCATTCACTTTTAATTATTGAGACCCAGGAGGTTTGCAAAAATTATGTATGTATGTCTGTGTTATATAACTAAATAAATGTCCTTGATCACATAGTTGTATAATGCTTTAGAACAAAATGAACCACAAAAAATAGTTTACCATACTGATATTCAACAATGATCAATGATTGACTACCATTCAGGTCAATGCTCAATCATTGGCTGCATTCAGCAGACTCAACAATTTTGAAAGCCGTTGAGTATTTATCTAGCATGAGTGAGAGATGGGAAATTACATCCTGATCCATGGATCAGGATGTAATTTCTCATCTCACTTTAGTATTTCATTTGCTAGTTTCATTGTAAACATCACTTATCATTCAGCAGATCCATATTCTTATGTAACAGCTACCAATTGAAACACCTTTGCTCAGTAACAACTATTGATTCTGCTGCCATTGTTTGGAAATACTTGCTTAGAAAGAATATAGCTGCTGAAAGATGTAAATGTTTAATGTGTTTGACAATGATGTGAACATTTGGTCATTCATTGTCATGTTACTGTGGTCATTCATGTAAATGAATGGGCATTCAGGTCAGTTATTGTTTCATGACATTGCCATTGACTGTAACATATTTATATGTATGTATTTGTTGATATTTCTGTTTTAATCGGTTTATATATTTCAGTTGTTCATTATATGCAACCACTATTATATTTTTGTTTGTTCTGCTCTGTTCATTTGAATATTCTTAATAAATATTGTTTTGTTATAGTGAAAGATTAAATTTCATATTTTGTAATTTAATTCTAAACCTAAAATTAAGAGACAAACTGAAATAAAGTTTAAATTTTAAATTTAAAAATATTGAGAACATCCTTCCGCTTAAAAACTAAAATGTATATTTCTTGAATCATATTTTATTTATTTACACATACTTCTGTATTTAAATAATCAAATTTTTTATTATAAACGTTATAAGTATTTTATTCTTTTATTCTTATTATCAATGATAACTTTTCATACACATTAAAAGTAACTATGAGGAAAATTGAAAATTTAGAAGTATTTTACAAATAATTTGAAATCAACTTTTTATCTAGTTCTGCTGATATTATTTGCCTGTATTTTATTTTTGTATAGTTATCTATCAATTAGCCTATAAACTACATCTTTATATTATAACTTGATTAAAAATGCTACTTTTAAGTATTTAGAACAACAAAGAATATTTCAATACATAGATCTGAAAAATTAAATGAATTTATAAATAATGAATTAAACTGCAATATTTAAGACTAATATATTTAAATTCTAATACAGTCAATCTTCAATTTATATTAAGTATTTTCTGATAATCAAACTCATCATCCAAAGAAAAACGGGCTGATGGGCTTGGTTTCCCAAAAGTATTCAAAAAAGTGCTTTTATTTAAGAAATGATTCAGTTAGTGAGCTCCAATAAGCAGATTTTTAAGTTTAAATGCTTACATTAAAGTTTAATTGTTTATCTTAATAAAAAAATAATTAAAAATATGATTATAACATATTTAAAATATTAATTTCTAATGGTTTAATGTTTTTGAGTTACTCTGTCTTTCAATTAGCGATGAGCTATAAATGGCATCATGTTTGTGAATAATAAAAGTTATAATATTTTCTATTAGATGGGATTTAGGTTAATGATTTTTTTTAGTGTTTTTATAATTTAGAAATGTTTTTGTGATTGTGGGGTTTTGAAAGCAGTATAATATATATATCATACTGCTGACTATAGTATTTATTGTCTATTGACAAGAAAATAAACTGACAAAAATATCCTCTTTATCAGAAATAAGTATAAAATCTTCAAAATTTATGGTTTGTTTATATAAAGATAGCTTTACTGATAAATCTCAAATAATACGACATTTTTCACATAAAATAGAAAGCTTTATTTTTATAGAAATTTAAAAGATGATAGACTACACTTGAATTCTGACAGATTGAATGATATCAAACAACAACGTTATTGAATAAGAGTCAATGTATTTCCATGGGAATCCACAATAAATTTTTAAAAAATGGCCTACATTTTTATTATTCAGTAAATTCGATTTTAAATAGTTACATTAGAATATTCTGTAATAATAATCAAAATCTTAACAGAAAACAACTTATTTGCATCATGAGAAAGTTTTCTTATATTTCTGAACATAAATATATTTTAATTATAGTAAATAAAACGATAAAATATTAATATAATAGTAAATAATAATGATATAGAAAATATAGTGTAGGATGAAAGGTCTCCAAAAAATTAGTTGACCATGGTAAAGATTAAACTGCTGTCTTAATTCGAATATTGCATTCTATTACTTGTAACTAAGGTTAGATAGAACATCCACACACTAAAAATGATACTCGTTACAAATTTTATAACTATATCATTTTTGATGCTTAGATGTCCCAGTTCTACTTGCGACTACAAAACTTGTTCGAAACAAGTTATATTAATTACTAATGCTTTAATACACAAATTGCTGATTTTAAATTATTTTTGCAAAAAAAAAAAAAAAATAGCTTAATTGGGTTACCATACGTTCAGTGGCGAATTTCTGCACAGGCGCGCGCCTGGGGCCTCATAAATCACGGGGGCCGAAAATTCAGCTCAAAAATCTAGGTTAATGTTACCTATGGTTCCAAAATGGCGGCTCGTCTCTGATTCCAGCAAACAGAAGAAAGGAAACAGTGGGAACGAACGTTCTAACCTGGTTTAACATTGAAATCCGTAAGTAATATAAGATGGGAGAGCAGAATAAAATTATCAAATATTTTAACGGATTTTTTTTTTAACTTTTGTCAACTATACAGAATTATCATAAAACCATACCAGTAAATTCCTATCGGTTGGGTTAAGTTATTCTAGAAGATACGAAAGGTCATGAATAGGGACAGTTCAAGTGCATAGATTATGTCACTAAAGTGTCAATGAAAGGAATTCAAAAGAACATATAAATATAAATCTAGGGTCCAATATCACTTCACACTGTTTAAATTGCCACCGTATTTGATTTCAAAACTATTATTGTCCTCTGTTAATAATAGAAGTGCAACTTAAATTATTATACCTTTTTAGTCATTTTTAAGCTTGTGTATTACAATTTTGTTACGGTCCGAAATTAAAAAATTGAAACAACTTTTAAACTAGTAATCATTTTAATATAAAAATTTACTAAAATGTATTAAATTATATTACTACTCAGACACCTTATACCTCTGAGAAATTATTAATTTAATCATGCAAACGTTTTCCACCTGTTCCACAGGCCATCTTCAAGCAATTTTTACTTTTGGAATGTTATTTCGTGCAGGATCGAATGTATATGCGCAAGATATTTCAAATTTTAAAAAACCGTTAGAACATTCCATGTAAAATATAAAATATAAACAATAATAAAAACATTAATAAAATTAATTAAATAAATTATTATTTAGCGGATCAATACGTTTATTTAATTAATTTTATTAATGTTTTTATTATTGTTTATGTTTTATATTTTACATGGAATGTTCCAACGGTTTTTTAAAATTTGAAATATCTTGCGCATATACATTCGATCCTGCACGAAATAACATTCCAAAAGTAAAAATTGCTTGAAGATGGCCTGTGGAACAGGTGGAAAACGTTTGCATGATTAAATTAATAATTTCTTAGAAGTATAAGGTGTCTGAGTAGTAATATTTTAAAACTCTGAGCATTGATTCAAGTATAGAAATGGCGTTACCGGCCACATTGTATAGGAAGTATAGGAAGATAGCAGTTAAAATGATAAGGATGGATACTAAGTTGGAATTCCTGAAGGAGTGCAAATTAAATGGGGTGTACCCGATGTCAATATTTCGGATCAAACTTCCAGAAGAATGCAAGTCGGTAAGAAGAAGAATACAAGAGATTTGCTTAAATAGGTCAGTCAGACACACCAAGAATGTTAGGTATAAAACTCTAAATAAAATTATTCAACTAGAGAATCAAATTAATGTACAAGACCGTAGTATGCTGGTAGATATCAACGCGGGTGTTACCAAATTAACGGACAAACTACAGCATAAATTAAGAATGAAGTATAAGAAAAAATTTAGTTGGATATGTGCCAAGCAAATAAAGATGATTACAAAGGAAAAGCCAGTTCCGTATATATTATGGCACCAAGGGCGTCGCCAGAGGGGGGCAGAGGGGCAGTTGCCCCTCCCTAGACATGCGAAAAAAATTATTTAAATGCTAAGTCATTTATTGCCCGATTTATAATTCCCGCGCGAAAAACCCAAGAAGATTATGTTTTAATTAAAATAATCTTCTTAAGCTTCTTAAAATTTATGTATCGTTTTTATTTTACCTACATACAATTCATATCCTCTATCAATTTATATCATCTTGCCCCCCCTGGCCCATTGGCTGGCGACGCCCTTGTATGGCACCAGATATCGATTCCACCGGATATTAAAAGCGTACTAGAAAAAGGCCCCAACTATGCCCTAGACAACAACAAGGACTGGAAAAACACCATGGCGGAAATTGAAAGAGGAATCAGAGGCATGGAAGAAGTGAACAAAGACTATTTTCGTTGGAAAACAACCCTTAAGAGCATGAACAAATTAAGCGCACGAAACGGTGGTTGGCCGACAACAACTTAATATTGACACGAACGGACAAAAGCAAACACTTAGTAATAATGGATAAGCAACATTATATCAACACACTGGAAGAATATATAAGAAATACAGAATGCGAAAGGGTGGATCAAAATATAATTGATAACCTAGACAGGAAGGTCAAAAAATTACAGAAATCACCAATCACCACAATACTTCCATTTCTCAAAGGAACAAGTGTAACAGGCCCAAGTGTACCGAGACTCTTCGGATTCGCTAAAACGCATAAAGATAATAAGCAGATTAGACCAGTGGTTGAAAAGCACAAAGGTCCAACTTACAAACTAGAAAAGAACCTGCATAGATATCTGTCGGAGCACATTGAGAATAACCAATATGTCACAAAGAACTCGTTGAACGTCGTTAACGAGCTCCAAAACATATCTTTAGTAGAAGAAGAAATTGCTTCAATTATGGATTTTGAAAATCTATATCCATCAATTAAACTGGATGCATGTTTTCAGGCTTTGATGGACACCCTCAGCACGTTAGACCCAAGGATAACAGCCTATCCTGAGGACATGAAACTACTGGCTGACCTAATATGTTACCATTCAGTGTTCGTTTTTGATGGCAAGATTTATAAGCAAAGGAAAGGTGTGCCCATGGGCAGCCCAATGTCTGGGCTACTTTGTGAATTGGTGATACGTAAGTTGGAGGAAACTACTATTAGAGCATTTAAGGATGATATCGTTTTATACAAGCGATACGTGGACGACATACTAATTGTATGGAAGAAAGACGAAAAAATACAGCATTTTTTGAATGCGATGAATTCGAATAACCATGGCCTAATACTAAAACTGGAACAGCTCAGCACAACAGAGGTACATTTTTTGGATATCACAGTTACATTTAAAGAAGGTTCCATATCCACGAAAGTATATATCAAACCCACGCATGACCCACTATACATTCCCTCCACATCAAACGATCCGCCCACTTACAAACTATCGGCATTTAGGGCCATTATTAGAAGAGCATTTGCCTATTGCTCCAACGTTTATGACAGAATACTAGAGTTGAATAGAATTAGAACCATTGCGACAACCCTAGGATTTAAAAAGTCAATAGTCGAAAACCTAATAAAATCTTACATAACACCTAGTAAAAAGAAACCGAAAGGGAATTCAAACGGAGAAATAACTAAATTCACGTACAGAGAAGGATTGTCCACCATAATGAAGGAAATAGCCAAGTGTAAGAATGCTAAGCTGATTTATAAGCGGGCACCCACCATCTACAGTGCCCTCAGGAACGATAAAGATAGCACAAAAGCGGATGAATGCTCTGGGGTCTATAAAATACCATATGAAAATGATCAACTGGGCCTGAATAAAGAATACATAGGAGTCACTAACAGAGGCTTAAACAAAAGACTAAAAGAACACATGTATGACATCAGTAAAGGACACTGCACTACCACCTTATCAAGAATGGCACAAACGGAGGGATCAGTAATTAATTGGAATGAAGCCAAAGTTATCAAACAAGTACGCTCACCATCGTTAGCATTAACCATGGAAAAATTTGAAATATACAGATCAGCGACAACAGGTAGATGTTTGAACTATAAAGACGCAACGAATTTGCCAACTGCGTGGAAATTCATGATTGACAAACACCCCATTTAATCAAGCATACAGCGTATTCTCATCCCGTATAGAATATAGAAATATATTATGTCAGCTTACATTTCTTATTATTTAGCGGATCAATACGTTTATTTAATTAATTTTATTAATGTTTTTATTATTGTTTATGTTTTATATTTTACATGGAATGTTCCAACGGTTTTTTAAAATTTGAAATATCTTGCGCATATACATTCGATCCTGCACGAAATAACATTCCAAAAGTAAAAATTGCTTGAAGATGGCCTGTGGAACAGGTGGAAAACGTTTGCATGATTAAATTAATAATTTCTCAGAGGTATAAGGTGTCTGAGTAGTAATATTTTAAAACTCTGAGCATTGATTCAAGTATTAAAATATATTTAAAATCTGTAGATATAAGTAATTCTTATAGCTTTTTTACGTAAAATTAAAAAAAACAGGTGTGTTTATACATTTGTTACAGACTAGAATTCGGTGTATATTTATATTAACTACAGAAACTCCCTCTAAACTCCACATTTTAAATGTCCCCAGCCACGTGAATTTTTTGACAAGGCATACTCAAAGATAAGGCAGAAAGCTACCTCTGCACCATGCCTTCCTGCTCGGCATTGGCGTGTGTCTCTCTTAGTTGAATCCGGCCGCAACACTCTGACGACAAATCCCATCAAGACACTGCAGCACAGATCACCAAGCCTCCCCACCACGACAAGGTGGAGACACGACGGAGAGGAAAAACTACCCCCTGCCTTGTTAGCGTATTCCTATCTCGCTTCCCGTCACTGACTAGGGTACTTATGGGTTAAAAGGACGTCAATCGGAAATTGCGATTTTTCCGAATAATGCAAGTTTTTATTTAGAAAAATTTAGAAAAATATTTAGAAGTATTTATTATATCTAAATTATTTATTTAATGTATCATTGTAATCTTATATATAAAATTCTCGTGTCACAATGTTAGTTACCTTACTCCTCCGAAACGGCTTTACCGATTTTTACCAAATTTCATATGCATATTCAGTAGGTCTGAGAATCGGCTACTATCTATTTTTCATACCTATACACCATTTTCCTCCTTTCAAAAATATATTTATATATGGATTAAGGCTTTTATGTCCAACAGATGGCGCTAACTTCCGACGACCTAAGTTTGCTTTTCTGTCAGGCATTATGCTTTTCTGTGAGAATGGACTGAAGTAGATCATTTTCTATCTATCTATATAAATAAAATATAACGTTCGTTTGTTCCTACCGATTCCTTTGAAATTTTGACACAACGTTGCATTCGAATACGCACGTGTTTTTATATAATATACATGTCGAAATTCCCCCCAGTGGGGGGAGATGGACGGGATTAAGGCTTACCGTGAAGAACTCGGCTTCTATTATACTATTTTACATGCGGTTTTTTGCGTTTTTAATTGCGTTTTAATAGGTTACGTCAACAGAATATACACTAAAAAGGGATTTTTCGATATTCCCCAGCGGGAAAAGTGACGGGATTAAGGCTTACTGTGAAGAACTCGGCTTTTATTATACTATTTTAGATGCGTTTTAATAGGGTACGTCAAGAGAATGTACACTAAGAAGGGATTTTTTGAAATTCCCCCCACGGGGGAAGTGTTATACATTTATAATAGATACATTTTGAGCCACAACAACGCGTGGGTGGGTCAGCTAGAAATTACCTAGAAATAATTTATATGGCAAAACAACGTTTGCCGGGTCAGCTAGTAATATATAATATTGTGATCTCGTGTTCATTGTATCGCAGTGTTTATTTTTTGGAGATGGTTTTGCTACACTAATCAAGAAGTGTATCCACTAGGGGATACACTCCTTGATTAGTGTAATAATAATAATAAATAAATAAATAAATAAATAAATAAATAAATAAATAATTTAGAAATATTTAGAAGAATTTATAAAACTATTTAGAAAAATATTTAGTTAGTATTTAACTAATTTCAAAAACTACTTACTTGAACGGTAACAACTTAATTTTGTCTTACAACTTAAACAGTAATTTTTGTTCTTTTTAGAGTAAAATTTACTAGTCTATTGTTATTTAGATAATTTCGATCGCAATTTCTGACTGGCGTCCTCTTAACGCAGAAGTCCTGGTCAGATCACACGAGAATGCGGCAGATAGGAAGTACCCCGGGGGCACCACGAGGAGTAAGGCTAGGAAAATTTGGGTTTTCGCCCCCATTTAGTCCGGAGAGACGCGTATTTCGTCTCTTATTTCCGGACTAAATGAAGTCAAACAAATAAGACGTCCGATTGTTATATTACATTCTTATTATTTGTATTGTCGATTGTTTATTGTTTCGTCAATCGGTATATTGATATTTTCACAGAAATTTTTGCAATTTATAAATCAAATTCTTAACAATTATATTAATGTGTAATTAATGAATTAAATTATTGCAGACAATTTGTAAATTCGTTCTAACAACAACATTCTCCATTGCAACTTTTTACTTATCCTGTTTTAAATTTACGTAAATTAATAAGCATTCACTTTTTCTAAACATATTTCTTGTCATTGTCTTAACGGTAACCACAAATTAATTATTTAATTATTTTACAGAGAAATCTTCTTTTTAGTCATCTTGAAACACGTTGTTTTGCACGTGGAACGAACAAGGGAGGGTTTTCTCGTGCGAGTCTTACATTTTAATAAAAATATATATCATTGGAGAGAGGGGGAAAGTATTTTTACTTTCTCGGCTGTTACATATAGCAGCGAGAAAGAATGGCGATCGGTCAAAGAAATGACCCTTCAAAATTTTCACATTTTTGGACTCGGGGACCGTGAAATTACGAGAAATGCAAAGAAATTCGGGTGGAGGGGTTCTGCATGTATGGATGTTAGTGTGTGTGTGTTGCACGATTTTGTTCACCCTGTTTGAAGCCTAATAACTCTTGTGCTTTTTGTCGAAAATTTTAGGAATTTTGCAGGAAGAGTTCGTGTATTACAGGAATTGATTCAATTAAATTTTGGTGGTTAAAGTTCGAGAAGGTTGGGAGATAATGGGAGTTGTGTGTATCTCCAGTAGGATCGGATCTAATGACGATTTTACTCGTTATTAGCATTTACAGTTTTTTTTCTGTAAAACTCATCTCTACCCTCAAAATTGCGCTTTTTGCCATTCGATAATAATTAAAAATATAAAAAATTATTTAAAAAGTAAAAAAATTAGCAACGAACAGAATAGTTACACAACTTGTTGCTGGATTTTTTCACCAGCTGCTAGATGTGAAAATTCGAACCCGCCGGAACCAAGCCGTTAATAATAAAATTATTTTATTACTTGGTTCCCACGGAGAAAATATGAATCAGGAGGAACAAGAGTCGAAAAACGCGGGTTGGCGAAACTGGAACTTGTGACCAAGAGAATAAAAGGGCGACGACTGAGAAAAGGGGGGTCGGTTACGTTTGTCTTTTAGACTGTGCGTGTGCGGACAAAATCGAGGGGAACCGCCTGAAATCAACGGAATATTGTCGGCTACGAGGACCGACCCGGATCACGAGGTATGACCCGAATTTATGTAAACTCTCCCTCCGCGAATCCAGAAAGAGGCGACCGTCGCGCGTCCCTTTTGTAATTATCCTGCTAGCTTAAATAAATTCTCGTTGTTGTTATTACCCGTTGGCTATGTCTTTTATTCGGGTATCGTCTCCGCCGCTCTATCGTCGGACCCATTCACTTCCTCCACTCGCATAAAAACGCGTAACGCGTAACACTTCAGAACCGCCATCTTGACGTGGGCAGGTCTCACGGACCTGTTAGCCGACAAAAAGAAAGAACGAGACTTTGGCCGCCTCCCGGCACCCACATAGATTTAAAATATGGTAACATTTTAAGTTCCTTTTTTAAAAGAAAGAGATGTTAATAATTTTTACTGGAAGGTATTTAATGAAATTTGTGTTAATGGCATGACGAACAAAAGGTTAGTTCATGTTAATTTACTTTTGTTATCCAGAACGATGCATATACTGCACAATTTGTACACATGTAATGTGCAGTTTCTATATATCAGTCTCTTGCACTTCCTGGCATGTTTTCTTTGTCTATTTTTGATGGGAATGAGACACTTCTATTTCTTACAATTATTTGCTCCTTATTACTTCTTTGATGCATTTCAACTTCAACAGTGTGGTTCATAACATGACAAAAGTCAAAATGTCGTTCTTCATTGTAAATATTTTCACAAATAAACTATAATTATAATAAAAACACAAGAACACTACTTATATTCTGCAAAAGAAAAAAAAACAACTCTGAAGTGAACTCACTCAGCTAAAATTATACGATCAGAAACAACCAAACACCTTAAGTTGCTGAGAAAAATTTAATAAATAACAAACGTTTTCAGCCAAACCTGTTGGCCATCATCAGGTTAAACATATTCGAATGCAAACACAAAATGGAACAAAGCATTAGTCATCATGAAAAGACAAACGTATAATAACGCTTTGGAGGATTATATTAAGAAAACCGAATGCGAGCGTGTTGACGAAAAGATTATCGATAGCGTCGACAGAAGAGTTAAAAAACTTGAAAAAGCTAAAATCACTAATTTATTACCTTTTCTCAAAAATTGTCGGAATCCTAGGCCAGGTATGCCGAGATTATTTGCGTTTGCCAAAACCCATAAAGAGGGCAAGGAAGTAAGACCCATAGTTGAAAGATGCAGAGGACCAACCTTTTTTCTTGAAAAGAGATTACACAAGTTTCTCACCTCTCAGCTCGAGAATAACATATATGTGGCACAGGATCCCAGGGAAGTGGTTAATGAGATACAGGATCTAATTTTAATGGATAATGAGGTTGGAACTGTAATGGACTACGAGAGCTTATACCCCTCTATAAAAATTGAGTCATGCAAGGTAGCGCTTTTGGATTTCATGCACAGCAAGAGCCCAGATTTGGCAAATTACAATAATGATTTGATAGAACTAGCTAACCTTGTCTGCTATGAATCTTTTTTCGCCTTTAATGGCCGTCAATACAAACAAAAAAGGGGAGTCCCAATGGGAAGTCCTATGTCAGGATTGTTGTGTGAACTTGTATTGAGAAGGTTAGAAAAGAGTGTTATTTGTGGTTTCATGAATGACATTATGTATTTTAAAAGATACGTGGACGATGTCCTTGTAATATGGAAAAATGACCAGAAAATCGAGGAATTTATTAATAGAATCAACAACAACGATGACGGCCTCATGCTAAATATTGAACAGACGTGTTCCTCACGGATACATTTTTTAGACATTGACATTGAATTCAAGGAAGGACATTTGACCACTAAAGTGTACGTAAAACCAACGCATAGCCCTTTGTACATTCCGTCGCGTTCGAATGATCCTTATCAATACAAAATGGCTGCTTTCCGTGCTCTTGTTCACAGGGCTTTTCTCTACTGCAGTAGTGTGGTTGATAGACAAAAAGAAATCTGCAGGATATCGCATATCGCTAGAACTCTAGGGTACAGGGCGGATATGATAACCGCACTAATCAAAAACTACAAGATTCACAAAACAAAAGCTCAAAGAGGGGATATCCGCAAATTCACAAAGTTCACGTATGACAGAAAGAAAGAAGCTATCATGAAGGAAATCTCAGCCCGCAAAAATACCAAATTAATTTTCAAGAGGGCTCCAAACCTGTACAAATTATTAAGGAACGACAAAGACAACATTGATAAAGAAAGAATGGCTGGAGTGTACAAAATTCCTTATGAAAACCAAGAACTAGGCATTAACAAAAACTACATTGGAGTCACTAATAGAAGCTTAGGGATTAGATTGAGGGAGCACAAGTACAACATCAGCAAAAGATCTAACGCCACAATTCTATCTCAGATGGCGCAGGTTGAAGGCTCTGTAGTCAAGTGGGGTGAAGCAGGCATTATTAAACCTGTACATTCACCGACTTTAGCGTTATGCGCCGAAAAAATTGAAATATTTAAGAGCAAATTACATAATGCCTGCATTAATGCCAGGGATGCTGAAGGGTTGCCTTCGGCATGGAAATATTTAATTAAGAAGTTTGATAGCTCTTAATTTAATGCCTTGATTTTGTTATCACTGCATATCTTATATTTGTCAGAATTTCATATAATTTATTGATAAATGCATGTCTTGCATTTATTAGAGTTTCATGTAATTTATTAATATTTACTTATTTAACCTATACATATTTTTTATATTTTTTGTTATTTATATTTATTTTTTACTTTCTTATATGTATAATTTATCCGTTATTTTATTTTGTTTGTATTTAAATTTTTTGTTCCATTTTGTGTTTGCATTCGAATATGTTTAACCTGATGATGGCCAACAGGTTTGGCTGAAAACGTTTGTTATTTATTAAATTTTTCTCAGCAACTTAAGGTGTTTGGTTGTTTCTGGAAAAAAAAACACTGTCCGAAAAAAATCAACAACGTACTGAGTATTATACGGATGAGAGTGACCTGAGGACAGTATAATTATTCAATCATATGGCTGAGAGTAAAGCTCTTTCAAGAGTTGGAACGCACTTACATTATAAAAATATTGGTATATTAAGGGTTAAGTACTACACATACAAGCTTAAACTCTGATCTGACTTTATAATAATTAAAATAAAAATAGAAAAGAGAGAAATTCGAGATGAAATAATGTAGATTTATATCATTTAACTAATCACTCTCATTGAACTGGAAAAATTTCTGTCTTTATTATCTAATATTACGAAGAAATCAGTCCCCACTGTACTCGGCTAGAGATTGGTTCGGTTAAGCTTTTGTGTAAGTAAAATTCTGGCTCTTTCGGCAGGGTTTTATTTATATCCTCAATTCCTTGATCTCTTAATTATTTAATTACTTCTTAAGTAGAAATAAGTTGAAACCGGTTACTTTGTACCTGAATATTTGTAGTCATGGGAAAAAAGTGGAAAGACAAATTTTTATGACAACGGATATATAAATCGTAAATTTAAGGAAAATAAATTCTGGAGCTTTTTGTACCTTGTGCGTCTCATTCATTAAATTTGGTTGTAAATGATGCTGCCAAAGTAACAGTTAATTTTTTACAAACGTTTTTTCCTACATACCCTTATAGATGGGACATACGAAATCGTAATATCACTGGTTTAACATTGAAATCCGTAAGTAATATAAGATGGGAGAGCGGAATAAAAATATCAAATATTTTAATGGATTTTTTAAAAAACTTTTGTCAACTATACAGAACTATCATAAAAAACATACCAGTAAATTCCTATCGGTTGGGTTAAGTTATAAATGTACTGTGGTCTGAAGACCACGTGTTCTGTTGCGTAACCGGCTAGTAACCAGCCCCTTGGGTGGTTTACGTAGTAAAGGAGGGATGGGCCCTCATAGTGTAAAAGTTCCCCGTTTGTTGTAAAAGTTAATGGGAGAAGGAGAGATATGTGGTCTGAAGATCACGTGTTCTATTGCGTAACCAACTGCTTTGGTGGGCTACAGGGTAAAGAAGGTATATGCATTCTCGATGACAACCGAAAAATCCGGATCAAAGAGGAAAGGAGGTGGATCGCGCATGCTCAAGGGAAGAAGAGGGACTTTTTCGGAAGAAAGAAAGGGAGTGAGGACGTGTAGACGAGAGAGTCGCGAGATTGTTTTGTTTTGTATGATGTTTCCTTTGTTTTTGTGTCTGTTTTAGTGGAAGGACAGAGTAGTGATTGGATAGTGATTACAACCATTGTTCTGTTAAATTTTTTAATAATTTGTATTCTACTAATGTATAAATGTACTTCCCCTCGCAATCAGAAAATTTTACTACTGTTAATCAATTCATTACTTTTGATAATTTATCACCACGAGATAAAAAAATCTGTTAAATTTGGAAATTTCTTACAAGACATGTATTTATCATATAAAAATCATGATTTTGGAATGTCATAGTAAGGTATATGAAATTTTATTTAACTTATATAAAAAGTACAATATAATTTATTACAAGGAGGAAATATTGAATTTAATTTTTTAAACTTAACCGAAGCAATAATGTACATAAAAATTCCATCATTTGACATTGAAAAGTTGGGGGTACCTAAATCCTCAAAAATTGACAAAAAATGGACAGATAGAAATTTTTATTTTTTAAATAAAACTACAATTATTTAGACATCGAACTTCTTGAATGTCTAAGATTAAATAATATTTTTAAAAAAATTATTATTACCACAAATATTTTAAAAAGAAATGTTTTTTTTGCAATATTCTATCTTACGAACAATTCTTAATTACACAAGTAAGAAATATAATTTAGATAATTAATATATTGAACTATTTCTGTATTTTACTTTGTCTTATTGTTAAAATGTTATTTTAAGTTGTCGTGTTTTAATTTACTCTTTATATTAGAACAAATTGTAAAAATTATTAATGCAAATTAATTTTATAATAATAAATTTAATAATTAGAAAGAATATATTAATTAAACTTTGCTTTACTGTTACAAGATGTTTTATAAAAACTAAAGAAATGAACTGAAAAGTTTTCTAAATATGAAAACTGAAACAATGAATTGTATTGATCTATTCGACAAATTTTTATTTGTAACCTTAATTTAATATACTCAATAAATATTTATAATAAATATGAATTGAGAAAATAATTAATTTAAAAACATAATTTCAAAAAATTATTTCATTAGATTTTAAAAATTATCCGTAATCTTAATTTAATTGACAAATATTAATTAAATTATCGCTGCAACTTAATTTTATATTAAAAGAAATCTTAAAAATTAATTTTATGATCAAAGCTTCCAAATATTGTTCAAATAAAATTAATTTAATTCAAATTTGTAATTAGAAAATTAATTTTGTGATCAGTATGGCCCAAACCTATTCTACTATTAATTTAAAATATTTCTTCATTATTAAAATTTTTAAATTTTATGTTGGAAATGATGAGACGTTAGGTTAAAATTAAATAATTTTTAAAAGTTTGAATTAAATAATATAAACATTTTAGTCGCAAGATGGCGCTTAGTGCATATAAAACAATTACTTTCCCCCTTTTTTAATTGATTAAAATATATAAATATTAAAGCCTATTTCTTTTATATATACATTGATATTAAAGATGTTGATTTACAATTATCAATATATCTGTATATTTACATTTTGTCTCTAATTTTAATAATTTATCTTCTGAAGTTAATAGCTATTCAGCTACTATGAAGCTATTAACAATAATAAAGCCATTGATTGCAATTAGAAAATTTTGAAATTTTTGTTTACGAAATTAAAGGGTTAAATAAAAATAATTGTATATATTGATCGGATTATTTAAATAATAGCGAAATTAGTTAGTACTTACGGGGTCCGATTTGCAAGATGTATGCTCGTGCTGGACTAAATATATTTTTTTTTATAACGATCATAAAATTATTATAATTGTGATAATTTATTGTAATCGTCATAATTTTGTGATAAATTATACACGTTTTTACACATGATCTAACTTGCTAACTCAGTATACCTTTCAAGGATACTTGGAACACTTTTTATCTCTACCCTCTTAGCCAATTAGATTTCTTACTTAGCGTTACTGAACATGGCTCAGATCAAGAACTTGAGGTAGATAAAAATGATGTCATTGTTGTGACTGAAAAGTGCAAACATCCAGCTTCGTATTCTGGATTAGCCTAGTTTAATTATTCGGCTAGCTTATTTTAAACTACATTCATTGCTAGTACATATAAAATATAACGCAACGTTTTAAAGATATTTCGTGTACGAACTAGAACCATGTGAGACGAGCAGTCGCCAAACAAGTACAGGGGAGACAATGCATTTGATAGTTTTAATAAATGAACTGTTTTACTAGACGTTCAAATTGGTAATATAACTTGAGTCTAAACCAGGGATTATATTCGAACTCGGATGCAATGACATTAGAATGGTTGCTTCCATGGCCAGGTAGAATTTCTTTTCCAACACATTTCGATTCGTATAACTTCAGAAGATTTCTTAACTTTAAGATCTACGTTAGTAAAACTTATAAATTAACTTTTATTCGTAATTGGTCTTATAGAATTATTACGTGAGTAGTCAATAACTTTTTCAAAATGATCTTAGGCCTATATTAATTATTGGAATGGACTCGTGTTAGAGTTACTATTCGAAATTGAGGAGCTAGATATACAGTATTGGGATAAATGCAAGAACTTCCCTTCCTTACATTTATTGAGTTTTCTACAAAAACAATCTTCATTTGCTTACAACCAAGAAAACAAAAGAAAAAACATCGTAGAGTCATTGAAGGGTATTTTGGTATTCTTGAAAATCAAAAGCGTTATTTCAAAATCATAAAAATTCCTCAAACCAGACATTAGAATTTTTGCAACAGGAAACAGTACAAAAATTATATATTTCCATATATTTAGTTCCTAGATTTTTCTCGGGACAATGTATTTCCGATAAACCGGAACGCTTGGACAACTTAATTTATATCTTTGTCATTGTACAATATCGAATTCAGTATTCTTTGATAACTTATGCTAATGTATACATATGTTTATTTTTGAATAAACATAAAATGCATGATGTGAATGGTAATTTTCAACTTGCTGAAATGAAAACAGAGCTTAGATATGGCCGGTTTTACTTTATTAACAGTTGCAGTAAATAATAATGATCTAAAAACTTTATAGTGCATAAACTAAATTAGGAGAGATTGCAATAGATACAGATATATCTGGAGCATTGAAAAAGCAAGGTTAATATAAAGAGTGGCAGAGCAGTCTTCGCCTTTTCCTTTTTTCTTGTACACACAATACGTGACACAATTAGCGACATAATTCATTTCTCTAATAGCGATATGTTTAATAATTAACTTTTTGTGGAAAATAATGCTTTTCATACCATGCAATACTGGTGATACTCGAAATATTCTTATATTTAAAATTTAAGATTATTAACTATTAAAAAAATTATGGATAGCTTCCAATGTGGTGCTGTCGCCATATATTCACTTCAGGCTGTTGAAACAATGGTTTGTTTACTAAAGATTGTGTCTACTTTGAATTCGCTCCAGGTCATTAAGAAGGCAATGATAAACAACAAACTTTGTATCTATTAAAAATGTTGGACGATGATCGTACACTTGAGATCGTTTTGACGAGTTAGAAAACATCCACTTGCAATTGCCTAAATTTTGTTTCCGCCGCAGTTGATGTTATGTTGAAGATAAAAAGATTTATGCCTGTTATAGGTTAAGTGAAGTTGAAGTACTTTACGTTAAGCCATAAAGAGCTTTAATGGTGATTTTATACGTAATTTCAGGACGTTCATTAATACTCGCCATCTGATGAAAAATGCGAGAAATATTTAAGCATTTTGGTTCGTTTATATTACAACCTAAATAATATAAATTATTTTTAACTTATTTAAGTCTGTTTATATCAATAAGATAGCATGTATCTATAAAAATAGTCATTATTGAATTGTCACAAGACAGTTTCTATAAAATAAATGAAGGAAAAGAAATTTCAGAATGACTATATGAATCTTTAAGTTTATTTAACATAATAAACTAAAAATTATACTTATCATTCAATTTTATAGTTATACATAATATTATATTATAAAATTTTGGTGTTAACAATTATTCTCTCACTTAACATTCCTTAAAATACTTTAAACATAAATTACTTTAAAACCTTGCCACTAGCTGAAAGTATCATACTTTATGATACTTTCAGTACCTATCAGAGAAAATACGCATGAAAAAAGCCCAAACCAAAATTGCCACAGAAAAACTTCATTGTCATAAATACATATAAGAATAATGCGTACACGAAAAGTTGCTCACACAGAAAAATGCCTACTGCTAAAATGTTTATCGTTTAACATAGTCATAAGAATTGTTTTGATGAATATAATTTATTTTTTCAATTTCTTCTTAAATAAATGGAACATTTTTGTAAGGTTTTTCCCTCTTTATTTGATGACATTTTTAACTTATACAAACTTTATTCAGGAATAATGATTACAAAAATATTATACAATTTATTCTTCTTTTAGACACATTTTTATAAGTGTAATTTTAAATTTTAAACCGCAATCCATCTGTTTATTGAAAATTTTAAGCAATCGAATATATCTTTCAATTCGACTTAATTCATTTGCGAAACTAGAAAGGCCAGAAGGCCCGTACTACTTTATTTTTATTTATTATTTACCTTTGGTAAATAATAAATAAAAATAAAACTAAGTAATTACTGGAAAATGATTTGAATGTGAAAAACACACTTACACATATGTATATACAATATGTAATAGCTTAATCCACAGCGCTGATGACTAGATCCACAGTATTTCAGTAAATATAGGTTCGCGTATTCTAATTCCCCTCGTAATTTCGGTTCTAGTTACGCTACTGAGACGTTTATTGTTTTAAAATTATTTATTTTGTTTATATTATTAAGCTAGAATTTTCAAGTTTCAGACGTGTATATTCTCAATGGTGTCTGCCTCTCTGTTCTTTAATCTCGAGAACGGAGTTAGATAGATGAAAATCGACACCAGATATGGAAAGCTAAGGACCCGAGGCCCCGATTAACTATATACGAACTTCGGACTGGACCTAAAGTTATGTAATTTCAATTCAAAATTTTCTTGACAACAGAGTTTTATAGATGACCGGCATGGCTCGATTGTTATCAGAAGAAGCAAGACACCATTAAAATCGAGACCCAATACTGAAAGCTTAATAGCCAAAGACCTTAATTAAATATATATGAACTTCTGGTCTGTACCTTGAAATTGCGCACACATTTTCACCTTTAGATTAAAATTTGAATTATAAATTAAATTAAGTTTATTTTTTAAAAATTAATTTTCCCAGAATTCAAATTATAAATTACACGTATACATACTACAGACGATATATTTTATTTCATTAAAATTACTAATCCGGCCTCATTAATCCGACATAATATTATTATAATAGGTTTGTTTCTAATTCATGTCTTTTTTAAAATAGAGTAAGCTTGTAACATTAAATTTAATAAAAAAATATTTAAACTTTCAATTAATGTATAAATTTACAGTACATAATTTCGCAATAACAAAAATAGTACAGCTCCAAAAAAGAATCAGTGCCAAAGGGCGATAGGTGACGTCATGCATTATTTTTAGCTTAATTAATAGGCTAAGAAAACAATTTTCTTTCGAACGAGATATTCGGAACAACTTCAAGTGTTTGGGGGTCGGAGAAATCGACCCTCGAAAATTGGTAACTCTGATTCCTGTATATATAGTCAGTGACTCTTTTACTTGGCTGGGAGTCACTACCGTGACTCCTGTTACCAGTAACCTGGAGCTCGCAATAATCTGGCATCCCAAGGAATTGCCAGATTATCGAGAGTCTAGTGTATTTTAAAAATAAATAAAATTTCTATTCAGATTTGATTTTATTTTCAAAAAATAATATATTTTATAAAAATATTATGTAGTTACTTTGTTTTTAACTGTAGAACCATAATATATATGATACTTTAAAGTTTTGTCTAAAACTTTTTAGTCAAGTAAATTAATATGATATTGTTTTTGATCAATAAGCCATTAAAAAAAATAACTTATAACTTTATTTTACACACAGATATTAGAATTTTTCCTGTATGTTTCCCATTTTTTTATATATTTTCTCATTTTTATTTTCTATTCTATTGAAATTCGTTTTCCCTTCATATGTTATAACTTTTAAATCCAAATTATTTATTGAAAGATATACATTTAAAAATATTTATCTCTTCCATAAATTCTATAATATATATATGTTTTTTATTTAACAATTTATGATGATGCCATTAATCTAGATTCTGGATTTACACCAGTCGTGAATCAATTCTGCGCTTTGTTTCTAAATTCTCAAAATGTATGAACCAAGTATCGATTCCAAGATGTAGTACTACTTGTAAAATATAATTTATGGCTATACTTTTATTAACTGAAAAATTATACGTAGACGATATTTAAGTTAGCAAATTAATACAACTCGAACTCGTTTACACTTTTAAATTTCCGCTTTCATTTCTTAATTAATTCAAATTATTTAAAGATATATATTTAAATAATCGATCATATTTTTTGTATTTAATATCTCTAAATTTGGATTTATTTTAAAGAGTTGATCCTCTATTTTATAGGAAAATTCTAATTTTTGTTGGTCGTAATTAGGTAGAATATGGTGTGTTTAATAAACATTTTAAAAAAATCACTGGAGATTTTCGTAATTTATTTGGACAGAGATCCAACTTCTCTATTCTCAGTGAAGCATAAATATTAGGTCTGTTCCATTGATTGTGATAATCTCATTTATACACAAATTTGACGCCATTCTTTAGAATTTTTCATTGTGAAATTCACGTCAAAATATACACTACCCCAACCAATCGTACTGACCCATTACGAGACTTCCTTAATCTTCCTGCATTAATCTTACTATTACTATTACTATTAATCATACAATGATATATCTTACTACTACTTAATCTTTCTATAATAGTCTTACTATTACAATAATATTGTAACTTAGTATTTCGTCATGATCTTTGTTTCTTCCAGTTTTTGTCTTAGAGCAATGTTACCTTTATAGCCTTTGTGACAAAATAAAATAATATCAATCAGTTAACCAATTGTCCCCTAACGTTAAACTAAATTCGATAATTCTATAATTTTGAATAATGTTATTACTTTTTATTGCATATTACTTTAGAAATTTTAATTTTTAATTATAATTATAATATTATTTGAATGCTGCACAGAAATTTAAAAAAAATATTTAAAAAATTAAAAATTATTTTATGATTATTTTAAATGAACTTAATATAATTATTCAACATTTAGATAATTTTCTATGGAGTAATTGAAAATAAAATTTTCATTAATATTGGAATAATTCAATGTTTTAAGTTAATGAAACACAACTTTGAAATTTAATTGAAATTTTAGAATTTAAGTTATTGTTATTTAATATTTTTAAAAATAAAATTTAAGAATTAATAGATTAAATCTTCAACTAAAGCAACAATTTACTACTGAAACTAAATAATTGGACATCTCTTGTAATGTGTCAACCTTTTGGTTCTTTTATCTACTTGTAATTAAATGTATCTAAGGAATTAGCACGTCTGGCTTGATGTTTAATTAACCTTATCTCGATGTATTCTAACAAACGGGAAAAGACAAAAGTAAGGTCATTTGACAGCAAAGCCGAAAATGAAAGATGTTAAAAATCAATATCAATCAATGTAAAGTACTATTCATTTCATTAAATCAAATTACTCATTTTCTGAAATCCAAACGAAGAAAACCACCAAAATTTAAGGTGTTAAAGTAGTTTTAAAATAATAATTTTCATTCAAAACTAAAAAATTAGGGTCTAAGTCTACATTAGCAGTACAGACTAAGGCCCTGTATAATGAAATTTTTTATATATAATTCAGTGATTTCCAAACATTTAATATTTACATAACCTTTAAGTGTTATTTTTTCGAACTCTCAGTAATAAAGTTTAAAGAATAAAGAGCACACGAAAAAGATTTCAATGTTGGTTTTATTATTTTTTTTAAGTAATAGCTCTTCTTATAGTAGAATTTTTTACTTTTTGATATTTTTACGGTTCTATGTTTAAGTAATATTCATATAGTTTTCCTTGATCCTACTATTATGGTGCTGTTTATGGTGATTTTTCTAAAAAGTTGCATTGCATGTCTAAACTATTATTTATTAAAGTACTTGTTTTGTTATCTAATAATTGAAGACACGAGTAGATGAAGGTGTTATGTTAGAAAATTAAAGTTTTGAGTGAATTGATATTTAAGTTTTTATTATTTGGGCTAATCATTTCGGTATAAGTTTGTCTACGAAATAATGTATGGCAAAGATTATTACGGTGTTTAATTTCTGAGATCCTTGATGGTTGTATGTGAGAGGAAAATGTAATGCACCTTCATCCATACAGGACAATCGGATTTTGAATGATTGTAACACACCTTCATCTACTCATGTTTCGATTGTTCTTAAAAATTAATATAAAGAAGTATTCGATAAATGAAGTCCAACTATAAACTTTATTATTAAGTAAATTACAACATTTGTAAATATTGCAACATGATATTTACTCAATATCATTTTGAATTGTATTTTTGATGCTTAACTATTATTTTACTAACTTTTCTTATGAAATTAATCATAAAAGTTTATTTGATAATATTCAAATACAAAATTTTTTATTTAAATATTTTGAATCCATCGTATCAAGTACTGACAATTTCACCTGTTTTAACTTATTCATCTACATTTAAGTGAATATAGAATAATTTCTTTGATTTTTAAACTTATTTAAGTTCGGGTTTCGATAATATACTATTAACCACGCGATTATATTACATTTAGTAATGTTATTCTGCTTCAACTTTGATGGATCATAAAGTAATCGGAGCAAACTGAAAATTAGAGTAAAGGTTGAAGATGATGGATCATTAAACATGCATATGAATATATATACATATAACTTATGTAAATTTAAGGAAATTAACTATATAAGATTTACATATATGAACCATTAAAATTTTGTTAAATTTTGTTTAAAAATTAAGTCTTTGGAGGAAGAAAAACTAATTTGTAATTCTTGGAATAATTTAATTTAATGCGTTTTTCCCCATTGCTTTCTTATTAATTTTTGTTTATTTTATAGTGCGTAAAATTATATAAAACACTTATCAAATTAGCAAATAATAGGGTTAATGTTAACGAGTGTTAAATTCATTTCAGAATCAAAATGTCATCAAGGCGAAAGTAAACAACTTAACGTTAAGTGAACAAGGCATAAAAGAGAGAAACTGTTGTAAAAGATAATTAATGGGCTTGGTCACTACATAAATTAAATCTATTATAGAAGACAAGCGGAAGATATTCGTGAATAGCAAGCAGAAAATCATTAAAATTGAAGTAATCGGAGAAGTATTTGATAGAGAAAGGACTGTTAAATAACCCAAGAATATTATTAATGCACTTATAATAAAGTAGGGGATTATAATTCTTATTCTCATAATATAGAAGTGAATCAAATCATTCAGATTTAATTATTATTATTATTATTTTTCTAAAATTTCAATTAACAAAGCTCAAAAATAAATCATATTTAACTGAAATCTGTGTAAATTGTTTAATTGAATAATTAATATTTATAATTTGATATAATTTTTTCTAATATTTTTATTAACAAATTAAAATTTCATTACATTCGTATTCAAGATGTTTGACATTCAATATTAATAACTAGAAACAAACTACTTAAAAATGTATGCAGTAGTGTAATATAAAATATTAATTAAGTACAATATAAACAAACTGTTAATTTTTAAAAACTAATATAGATACGGATGGACAGATATTAATAAAAATTTAATAAAATATTTGTTTATATATTGACATATAATTATTAAATAAAATTAATTAATTAATGATTTTATACTATTTTTATCTCAATGAAGAAATCATTAGAGGAAAAAAACATCTATTTTTTTAAATTTTACTTATTAAATTTCGAAATTTATAAGTAATTTTATTAACCAAATAAGCGAGAAGATGGCATAATAAATTTTAATAACAACTTTTTCCGGATTTCTAACGTGTTTTTTATTATAATTAAACTATTCTGGAGAGATTTACTTCCTCTACTCTAGGAAAAATCAATTAAATATTTTATTCTTTCTAATTTTACTTTATCTTTTTTGTTGAAAATTCAGTGCCTTAAAATGAAAAGATTATAGTTATATAAGAAATATATTAAATTTAGAAATTTTATAATAAATATTTGCTGCGAGTGTTTAAAGATTTCAATTGAATTTAACAAGTTTATCACAATTGGTAGGAATAATACATTTATATGTTAATTTTATTTGTTTCTCATCTGATTCCATTAACCTGCCATAAAAGAAGAATCTTCGGCACAAAACGATTTTTTTAAAAGTAAAATTTGTGTAAATATTTTAATATATTTCATAATTATTAAACAGCGAGTGTCAAAATCCTCTCTTCCGTTTATCTCATTCTAGTGGTAAGTTTTATATAAGTCTTATAAGTTAAATTTTATGCATTGCTCTTTCATATAAGCTATTTTCATTTGTAAAAAAAAGTCTTAAATAATCAAGCATAAAGTGACAATTTTACAAGCTTCGCTGCTGTCACGTATAAAATGATAAAGCTTTTCTCACAGTCATAAAGATGTTTTTTCTTTTCCCGACTATTATAACACGGGAAAGTATTGTAATCGTGTCAAATCTGACCCAAATTTTTTGCAAATCTGGACATGAAACTTTTTTTAATTCAAAAAGCAGTAAAAGTTTTATCGTATTAATTAAAGTTTTCACTAAAATAATAATTAATACGGTTCTAAAATTTTATGAAAATAAAGTCTATGAGATGCTATATATAGTTTATACATTGAATTTTATGAAATGTATTTTGTTTGCAATAGTTTTTTTTATTTACGAAAAATATCTATTTGAATCATGCCAAAACAATCTTTTTGTTTAGCTGGGAAACAAAATATGAGTTTATGCAAGAAGAATTCATACAAAAGGAAAATTAATTAAATTAACGTTCAATTGACAATAAAACAGGCAAAATTACTATTTTCTTGACAGAAATCTCAAAACGAATTTTAATACTCTGATGGATAAATAACTGAATTTAGAAATTCAAAAATATTCGAGCCTGAACCAATCAAAATCGAATCAAAATTCGAACATGAACTGAAAAGAAACACCAAAGATGTAGGTAGCATTTACCGGAAGTTCCCATCTATATGAAATTTTAAAAAATTTATAAGATATTAATGTGAAGCAAATTAGATGCCCAACTTCATAAACATTTTATAAACTGTTTCAAGTTGGATAGCCATATAAAAATTTGCTTAATAAGTATTTTCGAAAATATATATTTTAGTATTCAACGCCAGCTTGATTTAATATTGGCTCAAGAAACAAATTTTATTAAACTGAAGTTTGTTTGATTTTAAGAATAGTATCTGAATAACAGAAGAGATTTAGAGCGAACATACGTCACAATACAATTTAATATCGATCAAATTTATTCCAACATTTTATGTTATTTTTCGAATATTTATTGAAACAACAATAAATCTCCTTTTGTATTTTATTATTTTGTATCGCATAAAGTGTTTTTTTTTTTGCCAACATAATATAAACACCATAAACTCAGCTCTTTATTAACAATTACTGTATATTGAAATGAAGATGGGTATTTCGATATATTGTATTTAAAGATTAATTAATTATTTTTAAATTAATTTAATTATTTAAAAGATTCCAATTGTTATTATTCATTCCATTAAAAATAACGTCCGGAAATCTGCTGGGAATAGATAAATCTGGGAATAAAGCAGATATGCGAATTTACATAAAGAATATCTGTACAGCATTTGAATAAGCATAGCAAAATGTTTCCTATCTGGAAAATCTTCATTATTTTTAAGAGAATTTGATAAATAGGTAAAATTTTATTTTAAAAGCTGTCAATTTGAGGAAAATTTTCCCTCAAATTAAATATATTTGCTTAAAAGTTAAAATTTGATCAATGGAACAGGATAATTTATTAAACTTTTAAAAAACTAATCTGAAAACATTTACAAGGATTAACTTCTCGTTCAATGCCGATTTTTAGAGGTTTAGCATTTAAGTTACAGTTCACAGCAGTCAAAAGAAATAGTTTTTATTTGATACTTTTTAAAAAATTACCTCCTGCGCTCCCACTGAAGCGGTCTAGACTAAGTAATCTAGACGAAATGCATTTGGAGATAATTTTTTAAAAGTATCAGAATAAAAACTATTTCTTTTGACTGCTGTGAACTGTAACTTAAATGCTAAACCTCTAAAAATCGGCATTGAACGAGAAGTTAATCCTTGTAAATGTTTTAAGATTATTTTTTAAAATATTTAAAAAAAATAATCTTAAAGTTTTAAAACAGCATTGCTGTTTTAAAACTTTCTTTTATTCCAAAAATTCTCTTTTACATTCGAAGTTTATAAAGTTATCCAAATGATCTACGAGTATATTTAATTAACGAACATAAAGCACGGCAAATTGATAGCTTTTAGGTAAAATTTTACCTATTGATCAGATTTGCTTGATAATAATTTAATTCGCAATTCAATTCGTTAAATTTTGTATAACAAACCAATTTTTATAATTTTCATATTCAAATCTATTAGGCTTCAATACTACTAGATAGAATCAATAGCTACTAATAGAATCAATTTGTTTCAATTCGAAGACCTAGGGAAATCAAAAGTTCAAATTATGTTTCTGTAAATGAAAATTAGTTTTTTGCAGTGTTCGGCGTATTTGTTATTCGTTGACTTTATCACATTTTCTCTATACATTCCTTTCCATTCCTTTAATCACATCTTATGCTAAAGATAGGCTTTTGTATGGGTTTCACTTACTCGTTAGACATAAATATAGCTAAACAACTCGGCCATTTAGATGCAAATGTCACTAAAATTGTAAGACACATGATAATTTCGTTCATATCCCAGAGGGATACAGAAAACGTACCGTACATTTTGGAGAATCGACAAAACGCACGCAGTCTACAAATCAATAAACTTAATGGTAGTTTCTCATTTCGAAGTTCGTATTCGAAATATGAAATATCTTAACTTCGAGTTAATTTCAGTTTTTACACCAATTGAATAACGAATGCATATAAATTTATATACAGTGAAATATGCTGTACGCGAAGTCATTATATAAGCCAAAGCATATTACAACTTAGGCCTTACGGTTTTAAATTTATTACTACTTAATAGAAGAGAAAAATATCTTATATTTAACAGCTTAGGATCAACAGATCTAAATCCAATCTTATATATAATGTACTATGCATGAAATAAAGAAAAAAAAAAAACATTTAAAAATAATATGAATTATTTCAAAAGAATATTTTTATCTTCCAAATTTTAAACTGGATATCCTATATTTCATTTTTCTTTTTTGTATTTACATTATTTAATAAAAATATATGAATATATTTCAGTTAAAAATAATAAATTAAATATATTTAATAGTTATAAAATCCTATTTATTAGAATATTTTCTGATATTTTTAATCAAAACGAACAATAGAGTGAGACATTTCCTGCTTCACGCGATACTTAGAGTCATTTACATGATTTGGAAACAATGCGAGTAATTAAAAGCAGAAGGTAATTACACGTTACAAAAGGAGAAAAAATTACACAGAAAAAAGTATAGAATGAAAAACATTAAAAAAGTATAAGGAGCAATTACAAGTAACAAAATACCAGAACAAAATCCATTCTTTTCATATCAAGAACTTAGAAAAAAAAATGTTCAAAAACTTAAAAGTTTTACATGTAATCGATATTTATATGAAATTTACACAAAAAATAGTTCATCCGCTATCTACTTTGAATAAATAAATATTCAAATTTTAATGAATAAAAATTGAAAAACATAAAGTGAACCAAATAAATAGTGTTGTACCAATTAATAATTATTTTAATATTTAATCTTTTAATATATTTTAAATAAATTTTCCGATACTTCTTATGTAATATTACGTGATATATTGTTGTAAGCAGACTCTTTAGTAATTGGTTAGCTAATTAAACGATAGATTTAACTAAAACAACTTAATTAAGCTAATGTTACATCCTGTGAGAAAGTTAATAAACTTATAATAAATTTCACAATTTATTATATATTTATTAGTCACTGTAAGAAACTAATCAAAATTAAACGGTTACGAAAATATAATTTTAAACATGTGAGAAGTAATTAAATGTAGAAGGTTTATTAATATACTGGGTTCTGATGACAGAAACTTTTAATAATAGAAAAAAACGGAGTTGAGATTTGATGAGGATTTAAGGGACATTTACATTATAAAGTTAATAAAATTATATAAAGAAGTTTATTGAAACAAGTTAATATCAACGTACAGATTATATTAGAATATAATAAATGAATCTGTTTGATAATAATGAAGTTGATGTAAGTATAGAAGACCAAAAGATAAGTTAACCGAGAATATTTGATTATTTTATTAGCGAAATAACTTAAATATGTTTGGAATATTGTTTACTGGACGTGGAGGAGGACTCATTTTAAACAATTTTTTAAAAAAAATTTATTGGTATAAATGTAATAAAATTGTTTTACATTAAAATAATTAACTACTTTTTAGGTTATCCTGTATTTTAGATAAAAAATAAGATAACACAAGAGAATAAATTGCTGTCTTAAAAATAAAAATAATGAGAGACAATATAAAATTTGAAAGGTATTTTCTCTATTATCGAGTTAAAAAATAAGCAAAGTAATGAAATTAACTAATTACTTTGATAATATTATTTAAATTAGCAAATTTGAATAATTGTACAAAAATTTATAATGTTTAATTTTTTTTCCTGTTAATTTTGTAATAAAATTCATTTTTTAAAAATAGAATATAATTATTTTTCTGTTTAAAAAAGAGAACTCAACATTATCAAAATGACGATAATTAATTTTTTAATCATTGCTATTAAGAAATTGCTTTTTGTGGAATATAAATGAACATTTTTAAAATTAAACTTTGAAAATATCAATAAAATAAAATTGTGTTAATTTATTATTATTATTATTTAATCATTTACTTTTTCATTCAGAGAAAATCTTTCGATATTCAAATTTAATTCTCGAAAGAAATATAACACTACACTTATATATATATCTATATAATTTACAGAATATCTACTCCAAAAATATTTATACACATAAGATATGAAGAATATACATATATTTAAAAGCACAGAATTTACAGTAACATAAATGCCGGAGAAATGATAAAAGAAAAAAAATTAAATAAGAAGTTCTTATAAGATTTATATTTATAGCAGCTTTTTACTTAAATTATTATACGGTTTCATCTAATATATTTTATATAAAATCAGTTATAAGAGATTTTAATGAATATTTGTTGATAATATAATAGACATAAGTTTATAATCTTTACTTATTTTTATTTATCGACTTAGATAAGTATAAGAATCTTTTTAGTATAAGCATATTTATAATTCAGTTTCTTTACTTTGGCTGATTTTTCTGCATATTTTGGCACTTTTATACGTTTAAAAATCTATCTTAGTAAGAGTTTAGCAAGAGATGTTTCCTTTTTTAGCAAGAACTTTTCTTGCTTTTGTTTACCAAAAGTATAAAAGAATTAAAGAGAATGATGTGGTCGATTTTCTCATATAATAAGTACTGATATGCTAATATTATCCTGAGATATTTCGTTCTAAAAAATGATTTTAAATGTTAAATACTCAGGAATTCCATTTGTGCCACACTGTAAATATTATGTTTAAATGATTAAGAAAAGGAATTGAATTCAGAGTCAGATTAGATGAGTTGCTGTAATTTTTATTCTTCAAATCTTTTAGATAAAGAAAATTATAATTTGATTTATCGTAGTAATGCTAAGTAAAATCTTTTATTTTTGAAAATAAACAAAAGATAGCTTAATCAAGATTCGAAAAGTAATATTAAAAAAGGAAGGAAAGGGATTAGTTGGAGTCAAGAAACAAACTGACATCTCTGTAACTGTTTAATCGAAATTGTTTAAATATTCTTGTGTATCAAACTTTTAACTAATGATTTAAAATCAACTTAATTTTACTATCATTTAAATTAAACAAGAAAATAAAAATAATGCTTGGACAATAATATTTAATATCTTACCTCACTGGCTAGGAGCAAACCGGGATTAACTACCGGTGTTTAGTAATTGTATCTATTCAGCAACTGATAAGCTAGAAAACTGTATTTAAATCTGTTTTTCGTTTATAATACTAAATATTAATTTCTAAAAAATTGAGAGTTTTCAGTATTTAAATCACATTTTTAGATTTCTGAAAATAATCAATTGCTTATGATTATGAAGTTTTAGAGAAGTATTGACGTGAATGTTTAACAAGAATCATTTTTAAAGTTTTATTACTTGCAATTGTTCATAGTCTTTTAACTTTTTATAGTAAGAATAAATACAAAACATTTAATCGTAATAGTATATACAAAATAGTTTCTGCTTCATGTCACTATTAAACTCGATTGTAAAAATGCACGATTTGTTGGATTTGTCTGCAAGATCTAAAATCATACAGACAAATAAACCATCTTTTATTCATTTACTGGAAATCTCTCGCACTTAAAATTTTAAAATTTAATAAATTTTTGGTACGTCTTATTTTCGTTCTTAGTGGCACGCGTTTGATAACTGTTTTTATTTCTAAGGTTAGGATGAGACTCCACTACAGTAAAAACGAACGTGAAAACCCTCACCTAATTGTTTTTATTTCGGCCTTTATTAGCTTTATTAGTTAGCTTAGCTTTTTTTTTTATTATATACTCATCTAAATTGAAGGATTTTTTTTTGGCCATCCGTATCGCTTGTTTCAAGCATCCATTCTTATAATCGAGATACCTCTTCTCATAGATACATAGATACTTTCTGATGTTTTTTGATAAATCTTTCCAGATCTATTATAAATCTTTTCTCAGTAGCCATGAGAAAATGTACATGAAAGCTCGTTTCCTGACAATTTTCGGACGATGTCACAATGACGTAAATTCTACTGACTTCTGAATGGTTGATGGTACCGTTTTACGGACGTATTCACGACCACTACTCGACTAGCTTTAGGCCGCGACTCCACTAGCCGTAAAAGGGCCGTAAAACCCCTCACCGTAAAAGCTTTTAATCACGTGATCATGATATTTTACGCCTGAGCAGGTCGTAAAACCAACGTAAAAGCGAGTTGAACACTGCTCAACTCGCTTTTACGTTGGTTTTACGACCTGCTCAGGCGTAAAATATCATGATCACGTGATTAAAAGCTTTTACGGTGAGGGGTTTTACGGCCCTTTTACGGCTAGTGGAGTCGCGGCCTTACACTCGTTTTACGCCCTTCTCCGGCGTAAAATATCATGATCATGCGATTAAAAATAATTACGTTGAGTGTTTTTAGTCGTTTTTACGCCAGTGGAGTCTCGGTCTTAGGGCTTACATTATTTAAATCATCATCATCATCATTGTTTTTTTTTAAACATTGTGTCCTCTGCAATCCTTTACGATTCTCAAATTTTCCTCGTAGACTGTACCATGGTGAGTCCCGTCAATTTCTTAGTTTGATCAGTATATCTCAAAGGAAGACTACTTATTTCCCGGTAGCCATCGACCCTCACTCGCATTACAGTTCTTTCCACTACACTTTTTCAAACTAAAAGTCCAAAATATTTCAATAGAGGTAACTCTTGATGTATGCATTTTATGCAGTTTTGATCAGTGCGGGTTTCGTTAATGAGGGTCTGCTCTAAAGGAAGTTATGTTGCCAATACAGCTAGCAACGCTAACCCGACCGCTTCTCTCCATTTTTGCTCTCTCATCAGTTAATAGGGAGAAGTGAATCTTAGTTTTCCTATTGCTGTGCTCTTGTTTGAATAATTTATTTTCACATTTAGTGTATTTTCTGTTTTAAGTCTTCAGCTTTTGTAAGAAACTCTACCAAGAAAATAAGAAGGTAGCAACTGTATAGGCCACGTTTGATAAATGATTTGCTTGAATTTTAAAATTTTTTTACTTTATGTTTTTCTTTTTCGGGATACTTTCGTGGTTTTTTCTAAACTATAATCGATCTTAAATGTTATTTTCCGATTTATTTTGATTTTTGCGCGAAACTACACCATACTTTGTTAAAAATCCTTAATTCATTAATAATTCATCAATAACTTTTTAAAATTTGATTTCTTTATTTTTCATGTTTTTACTGCGCCCAAGTGAATATTAATATAGAAATTATGAGTTCAAACTTCTTAATGATTTAATTCACGAACTTATTTATTTCCCATTGATTGTTAACTTCGATATGTGCGCTATAGTAAGCAGAACTAATAAATCGCATATAACGAGTATTATCATTTATGCATTTGATAGCAATCTGTCTGATCCTGTATTCTTAGTAACTTAAATACTACTCATATATATTAATTAAATAAATAAATATTTAATTTTGTTTAATTAAAAAACACCAATGCTTATTACTAAAGTGCGTGTCAAAAGTGAGAAGTTTTAAAGTTCCTAATAGGTATATGAAATCATCAAATAATTATATCTCTTATTAAATAATAAATGAATCAAGTTGTAAAAATTGCTAATTAGAATATAGAATGAATTATGTGTATTGTACGTTGTCAAACCTCGATACAGCGTCATCCTCGTAAGGCACTATAACATGTGAACTCATTTTCCCTCATAAACATTAAATTGAGAATTTTTCAGTATCTGAGTTGCAAAATGTATAATATTGTATTACAAACAACATTTTTTATCACCAAATCTTGTGCCTTTCAGACTGCCAAATTCAAACTTTTATGTAGATCTCATACATATAATTCTCGCTGTTTGAGAAACTTCAGTTTACTGCCACATTCAATTTAGTGTCAATTTCAGAGAAGAATAAATGGTGGCGATAGAATGAAGTTTCACTGTATTTAGCAATTATTCTTGTGCTATTCTTCTATTTTTAATTGGTTTTGGATATGTAATTCTCAATAAGTTCTTTTTCTGTAGAAGTATAAAAATGGCCATGGCATAGCCATTTTAATACAATTACAGTCTACAGATTTTGTTACAATTATTGATTCACGGCATAAATAAAACTGAATAAATATTATAATTTTTAATGTAATGATCTTATATTTGTATATATTTATTTTAAAGTGTAAAATTTAAAATGATTGAGAGAAATGCATATTTTAATATTAATATTAAATAATTATCAAAACTTAAACTGTTAGAGATAAATGAAACGCTTTAAAAATTCTAAATAATAAGATTTAAATGTTTATATTCAATATATTAATTGTTTTTCGTTATTTTAGAACGATGTTAGACGCAGAAATTTTACTACATTTTTCCTGCTAAAGAATTTTCCACAAAAATATATTAAGATATGAAAATTCTTAAAATTAATCAAAAGTTTATATTTAAATGAAAATGTAAGCATTTTTATTGCGAAATAAAATGTTAATATTACTGGAGAAAATGCGATAAAAGAATAGTTCTAGAAGCAAAGTCTGAAATTAATTTTGAAGGAAAGCAACTGAAAATTCAAAACTTGTCGTATAGTTGACCTATTTAATGTTCTGGATACGATATGCTACTTCCAACTTATAATTTCTTATTTTCTTTGGAATTTTTAATTAAAATCGCACGATTTAAACAAAAAAAAAATTATGTTAAATTATAATCGTTTGAATTTTTTGTTATTTTATAAAACTTTCGGTACTTATTCAAAATAAATTTATGCAAAAGTATTTATAATTAAACTTTCTTTTCGTTATTAAATTTAATAAAAAAGTAAATAAATTTCAATATAAATCAATACTGTATAGCTTTTCCTTTGAAATTAAATCTACGTTTCATTAATTTTACTAACAAATAAATACAATTTTTATATTTTCCTTTAATACAAGATAAAAAGCTTCTGCAATATACTAATTTATTCAATATTTATGGAAAATTTTAGTCACTCATGCTCTTAACAGGCATTAACTTTATTTAATGATTGATTTGTTCATATAAGAATTCGATAATATCTGCTCTTAAATAATATATCTTACAATGAAAGAATTCAGCAATGATATTGATGTTTCTAATACAGAATATATTGATTAACAATACAGTATTTTGAAATTTACTTTATAAACAAGTATTTACTTTATAAACAAGTATTATATTCAACACAATTGTTAAATGCTTCATAAACAAAAGCTTTCTATGCAAGTATTTTATATCTAGTTTCCAAAACTTTTACTTATTATGAATTAGATGTAACAAAATTCCCTATATTGTTTAGAAAATAAATCTTCATTTTTCAGAAAAGTTAAATCCTTTTGAATATTACTTCTACATCATTTACGAGTATGGGATTAAGTCCATCCTAGAACTGTCCCGTCAAATTCAAGTGCTCACTCTCCATCTTCTCCATGGTCTTCCTTAATCTCGCTTGTCTGTAAGTTGACACCGAAGGACAGCTCTAGGTAATCTACTTTCTGCCATTTCTTTAACATGCTGTAGCCATTGGTATTTCTGTATTTCTTCCACTATAATTATTTCTTATTAAATAATTATTTAGTCGAATGCTGTCTAATAAAGCCGTAATGACTGTAATAATCGAGAATATTAAAAATCATTATTCTATATTCTTTTCTTGAAACCACATGCTTTTTGCTTATTTAGTTCTTATATTCTTTAGTTTCATTTCAAACTCATTAAAGCACACGATAGACTTATAGGATAAATCTTTTTTAAATAGGATATAAAACCCCTCATCCCTTATGAAATGGAAAAACCTGAAATGCATATTATCCAACTGTCATTGTTCATTGTGCCATTGTATATTTTTAAAAGTAAATTAAAAATTTGTCTACAAGTCTAGCGTGTGTTTAATGCCTTTGCAATGTAACTAAAGAATATAAGAACCTTATACATAAATGTATTTATTTGATATTTCTCTTCAATTACGAAATTCCAAAAATCTTTCACTAACAAAGAAACTGAGAATTTCGAATTAATAACATTTTAAACACATAATTCAAATTTAACATTTAAAAGGGCAATATTCCATCACACCAACAAACAAACCCCAAGGAAGATCTCGTATTGTATTTTAACGGAGTTTTATTTGCTCCACGTCCCTCTTCATCGTCAGTAGCGCATTATCCTATTAGCAAAAATAGCAATTGTCTGGGATCCCTACCAACAAGGGACACCAAATGAATCTTTTATATGAAAATATTTCCCAAAAATTCCCTCGTAGAAATATTTCTGAATACAACACTGTACAGTACACGAGGACGACTAATTCAAATTCGCCTGGGCCCCAAGAAGCTACAACGCGGAACTGTTCAGTGTTACCCTTTATACACGTTTTAATATAGAATTGGTATATTAATATTAATTTTATACAAATTTAGCTAAACCTTTTTTGTGTAACTGAGATGTTGAACTAATTATACACAAAGATTTTCAGTTATATTTTGTAAAACCAATAAAAACATAACAAAATATACTTCATAAATTAGACACATTGACAAAACAAATAATACTAGGTATTTCTGTAAATGTAACTATAAATGAATAAATGAACACACTTTAATTTAAAGAATATAATTAATTATTAGCTTTAAAAACAAACTTTTGAAAATTTCATCTCTAAGGAATATGTACTTAAATATTTTATATCTAACCTACGGATTTATGTTATATTTTTTCTAAGTAATAACGTAAAATTAGTTAGAGATATGTGTGTAAAACCATATACAATTATATAAAAAGTAATTAAGCACATTGCTTGCGTCTAAATATCTGAATCAGAATTAATAACACGAATTTGCATTTGACTCTATAATCGATTTTTGTGAATGAAAGATTTATTACAAATATTACGAAAAAGTTTATTGTCATTTAGCAGTTTTTGTGTTTCGAACGATTTCCTTCCTTCATCGATTTTTGCTTGTTTAGAGCTGTTTTTGTCGTATTCAGGCGATGGATCACAGAATAATGGTACTGATGACTCTTTCGAAGACATTAAAGTTCCGGTTTTCTGTTCTTCATTTTGGGGAAGTTTTGAAGTCAAGAAATAAGAATTTATTATCTGTATAACCATGCACTTATATATTAATTTTTCATTAATTTTAGCGACATTTGATGAAGATCATCATTCCCATCTTAAGTTTGAAGTTTATTTGCAACGTTTAGAAATTCTGACAGTTAATCATGAGATATGCCAATTTTCTCCATAGTATCAAAAATCTATTGTTTAATTGAAAGACTTAATAGATTTTTGATATTTTGGAGAAAATTGGCATATCTCGTGATTAACTGTCAGAATATTTTATATGTGTGGATATTTTACATGGGCGAAATACACTTCTACATTGTTTTCTGAATTTACGTATAATTTAAAATATTGATATTGATGTTCCTGATCCTAAAACGAAGGAATGAATAATTAAATTCGAGACTCGATTATAACGATTTAAGAGGCAAATTTTAAAATGTAAATTGTGATGTTACCATTAACTAAAGGAGATTGTATAAAGCAGATAAGTAAGCAAATGGCTTTCGGGATTAGTCCAATTGAATACTTGTAGCCCAATTAGAAACCTTGATTAAGAAATAAATGAGTTATTTGATGTTTATAAACAGTATTTCTTTTAATGAGAAAATATTATGTGAATTTATATAAAATTTAAAAAAGTTCCAGCAAAAGTTTTAATTTTTCTAACGTTTTCGGCTATTTATGCAGCCATAATCAGGAATGAACATATAATTTTTGCTGGAACAGATTGGAACTTTCTTAATTTTACATTTATTCCAGTTAAGGAGTTTTATTATTAAATTTATATAATTAATACCGTAATAATAAAACGTGTTATTACACTGAAATTTATGAATAAATTTTAAATTGTCGATAATAACAGGCAAATTTCAGCAAGCAATTTTTTTTTTGGCCAAATTACCGCGTGGTTAGGGTCTGAGTTTATAGCTCTTGGGGACCAAGTTACGAATTCGGACGGATCAAAAAACCCCAGGACTTTTTCAGAGGTAATCTGTCCGGGATATGATGGGTCAGTTCCTCATCACCCTATCACCGCATTGTGGGCTTGGCCTAACCCCACGATAGGCTTGATAATACCTTAGTGTCCACAGGACAGAAAGAGTAAAAACAAAATTTTGTTATATATTATATATATATATATATACATACATACATACATACATACTCTGTATATAAATCACTATATTTTCAAAAATTGAAATAAAGATAAAATTACTTTTATAACAGAAACAAGCGTTAATTCTATGTTTTTTTTGTTTTTTAAACGTGACGCTACACATTTTTGAACTGGCAACATTGATATTATGTTAATTAAATAACAAACTTACACAAATTATTTTTTTATAATTTTATTCTGCACAAATTTGAAAAATCATTCTGGACAACATAAACCATTTTTGATTCATGTTGTCCAGAATGATTTTTCTGAAACCGGAGTATTTTACACTAATAATACGTCTTTTTAGATTGCTAATGAATTGCTACTGTGGGTCCATAGCAGCAATTCTCATTTTTAGAGTAACTCAAAATTATAATTAGTTAGGCAAGAAACAGAAAAATATTTTTATTCATTTACGTTACTAACTGGGCTTTAATTTGAAAAAATTGTAGACCTATAAATTTCCAGTGTTGGCTGTTCGTCCATATGTCTGTCTTTCCTTAATCTCGAAAACGAAGTTAGATTGATGAAAGGCAAGATCAGATATGTAAATCTTAGCTGCAGGAGGCCCCAATTAAGTCTAAACAAACTATCGGACAAAATTACGTCACGTTATTTCAATTCAAAACATTTTTTCCTGAAAAGTGTTAGGTACATCACCGGTACGACTCTATTGTTAAAGAAAGTGTGTGATGTGCAGGAGCAAGCTACTATTAATTTGAGATGGAGAGCATATATTTTCATATTGTGAGAAATTGTCATTATTCATTCATTTTAATATGGTTGAAGAGCATGGTATACCGATATCAGTTTTTTAAATGAAACATAATTTATGAGCAAATATTCTAACCCATGTTTTTGTTTATCTCGGAGAAAACCAAAGCTCGGTAGCCCATTGCATTTCTACATTCTTCTTCTTTTTCTCCTAGTACATATGTACAACAATATTCCATTAAATCATTAATGAAATCGTAAATTAAAAAGTTTGAACCGCCACCATCCATAAAGTTTTGTATAGGCAAAGCGCAACTGTGTGGCGCAATATCTGCAAAAGAGCCAAAAATAATCTAAATACAGTGGTACCTCGTATAACGTACACCTCGAATAACGGACGCTGCGAACAACGGAACTTTCTGTTTGGCCGTTACGTGACTCGAGCAACGGACTGGCTGCGAACAACGGACTTTCCGTTCGGCAGATACGTGAGGCGAACAACGGACTTTCTGCGAACAAGTGCGAATGATGTTTCCACTCTTTTGCCGTTGCCAATGACAATCTGCTTTTTTTCCCTTCTTGGCTTCCCAGAATAGCTTCTTGATGTAGGTATTTTGGGAACCTTTGAAAACAGTTGCTCTTTGGCTGCAGAAGAGTAAGCTGTTTTTTTCCTTCTTCTTCTTTGTCCAACCTGCCTGTCCATTGGAAGTCTAACCCAAAAAGCCTGGGTGACCCAGGTGTTGTCTTCAAGGAATGGATCCTGGAAACCTTTGCTCCTGCTGTAAAGAAATACCTGCTGGACAAAAAGCTGCCGCTCAAAACCCTGTTGATACTGGACAATGCCCCTGGTCACCCAAAAGACCTGGAGGAGATCCTGGAAGAAAGCTATCCTTTCATCAAGGTGCAGTATCTGCCAGCAAACACCACTGCCATCCTTCAGCCAATGGATCAGCAATCATTGTCAACTTCAAAAAACTGTACACCAGAGCTCTCTTCATGAAGGTGTTTAAAGAATAATGTCAGCTTTGTGGAGACATGACTGTCCGAAAGTTCTGGAAAGAGAAGTTTGATGTTCTTGTGGCAATCAGACTCATCCAGAAGGCCTTGGGAGAAGTCACGCAGAAGACCCTCAATTCAGCCTGGTAGAGGCTTGTTCCTGAATGGACCCAGGAAGAACCAGCTGAGGATACAGAAGTGGTGCAGGAGATCATCTCGACGGCCCGAGAGTTGGAATTGGAGGTAAAAATGGAGGATGTGGAGGAGCTCATTGATGAACACCAAGAAGAGCTCCAAGCACTTCTGGCCCAGGAACATGATGAAGCTCAAAGGGAAGCTTCATCTTTCGAGGAGGAGGAGCAATCCAATCAACTAATTTCAACTGCTACCATTAAGAACTTCCTTGTCAAATGGGGAGAGGTTCAAGAGTTTACCAACACTCACTATCCAAACACAGCTGAGGCCAACAGGATCAATGATCTCTACAATGACACCCTTGCTCGTCATTTCCGACAGGTGTTGAAAAAGAGAGAAAACAGACCACCTTGGACATGTTTTTCAAGAAGCCAGCTGCCAAAACACAAAGGATGGAACAAGAGGAGTTGACCCTGCAAGTCCCGGTAGCCTCTCTTGAAACTGATTCCGATTAAAAAACAATAAAAAAGAGACCTGCTGAAATGTGTAAAAAGTGTGTGTCTGTATGAATGTGTGAAAAAGTTTCCTCCACCTCCTCCTCACAACATCTGACTACCCAGCATAATTGGTGACTGCTCCATTTTCATTTTTTTATGGTACAGTATGGTTATTTTATGCGGCGGAACGAATTAGATGTTTTAACATGTATTTCTATGGGAAAATGCGTTTCGTATAACGGACTTTTCACTTAACGGACTTTACCTGAAACGGATTAAGTACGTTATATGAGGCACCACTGTATTTGTAATCAGCTCAAAAAAACTGTACAAGAAGTAATATTCTTAGTTTTTTGACCGAGGTAGTGTACATAATCTAAAGTTCAACTTAAATATTCGAAAAGTACAAGGGATATATATGTGGAAAGTTGACGTTAAAAGTCTGCGTTTATTTACATTAAAAAATATACAATTAATATGAAAAAGTAGAGAAACAATTAGCTTTTAAAATTTGTTTTTGAAAATTTATGACACTGTTATAAGAAGTTGGCAGAATACCATTGAAAACTAGGTAAGTTTATATTTGATTGCACACATTTTTAGAGATTTATTACAAATTTGCAATCATTTTTAAAGATTACGATTATTTAAGTAAAAAGTAATTTATTTGATGGGTTTTTATTAAGAAATTAAAACGTAAAGCATATAAAATTTTTTTAATTTGCATCTATATATCAATTTAAAAAAAAATTCAACTAATGAGAGAAACTTTGATAATTACATACGACTGAAATAAATTACAAAGTTTTAAACATACTAAATTACTTGTCTATAATGTATATTCTAATTAAAAGAAATAATTATAAGATTATATCCTTTAAAAATATTTTTTTATTTGCGAGTATTAAATACTTCTTTATAATTATTATATAATTAAAAAATTACTTTTAAAAGTATATTTTGAGTCTTATTATGTATTATGTTTTTAATTATAATATACATTATTCTATTTATTTAATAATATTCATAAAATGAAGGGGTTAGAATAATTAATTTAAAATATATATACCTACATACATTTTAATACAAAGTGCCACATTTTAATAGAAAATTCTGTTCGACAAATTTCAAATTATTTTATTTTTGTTTTTTTATCTTATTATTGGCTGTCATTATATTAATAATAACCGACTTGGAGTGAATAGTTTTGAAATCATAAGGTAAGATTTATTTTTTATCTTCCTGATATGATATTTTGATTGTTCACATACCATATTTCATAATTATGTATAAAGTTAAGAAAATTATTTGTTAGACATTTTGATAGACGTAATAATTTTGATAATTTCTCGATTAACAGTTACTACTTAACGTATTACATATTTTTATAATAGTACATTTTGCATTTAGAATCTCTATTTTTCCAGTATTCTAACATCGAACTCTATTCTATTTCTATACATTGTATTTACATAAAAGGATATTACGACCATGGCACACAGCAGTAATATAGATTATGACATTTTTTAACACAAATAAAATTTTTGATTTATAAATATTGTTTGGTTTTCCGCAGCCAACATCTCGTAATTTTTTTTTCTTTCTCAGCTTCAGTAGCGAAATGGATAAAGCGAGTGAGTGACTATTTATGATCTGTGTTAAGATTTTTTATCTATCTCTTTGGTGATATTATGGTTTTATTTTTTCAGAATAATCTATTATATGTAAACGAGAGTTTTACTACGCCGTTATATTTTTTATTCTTTTGTTTTCTGTACAAAATGAAACCAAAATATAATTTATTTCAGTGCAAAGCATTCGAATGGACTGCTATAAGCTAATACAGTATGTTGGTACTTCACTTTAATCAATCAGTTAATATTTACTTTTTAAAAAACTGTATTCTTATATATTTATTTACAGCAACGTAAGCTTCATAATTTTTTTTAAATTAATTAATTTTTTCATCATTAATATCATATATAGCACATTTAATGTTTCTTGCCTCTATTAGAAAAAGCATTTTTAAAAATCAATGTAAGATCAGAAAAGGCATTCAACGCTGATAAATGTCAGAAAATAGTTTATAAGTATATTTTAAAAAACTTAGTCTAATGTTACTAATCAGAAATTTAAATATTTTATTAACATTTAATTAATAAATGATGTTTTAATTATTTACAGTTTTTATTTACTGAGTGATTTCTCTTTCGGATCTTGTTTATTATTTGAAATAAACATTTTACAGGGCTGTAATTGATTTTATGACGCAGGTTGTTAAGAAATTGAAAAGAATATGACTTCTCTAGAGAAATGTTTAGATATATCTAAAATATCTAGGGACACCTTACAATGAAATATTAAGACTAGAAGTAATATAAGACCACGTCTTAATTCGCTATTAATGGTACTAATTTCACTTTCTATTAAAATTACTTAACTAATAAGTAAAATTTGCATGCTAATTTTACTTTTATATAATACTATTTAATATTATAGAAGTAAAGATATTGATCTTTACTTTTTTAATTAGTCTAACTTTCATTTTCTATTTACAAAAAGGAAGTTAATTAAGAAGTAAAGCATCTGCAGAAATTTTCGCTTTATTTTAAGATATTTTCGTTTTTTAGTCTTCATTTTTTGAGTTTATTTCATTCAAATTAAAAATTTTCCTTTGTGTATTTGAATTTGAAGCTGTACATTCTCATATTTGATTCCTATTTGCTCTTTTATTAATAATTCTTATGCAAATATTAATATTAAGTTATTTTAATTGCTAGTAAAAGTAGATCATTTTTAACAAATTCAAAATCTCAATGAACTAAAACATTTAATAACGTATGCAGAAATATTGTAAATTTATTTCATATTTTTAAAATTGAAACATTAAATTTTTATGCTATTTTTCGTAAATAAAAGACTATATTTTACAAGAACCTGTATCTGTATTCGAAGCAAGAATGTTATCAAGAAATTTTTAAAATATTTCCCGTAGAAAATCTCATCTGACGAATATCGAGTATTATCATTTATAAAGTAAATAACTAAACACTATATTTTATTATTAGATTTTAAAGAAGTATCTAGCTTCAATAATCATATAAACATACATCTATGTTAAAAATCGATGTAAATTTTTATAACAAATCTTTGTAATAAATTATATTATCATATATTTTCTTTTCAATTTTTGTCTCGAGGCTCTATTTATAAGAAATAAGTTGTAAATAATAAATTAATAATAGAAATTATTTTTATCAAGTTGTTTATTATTTTATGAATTTATTCAAGAGGAGTTTTAAATACAGTAATATCGATTTGATTCTATTTATAAAAATAAAAATTATTAAATATTAAAATGATTTTATTTGTATTTTACGTATTTATCACTTTCCAGGCTGTTTTAACGTAACAGGGAAAGCATTGTTAAATTTGATTCTCCTGGTTTTTGGAATCTCTACGTTTTAAGACCCACAGTATTAAAAAAAAAAGTAAAAATCAGAGGGTAAGTAAGCGTGTATGTGTTTATTTAGGTGTCTGTGTAGATGTGTATATACAGTATATGTTTATATATTTCGTTTAAAATCTTAGGATGGGGTTAAGATTAAGAAACGAAATTTGACATGGTAACTTGTATATAAGGGACATTGATACTATTAAATTTTCGAATACGGAACTCTAGGATATGGGGAAATAGAGGGGTCGTATATCGTATCTCGAGTGGTCGGACTTAATAAAAATTTTACTCGTTATCGGCATTTACAATATGTTTTAAAAACGCATTTTTACCTACAAAAGTAAGCCCTATTTTCTTTTTATAATAATTAATAATATAAAAGTTCTTTTTTAAAACATCTAACAGATGGTGCCACACACGATTTTAACTTGATCACAGTGTCATAGTGTGATATGATTTTTATCATAATTCAACAAAACTGCTTTTAAACTTTTTTTATTACTTAAATTTTAACCTAGTATAATTTAAATTTATAGGACTTCTTAATGACCCGTTTACTTCTGAGTGCTGGAAAAGTCGAGCAAGTGCAAAACTTAAATTGTAAAAAATGTAATAATTTAACTATTAAAACGATACGTTTAATAGAATATCTCGCAATTTATAATAATGCTGATAAGTCGTGAGTATAAACTGATTTATATTCACAATCCGTATTAATTCTATCGAATGCATTTATACATATTATCACAAAAAAGATACTTTCTATGCTGTAAGTAATCATATTTAATTGAGAAATTTTGTAATATCAACTATGGGAGAACCAAAAGAAGAAAAATTTTTTTCCTTGTTGCCGTGACGTCTCCATTTTCTGCCCCTAAAGTGTTGTAATCTTACTTAAATAGCAGAGAATTAATATTTTATATTTAAATGGGGATGGTACGTTTGAAAACATTCCTTAATTCTATAATTTTTTTATTATTCCTGTCGATAGAATAGGTTTGCAATATATCAATCAATTGCCTGCAACTAATGAATATTATATAGGTTTTATTTTTGTATGTGTTTCAAAAGGAAGAATAAAATGCCAGGAAAAGAGAGAATCTAAAGTTACTTTTATAGCAACTATAGCAGGAGTGGTTTAAGAAAATTGTAAGATTACCTTACCGGGTGTCCGGGATTACGGATTATCTCAGTAAAAGGGGTACGAGGAATATTTCGCCCTGGGAAAAGTTTTTGAAATATAATATATAATACAATTAAATTATTTACGTACACAACGATAGAAAAATATTCGAAATTTAACGATAAAAATTTTCTATTTAACTAAAAAATATAAATAATCAAGCATAATTTTGAAACCATGCACAAGGATGGCTTAAAATTTTCTAGGGATGGCTGATTCCTTGTAGCTTCAGGCCTGGTTCCTTGTTTAATAATTCTAACGTATCTTTTAGTAAACTGAAAAGAATTGAGGTTGATAACGATCGTGCGAACTATTACTTTCACCTAATATAAGTAGAACTTTCGCGTTTTCTATTATTATTTACTATCGATGAACTATACTATTTTATTTTATGTATAAAGTAATGTAAAATTTCATGATACTAATGTCTTTTATTAAAGTTGAGAAGAGTACAGCAAAAATATCATGTAATTTGATAATGATTTATTCATATATATAACAAATATAAATTATATTCCTTCAATAAAATAAAAACTAAATGAAATAAATACAGGATATGCCGAATCGTAACAACGAAACTTGCTTTTGTGTGGAACGATCAAGTAAAAACATTAATTAAAATATTATGTAAATTAGTTAATATAGTAGTTATATATACATATTATATAATATAACTCATTTTATATTGAGTAGCAAAGTGAAAAGTTATTTTGAAAAGAAGAGCAAATTGTTTATCACTTGTTTTGTGGACTCACTCCAAAACACAGCTTCCATGTGAGATATAAGCGAGCCAACAGTTTCAGATGTATTAATAAAAAATAATAATATTCTTTAATGATTATCTGACTCTTCGAGTTATTAAACTGTAAAAATGTACAGTTACTTAGCTCAATTAATTAAAAGAAATTAATTAATGTAATATAGATAAGGATAACGACAAACGTATTCAAATCTAAACTTCAACAATATAAAGTTTAAAAAAATAAAATAAATGGAAGAATAAAAACAAAAGAATATTTTTATTAAAAACAAATAATATTGGATTTTTCTATAAAGTATAGAAATTGCACAAAAAATGATCGACGAAGATTACTTTCTTTAGAGGCAAAATTAACCAGTTTTTAGATCACAAAATACCAACATTACCGGAGAAGAACGAGTAAAGCTTTCTAAGATGACCGCATTGCATGCGTAACGTAATGAGTAACGATTTGAAGATGCTTTACATCAAAAGGTGTGGATTGTCACTGTCGAATCGACGTAAATCTTGCTACTGATTTTTACATGGATATATTCACAAACAATGTTTATTACCTACGTTAACTTTTTAGCGCTTAAAAAGTAAAAAAAAAAAGTCTTCTAACACGACAACAACCTTACGTATAGTCTACTGACTTCGCTATTACATTTGATTAAATCAAAAACAAATAAAAATTTGTAACTGATCACTTCAATCACCAAGAATAAACCAATTATATTCTAACGAACACATCTGGAATGAACTAAAAAATGAATTTCAAATGTAGATAATATGCCATTAAGTTTAGAACTTTAGGAAATAATAGGAACTACTTAGATCAAAAAATTTTCAGAAAATTTATTGGTTCCAAACCTTGGAATTCAGGCTCTTTGAAATTTTTTGTGGCCGAAGCCATTGATAAATGCGATCGTTGTTTGAAGATTATTGTATATTCATTTTGGTTCAAACGAAACATTCCTGGAAAACAGCCGTCGTTTAGAGGTGACCGTGGTTGAGAAGTATAATCGAAAATAAAAATGAAAATAGATATTATATTAACTTTCAACTAAATAAATATATCTATTCACAATATAAATAGTTTAAATTCTCGAAAAGAAGTAAAATATGTTGTTAATACACCTGACTCCCACTAATGACTCCCACTGTCGTCGGTTTGTCTATTGTCTGTCCTTAATCTCAAGAAAGGTGTTAGATAGATGAAAGTCGAGAACACGTGTGGAAAGCTAAAGGACAGAAGGCCCAGAGTAACTAATTTCCCGAGTATACTAATTTCCGGTCTAATTCGGAAGTCATGTTATTTCAATTCAAAAATTTTCCCCAGTACGGAGTTACATAGATCACCGGCATGACTCTACTGTTATCAGGATAAGTATGATGTACAGGGACAAGACACTACTAATTCGAAGTGGAGAGCATATATTTTAAATTAAATAAATAAAAAATATGATAAAAAATCGCATTCCGGCATATTTTTTGCTCGTTTTCTTTAAAATCAATCGAATGAATAAATATAATTTTAAGAAAAAAGAACAACAAGTTACAAATTTAATTTTATATAAATCTCTACTTTATTTCGAACTTAGATTTTGTGTTTTTTATTTTAATTTTGTTTATTTTATTTTCCTTTTAGGATTTATACTATTATTCAACATTATGTATTTTAATCAACAGCACGTTAAGTTTCCATTAGATTTAGGCATTTTAAAAACTTTGATATGTTTATGTAATTTAGACATTGTGTTTTAAAGATATTCATCATTATTAAACAGCAGTAAGAAGTTTAGAAAGCGGAAAATAATTAAATTATTGCATCATAAAATTATTTATAATTAGTTTAATAATTGCAAGAATATTCGAACATTTTGTCAGTTTAATTACTGATTGTTAGAATTAATTAAATGTCATAGAGCACTTGTTGAATAATAAAGAATAATTATAATACCGAGTACTTAATACTTATTGTTTACTCACTAATATCCATCAATTATCTGTTTAATTTCTGCATAAATTAATTTATTAGTCTGTGATTTTACAGTTCATTAAATTGGAAATGTTTTATGAAACTTTTTAAGTTTTATTTTAATTTTATTTTTATTGGCAAAAGAATATTCGCTTAAATTTTATATATAGTTTATTTGTACTTATTAAAATTGTAAAAAAAATTACACATGTTAAAAATAAAATGTACTGCAAAAATTACATGAAAATTACAGAAAAGAAATGTTAAGGTCGTTATATATTGTATAGTATGATGCAGTTTTAATAGTATTAAAGAAAATAATCCATACAAAAAACCATTTTGACCAGTAAACGCCATTAAACACCAGTAATGGACATAGAAATCAGTTGATATGTTTCTCATTCATTAATTTTATTTTATATTAAGTATTATAAAAATAAAATAAATATTTTTATAATCCTTAATATAAGTAGCCAAAACCTCAGTGTTCTTCCATATGTTATAGTAACTTATGTAAAATAGTCAATTTAATTGAAAATTCACCAATATTTCATATGAATATGATTTGATACTTTAAAGAAATTAAGAATTTTAACAGATACTCTCTAAATATTTTCATTTTTTCTTTATTTTTATAGATTAATTGTTATATTAAAAAATATAGTATATTAATGTTGAATAAAAAGTCACTCGAACTAGAATAATGAATTGAATAAAAAGAAAATTTCACATTAAAATGTTTGTAAAGATTTTCTTTATAGAAAGACATTTATAGACATTTTGGTAAATAGAATTAACGATTCTGCTCTTACTAATTTATTCGTTTTAATTGAGAAAAAGTAAGTAGAAAAAGAAGTTTTGATCATAATGGACAATTTTTCATTATAATCAAAACTTTTTCCTCCAAGTTAATTAATAAAATGTCATATATCTAATTGAATTCTAATATAAAAATTTTTCCTTGTCAATTAATGAACAGAAATAAATTATAAAATATTATTTAATAAAATTTACATCTATTATTATTATTATTATTATTATTTCTGCACGATTTACATCGGAGTAAAAAATACCTCGTCCCGTAACCCACAGAAAAGAAGGTATCTGTTTCCACCCTTTTGTTGTATTAGATGCACTTTAAGTGCAAGTAGTTCCTCTTCTCCCCCTTTTCCTCTTCTTAAAAGGTTTCCAGATGAGCATTGTGTACTAGTCTCAACAGTCGTATTGGGTAACTCTGGATTAACTGATGAATGATGTCTATCTGTTAATTGCTGCGTGTCTGAGGATTGCTGTATGTCTTGAGATTGCTGCATATTATGCTTGACTGGATCTGGTGTGTTGACCACAAAGATAGTATTATCAAGCACTCTACTGAGTATGAGGGATGTGTGTATGGCTGCCTGTTTCTGAAGAATGCTGATGTCAATGTTGGCTTCTAATTGATCTATGTATTTCTTTATGGTTTTTGCTACTATTCCTGTTGCTCCTATTACTATTGGGATGACAGTTGTCTGTGTATTCCATAGACGGCTAACTTCAGATTTCAAAAGATGATATTTACTTAATTTTTCAATTTCTTTAGCACCAATGTTGTAATCTGATGGTACAGTTATATCTATTAAGAATGTTTTATTGCGATTTTTATCAACATAAATTAAATCCGGTCTATTGTGAGATACAGTGACATCAGTTTGTACAGGCATTTCCCATAAGATCTTGGCCGTACAATTTTCTTTAACTTGTGGCTGGATTAATGTTTCCTTCCACCATTGGTTAGGAACTTCTATTTTATGTTTTCGGGCCAGGCACCAGTAGACGTACTGGACAAGATTATTATGACGTTTTACATAACAGGTCCCCGCCAATTTTTCGCATCCTGATATAATGTGCTGCGTGGTCTCGTCTTTGGTCGTACAAAGGCGACATTTTCCATCCAGTGGCTCCTTTAATATGTCACGTTGATATTGTCGTGTCATTACAGCTTGGTCCTGAATAGCAAATATTAATGATTCAACTCTTGGGGCTATTTGTTGCTTTTTAATCCATTCAAATGCAAGCTCTCTGTCTATATTGCCCTGATCCAATATCCTTTTTGAAAATTGACCATGTAATTGTTTGCTTCTCCATACATCATTATGCCGTTTTATTATTGATTTTTTAATTTCTTCATCTGTATGTGTATTTCCTCGTGGTAGATGTAATTCACTTCTATCTCTTGGGCTTCTTTTATTATTGAGTATTTATCCCTGCCTATATCATGCTTTACTATTACTTTAATCAGATGATCTCTTTCCTCTTTTAGGTATTGGTTGTATTTAACTATTTGTGCTTTATACATGTACTCTATATTCAATAGTCCTCTTCCTCCCTGATTTACTGGCAAATACAACCTTTCTACTTCTGCTTTTTGCTGATGTGCTTTTTTTACTGCTAGTAGCTTTCGTGTTTTAACATCTATTTTCTTTAGGTCACTATTTTTATAGTTGATTATACCGAATGAGTAAAGTAAGACCGGGATAGCATACGTATTTATACCCTTTATTAGATAACGTGAGTTAAGGTGTGTCTTTAAAAGTTTTTTAATCCTTCTAAAATATTCTTTTGTTATCTGTTCCCTAATAATACTATGCTCTATTTTTCTTGATTCATGCACTCCTAAATATTTGTATCTATCACCTATTGCAAGTTGGTCAAAAGTTTCTCCATTCAGTAGTATATGTCCTTCTCCTACTGCACTGCTTCTGCGTCCTGCAGTTATATGTATTACTTTGCATTTATTCAGTCCAAACGCCATCCCTATATCACTTGTAAAATTCTCGACGCTTTCCAATAATACTTTTAGGTTATTTCTACTATTTGCATAAACCTTAAGGTCATCCATATATAAAAGATGATTAACCCAGATACTATCTTTCAGTTTATAGCCTTTCCTTTCATACTTATTTAGTATGAATGAAAGCGGGTTTATAGCCAAGCAGAACAACAGTGGAGAGAGAGAGTCACCCTGGAATATCCCTCGTCTTATGTAGATCGGTTGAGTAGTGATTGAATCTTGGGAGCCACGTGCAGTCATGATCACTCTCTATGTAGGCATAGTCATTTGGAGGAATCTTTTAACAACAGATGGGCATTTATAGATATCAAGAATTTTAAGGAGCCATTCGTGCGATACACTATCGTAGGCTTTTTGGTAGTCTGTCCACGCCATACTCAGATTTTTTTGAGATTGGTGTGCATCCTCCAATATTGCTTTATTGACCATTAAGTGATCTTTACAACCCCTGGTTCTACGGCGACACCCTCTTTGTTCCTCTGCTATTATGCCATTTTCATGGCAGCAGCCATAAAGTACATCAGCTAGTATGGCGGTAAGTAATTTGTACATACTTGGCAGGCACGCTATAGGTCTCCAGTTTTCTGGATCTTCGGTGTTTTCATTTTTGGGTATTAGTATGACTTTACCTGTAGTAAACCAATCTTCTAACATCTCTTTTCCTGAGATTATATTTGTAAATAATACGGCAAAGTATTTGTGAACACTAGTCAAACACTTAATGTAGTAATTTTGAATTTTGTCTATTCCCGGCGATTTCCAGTTCATTAATTTTCGTACAGCAAATTTTACTTGATCTTCTGTAATCTCTTCTACTTTTACTTCATTAATTTCATTTGAAGCTTTTTCTATTTCTTTAACCCATTTAGCCTCTGTATTTTATTGTTTAGGATTAGATAGCTCTGATGTCCAAAATTCTTCTACATTTTCTTTACTTGGTATTTTGATATTTTTAGTAGCGTTGCTTCCCAAGCTTCTGTACAACCTATGCTCGTTTTCTTTAAAAAACCTGTTCTGTTCCTTTTTTGTATTCATTTCATCATATCTTTTAATTCTTCCAGCCAGCGCTTTGACTTTTTGTTTGATAATTTCTATTATATTATTCTGATCGTTTTCAGTTTGGATATTGTATTTTATATAGAGATTTTTCCTAATTTTCCTCATTCTATGTGTGTCGATTCCTCTTTTTATCTCCACTAGTTGTCCTAGTTCTTTCCTAAAATTATCTATTTTAGTTTGTATTCTTTTTTTCCAAACTGGGACACATTTTGATTTTATATTCGCTGTAGATATGTATGGCGTTTGATTATTGCCTTGTATTAAAGTTTTAGCAGTTGCATATATTATATCATTTATTTCACGCAGGCTGTTATTAGTAATTAATAAATTAGGTAGATAATTGTTGAGGATATTTAGATTTTCTATGAAACTTCTATTTATTTTTGCTTTAGGTAGAAGTAACCGTTCCTCAAACGAGATTTCTTTCGTTTCAGCCAGTATTCGGAGGAATTGCAAGACTATGGGAATTGCAAGATCCTCATCTTCTATTATGTTTCGTGTCTGCTGGTCTATATTTTCTACATAAACTGGTATGGGTTCTATATCATACAGGTTGTCGTGCACTGTAGTTGTTCGAGTGTTCTCAGGTTCCGCAATCACTGTTGAAGACAGTTCTGTAGGTGTTAATTCTTCTGCTTGTGTTTGTATACGGTTAAGTAGTTCTTGTGATATTACATTCTGTTTAATTATTCTGCGAGCTTGAGTTGACAAAGTATTTCCATTAAATTTATGTATTTTAGGATTGTTAGGGTTTCTTTTAATAAAAAGTGTCTCCAATCTGCTCATATATCCGGGTCCTTCTGATCTTGCTTTAAAATAACAGAACATGAGTTCTTCTAGTTCTTCTGTTGACCACTTGCATCTTCTATCTTTACTTAGTGTATTACTCTTGGTCATTGCTGATGAGCCAGCAATGTCTGTGGGCAAAGCCCTACTCTGCAGAGCATCATCTGCCCCCTCTCCTCCTCGTTGATCGGCTGTAATCTCTTCGGGTCCCCCGACTCTCGCCCGCCTGCTCAGTAGAGAGTCACTGACGGCTTGCATGCTGTCATGTTCCATGTTAAATCCCACTTTGATGATAATAACAAAAGGAAAGTAAAGCGATTTGACCGTTAAATCGAATTTCCAATTTTGTTTTATTATTATTATTATTATTATTATCTAAAAAATTTAATTAATTAATCTATTTTAAATTTTGTAAAAAATTCATTGTTTTAAAATTGCGCTTAAGGGAAATTCTATATTATTTGTAAATTCAAATTTATCGAATTACTCAAATTTTTATTTGAGTAATTCGATATAATTTTCCGATGTTATATACAGTATTGTAATATATAATATTTTAAAAAGAATAGACTTATACAAAATTTTTGATTGTAATTTTTTATTTATTTAATGAAATAATTAAATATTATTTCCGATAACAATTATTCGAATGAAAAATAAGGCAAATTTTATTGTAACAGCATAGAAATTTTCCATGCCAAAGCGATCGAGAATATCATCCACCATTCGTTTATCGTCAAGATGATATTTGCTGTGCCACAAGCATCCGATTGAAAAGTATATAAGGAGCAATGTTGGTGGATTAATGATCCAGACATCCTATCCATGTGATTTTGAAGAAAATTCGCTGCATCTTGACCGCAATCCTTAACTGTATGGGTGTACTTACAATGAACAAATTCTGTAAAAGCACTGAAAGTATATACAATAATGGAAAGTGTTAAAACGAAAATAGAAAAGACTGAGAATAAAAAATATTTAAACAAAGTAGATAAAATTTAATTAAAAATTAAGAAATTTAAAAAGTTGATAAATAAAAATTATTACAAAGTTTTTAATTCTCAAGTTTTTGTAATTTTGTAAAAATACTATCTTAAATGATTGATAAATATTTCAATTATTAAGGATATATTTTTATAAATTACTTAAGCAGTTAACGAATAAATCATTATACAAATAATTTTAAAAATATATATATATTGACTGCTTGAAATGTTTCAAGAAATATTACGAATAATAAAACTTAAGATTTAAAAACTGGAACTGCATTGTATACCTCTCAAATAATATACATCAAATACTACATGTCTTATAGTTATTAATGTTTATTTTACAATATCACTGTCTTAAAGCTAATCATTGACTTCGTAATACAGGGTGAATCAAAAGTCATTTAACACTCGTATAACATCGGACTAAGTTGGGCAAGAGAAATTTTGGCATAGAAACGTCTTATCTGCCATTTTGGCATGATATAATACGTTTCTATTAAGCCAGAACTTCTCCATTTTGGTTCGAGTTTATAAAAGTATTAAGCAACTTTTGACTCATTCTGTATTCAATTTATGATATTGTTTTCTTAACCCAGTTTCTCTAATTAGTCAGCCAGTTTATTATAATTACGATCTTATTATAAGAGATTCATTATTTGACGATTATTATTCTTAAGATTAAGTGAAGATTTATAAATTCGATCCGCATTACTTACTTACATACATTACCACTACGTAGAACTTACCGACTTACAAAAAATATAAATTTAATTGAATTTTTTAACAAAAAATGCACTGTCTATTTTCTACTCTGTGCCGGAGTTTAGCGGAGAAATTTCACAAATGATCATATGCTTATCATGAATACAGAAACACTTTGCAACTATCTGCAGATTAATTTTACAGAAGTGTTCAACGTAGAAAAAAGCAATGGACAAATTGCACGAATGGAAACGTCGCAAAAACGATCGAACAGATTACACGAATGATCGGAAAGATTTCTGCTTACGTACGACTTAGTAGGAAATACTACTCATTATGCAGAATAGAGACGAATTCCACAATTTAACGGAATGATTTCGCCTAATTACGAACAAATTAGTATGTTGCTCTGGCGAAAATTATTCTGTTTTTTTTCATTTTGATAGGTATAGGCAGTGCCGTAACTAGGATTTTGGACGCCTATGGCCAAGAATAAAAATGACGCCTTTTTAATTTTTGTTATTAAATAAAAATAAAAATGGTGGTTTATTTTTGAAATATATGTTCGCAGAAATTACATATCATAAATACTATATAAATATAAATATAAAAGTTTTTTTGTGTTATTAATTTTGAATACATATTATTCCGAAACCTTCTCGGCGCCTATGGCGGGGGCCACGTTGGCCATACCCTAGTTACTGCTCTGGGTATAGGCTAAAGTGAGATGTGACAAATGTTTTTGCGTGTTTTTAAATATTTCTCGCGATAATATACCGCAGTTGCCGAGTGAAATAAAAAGAAGAAATTCGACCTAAAAAACAACGAATAGGGTTGATATATAGAATAGTATTTGATGGCTTTATATTCTCAATGTTCTTACGAAACTATTGGATAGAGACGAAAAGTTCTAAGTTTCAATGAGATTAAAATTCTTTTACTGATGCATGAGAATGCATCAGTAACAATTATTAATATCCATCGAATATTAATATCCTATCGAATCCTGTCCATCGAATAAAGGGGGGACTATAAGTCCTGTTGCTAATTTGGTTTCAACCGGAATTGTGAAACATAAGGGTGTAAAAGACTCGTACAACTCGAAATTATTTTTGTCCTTTCTATGTGAACATTGTGACGATGTAAAGAACAGATTTCCGGGTTTTTACTTAATAATGGACAACGTAAAATTTCATCATTCTGATTCGTTACATTATATTTGACGGAGCAGTCCCTAAATTACAAATACTTATCCTGCACTCGCAACAACTTAATCCCAGAGAGGAGTGTTTCTCCGCATTCACAAGCAGATACTACAATGTCACACACAACCCTACAACAACTGATGAATTGATGCGTGCCCTATGATCGATACAATGAATTCGGACATTGAATTTCATCGTCTTTACTTGCATGACTATGGAGCATAACTCTCATGCAAGTAAAGACGATGAAAGGAAATAACTCTTATATGCATATAATGTATTACCGTTAGTACAACTTCATCGAACACTAACTGCTGAAATCTTATTTCTGTAGCAGTCTTCTATCAGAGTAAGAGGTATCCATTTTATGTAATTTATGCCTGCCTTTATATCTCTGAGACACTAAATTTTTGAATTCGAAATGACAGAAAATAAAACATAGAGTTTGTTATATTATTTAGTGAGAGTTCTTCTTTCATACATTTACATAACGCAATAGAATAAAAAAATTTTCGCGAGAACAACCTACAAATCTAATCTGTCCGTAATTAGGCGAAATCATTTCGCTAAATTGTTGTATTCGTCCTCTCTATTCTGTATAATGAGTCGTATTTTCTGCCATACCGTACGTTCAAGGTAAATCCTTTCAATCATTCGTGCAATCTATTCGATCGTTTTTGCGACGAGTCTTCCTTTCGGGCAATCTGTCCATTGCTTTTGTCTACGTCGAACACTTCTGTGAAATTAATCCGCAAATGTTCATTTATGAATCTTTCCGCTAAACTCTGTCACGGAGTGTAATAAATAATCTTACCAGCAAGTTTCTTTTAAACCATCCTCAACTTCATCATTGATATCTTCTTCGGATTCTGATAATTGAACCATCCTGTGATACTGAGTTGCACATTTACTCTTGTCAGTTGAAACATTTTTGAAACATTTAGCATATCTCAAGTAATCTATCAAAATAAAAATTAATTTATTATATTGTTCAATTATAGATTTTACTCATTGGTATATTGAAATTATATTGTTTATCATAAATTTGAACCTTTACCGATGTTATGAACTCAAAGTTCTAAACTCAAAATTTAAGTTTTAAAAACCTTTCACCAAGTAAAAACTTTGACAATTTAGACGCCGATCAAAATTTTTCTTAGCAGTTTTTCTTTGGTAAAGATAAGCTTGGTGATTGGAAGCGAAATGTAGAAAACGATAATGCGGATAAAAATCTTGAGGATACCGCTTCCAAGTACCAATGTTATCTTTACCAAAGAAAAACTCTTAAGAAAACTTTTGACCGTCGTCTAAATTTTCATAAGTTTTTGCTTGGCGAAATTTTTTTACACTCAGATGTTTTTGTTTGACTTCATAATTTGATTTCAACTTTGACCTTTCACCCGGAAGTTTCGTCAGCATTGATAACGAGAAAAGCTTAAGTTTAAATTTTGAGCTTTCTAGACCCGGTATTTTTTTCTCTACGAACGTCTGCAGTGCCGGATGAAGGAAAAAAAATGTAGCTTTTTTGAGATTTTTTCACTTTTGAATTGCGTATATTTCGGCAACCACTTTATAGAAAATCTTGTAATTTTGTACACTACCTAAGAAAAAACTGTCTTTCTAAAGAGTAATTCGGAATTACTTCAGGGTGTTTGGGGGGGCGAAGAAATCGACTCCCTAAAACGGGCAACTCTGATTCCGCTATATGTAGTCAGTCAGTGACATTTTACTTGAAGGAGAGTCACAGCAGTGACTTTCCTTCAAGTAAATCAGGAGTATTAATCAGGAGTCACTGCTGTGACTCCTGATTAATACAACCATATACTAACTGATTATTCGTAATGATAAACAGTAAAAATCTTTATCAGTAACACTGTCGTTATGAAAATCAAACATTTTCAATTAATCTTATAGCCATTATCAGAATACCAGAAAATTATATTCGAAAACTGATGACTGCAAAAACAGCTTCAAATGTTTAATTTTTATAATTAATATGTTGCTGGTATATTTTTATACTGTTTAGAATCATATACAGTAAATTAATTTTAATTTCAAAGTTATATGGAAAATCTTCGAATTACCTATTTTGCTAATTATCAAAAATGTGTAATGAAATAACAAAAATTCGAATACATTAAACTGTCTACAATTAGAGAAAAATAAAACACAACATATTTATTGAATCAGAAATATTAAACATAAATTATTATAAAATTTAAAATACAAGTTTCTTTTTAAACAAAGCAAAAGCGCTGTAAATCTAAGATATTAGAGTCCTGCGACAATGGCAATTAAAATTCTAGAAAGATTTTGTTAAAGATTTAGAAGATATAAACAACACAATGCGGTTAGGAAGATCGATTAAATCATCTGCTCAAGTCACCTGATTTTTATGTAATAAGCATCCTTCGTAATGCATAATTCAGTGCAATCTTTTATAAGTGTGTTCAAAATTTTAAAAAGTAATTGAAAATTATAATTATTTTTCTATTTTAGTATATTTTTTATATAAAAAATCTTCAACATCACTTTTCGTTTATAAGTATCATTGATGTGACACTTGTTCTTTGATCGTCACTAACGTTACCCCAAAAAGATGAGAACTGGTAGCTTAATTTATTTTTTGTTCAATTTATCTGAAAACGTTTCAAAATATAAAAATAAAGCATGTAATACAATGTTAATACTTATGGTATGAGAAATGATAGTATTATTTAATCAATTCAAATTAACGAAAGTGTCTTGTATTATGAAATACCATTAGTTGCTATCTCTATCCATTTTTCTAAAATTGTCAGAATTTTCCCCCAGTATTACAATAAAATTTCAAAACACCCAATAAATATTTTCTTTTCTGCATAAATTACGTAGGAATTTATCGATTAAAAGTAATTTCAAAAACTATACAAATGATAAGAATTGTATTAATCACCATATATTGCAAATTAATTTGTACTGTATACACACTAAATAGAGTAAATTAAAATATTATTTTGTACAAAAGATAATCCTAAATTATCTGAAGACATAACATCAAACTCGGCAAAGCTTGTAACTCGCTTTCAAGTATACGTTCTGCCATGGACATTAGATTAAATTCAATGAAATGATTAAATATTTTCCTAATTCCTTTTTTAGAATATTATATTTACTTCATCATCGATTCACTCATCTACTTTACTAATTGATTACTTAGTTTCTTATTTAAATTTATTATGTGTTTCCTTTGAGCATTTTTCCTGATGAATTAAAAACTTTTAAATTTACTAAAATTATTCGGAAGGTTTTCTGTTGTTCTGTTTTCATACAAATTCATATAGGTGCCATATGAGATTTATGTGCTGTAAATCCAGATGTGCCTAACCGAATTGCTAATTAAATTATATAATATATTAGCATGTAATTTTGTGCATTTGAATAATATGAGATAAATTATAAATTATCCCAGGCATTTAAATTTATGACTTTTCTAATAGATAATTGTTTTATTAAATTACATGTTTAGGATAGTAATAAAGACATTTCTCTTCTTTATATAATATTTTGTAATTAGTAGTACGCATTATAAAAGTCCAAACTTTCGATGTAATTAGGCACTATAAATCAAATATTGTAATGAATAATGTAGAAATATTTATATTTAAATGACTCTATTTCGTCTTGTCTATTCTATTTATATGAATAAATAGAATAGACAAGTAATGTCCAGTTTATGATTACAGAGGTTCATTCGAGACAACAATAACAGTATAATGAAGACATTAATTACATACTGTATAACTTTTTATATCTTAGATATTTTATATAATATTTTCCAAAAATAAACTATTCGAAATCTAATATTAAATTAAACTGTCAAATTGCTATATAGAATACAGTATATATTAACTAAGGACACCGCGCGACTTTATCGTATTGCTATAGAATTGAAGCGGGGCTTCGAGTTTCTGTTTTTAAAACTAGAATTAGTACTGTACTTATAAATTATCTTTCGCTCCATCTATTCCGAGCGCTGACACGTGTTTGGATGTGTATGTAAAGGCTGCATGTGTGAGTGTGATCGGAAGAAAACGGTTGATAGCCACACGACCGGAAAGGACAGGTAATTCGCGCGAATATAACTTATTTGAGGTGGAGCGTTAGCGAAGCCTCTTCTATGTCGCTTACAAAACTGTGTTCGTTCTCAAAATCTGTTCGATCGATTTGATTAAACTTTGCCATTTTCCATTAATTCTGATGAGAAATCCAAAAATGTAATAAAAATGGGGATCAATTACTTCGTTTTCGAGATATAAGGTCGTAGCAAGAGTGTGCGCGATAAAGCGATATCACACGATTCGCGCGACTTTGTCGTGCGATGTTTTATGTTCGCGAACATGCCTTCTATGAGCTAACAAGAAAAGTATGATAATGATAAAGTAACGCGAAGAAAATCCAGAAACTCCTGTGGGTTGTCCGTTGGCCATGCGCGAACCCACGACCGATTAACGGCGTTCGGTGGATTTCTACTCGTGTTACTTGAGTATACATATTGGGCTGCAATTTGAAAAAAAAAAACTGTAGTGCTAATTCCCAGTCGTCCGTCCGTTTTTGGCCTTCCTTAATCTCGAGAACGGAGTTTGATAGATGAAAGTCGAGACCAGACATGAAAATCGTAAGGAAAAAGAACGTGATTACCTATATATGAACTTCCGGTTTGTACCGCGAGTCACGTTATTTCAATACAAAAATTTTCTCCCGAACGGAGTTAGATGCGTGAACAAACGTCTACGCCCTGGTAACGCTTAGTTCTAAATTATGCCGCTACGGCGAACACCGCCAGTCGCGGGAACTGGATTTGTTAGTTTTGGGTCGTAGTTACACGTGGGTCTTGTCTTTGTTCAGTCTTGATTAATAATTGAATGCAGTACATGCTTATCATTTGTTTATCATACTGTCAACGTTGTTGAACGCGTTACACGTTAAATAAAATGGAGTATAGTCCGTGTGGTTTAAAATATACCGGTACAATACTTGTGCTTTCTGTTCATAATTATAAATTATAAATGCTTTGTTCAAAATTATTAGTTAAAAGTGAAAATAAAATAAATTTATGAATAAAATTATTCTTGCTTAAAAATAAATTATTCTTTAAAAAATTGATATTGTAAGATTCAGATGGAACTACTAATAAAAGAAAACATAGGGGGACTTAAAATTTGATATTTTTCCACTGAGAGAAGTGTTATTATTAGTAATTGAACGTTCTGTAATATGCATAAAAGTATATAGCCTAAAAACATTACTGTTTGCATTAATTATAAATTCATTACTAACATGACGTACGCAACTATCATATTGTCTGGATAATATTGTTTTGGAAATGATACTTAGAGTAAAAGACAGGATTCAAGACTAAAACCTCCTAAAAACTCAGCTAATTATAGATGGAGGAGACGTAATGTTTGCTAGGGGAAACTACTCGGTATATTTTTCTTTAATAACTATAACTTTGCAATTTCTGAATATAATTCAGTTTGATGGCCTACATATTGCGGTGTGAAGGTAATAACACACTTTTCGTCGTCTTTTATGCTCACTTTCTTTTGGGATTGACAGAATCCATCAATCTTTTTGCTTCCTTGTATTTTTAAATGACGAATACCTTTTCCCTTACTTTTGACATAACCAGATCTATGACAGTTATAATATATAGAACTATTAGGCTTAATGTTCCTTTCTGAACCACTCATTATAATGTACTTAACGGTATTTTCCACTTCGTATATCTGTTTTCATTCCTTAAAATCACTAAATGAATTATATGTCTGAATATTATTAGATATAAAAATGTCATGTACCTTGCCGAAATGTGACAATATTTCTTATTTTTTTGATATTCACTTAAAAGTATTTAAATGTAGTTTGTGTTTAAAACTGTTTCCTTGCTATAATCCTTTTTATGCTTCTCTCTCATGTGTTTGCTTAAACTTTGTTTATATTTACTAGGGTTCTAGACGTTTGTGATGCATACTGGCACGACTGTATTGCCAACAGAAAGTATGATATAAGGGACAAAACACTATTACACTCCACGCAGGCAAGTGCTATGTGCTACTTGTTGCAATAATGGCATAATGGCGCATCTATTTCGTGCTATATCATTGTCACAGTAATTTAGTAAATATAATATATATATTTTTTAAAATCATAACCTTTTTTGTAAGAATTATATATAGTTAATTATTTTGTTAACTTTTTTGTCAGTAGATGATGCTATGTGTAACTTAGAAAATCGAATTTAAATAAAAATTAATTGATTTATAGAAATGCAATCGATTTTTGGAGTGGGATGCACGACATGATCCATGTTGGAAGTATTTGAATGTAAAAATCGAATTTCGTAGCAATTGGTCGAACGTCCTAAGACTGTATAGCGAACAAACAAACAATTATCCTCATTTACACACACACACACACACACACACACACACACACACAAACACACACACACATACATATATATATAGAAAATATTTTATTCAAACTCTTACGGTTAGAAAATTTAATCTATATATGTATATGTAAATTAAATTTTCTAACTGTAAGAATTTGAATAAAATATTTTCTCCAAATATTAAGATGTAAATATTTCCAAAATTCGATTTATATCAGATACCGTATATTAAAAGATATTTAAATATAAAATAAAATTATTTTAACTTCTTAATTTGCGCTATAAAATTGTTTTCCTTGCTATTTTAAAAATCAGAAATTGTCATATATATGTTACAGTCAAAACCCGTTTTTAGTTAGAACGCGTTTTAACTAGTTTAAACTAGTATATACTGCATGTCTTTATTAAAAACCGTTTTGTCTAGTTAAAACTAGAATTTATTGCTAGTCAAAAATGAATTTGAGTTAAAACTAATTTTAACTAGACAAAACGGGTTTTAACAAAGACATCCACTATAAACTAGTTTCAACTAGTTAAAACGCGTTCTAACTAAAAACGGGTTTTGACTGTAACATATATATTCTTTAATTATTAAAATATAATTAAACGTGAACATATTTTAAAATAATTTTCTTAAATCGAAACAAAATGAAAATAAACAACAAAATAAGTAAAAGATATTAGTTAGTGAATGTAATTTATCATTTTATATACATAGATGTAATATAGTAATCAATGTTTTAAAATTCTACACATAGTAACTATAAGTTAAAAAAAGATTCAAACGAATGTTAAATTTATATATTTCATTTTTGACTTTCCACTGTGAACACTAAAAGGACCTTTTTAATCGTACCATCGGTTGGCCAGACCAACAATGGAGACGGCCGAGTGGTGACGAACGGACCCTGAAAAATTCGAACCCCAAAACGTTCTTGGGGAGTTGATCGCCCAGATTCGATTCCTGACCCCAGAATGATAGTTTGACGCTTTAACCGCCTTGGCCATCCGGCAAATGATTAATTATATTCAAACAGAACATTTGTGATGATGTTAAGTTCGCTAAAAAAAATAATGATATTGAAATGATATTAATTATAAAAATAAATTTAAAGGTTTTCTTATTTCCTTGACATTAATGAGAAAACTTTTATATCATTTTTATAGTTATTATAAATTTAAATTATTTTAATAATTCCTTCAAAAAGATATTCAATTTGAATCTAATTATGTAAATATAGTTTTTAGATGTAATTGTATTTAATTCAGTATAAAAACTATTTTCAATATTTAGATTTAAAATAACTTTAAATATATAAGTTCAAGTTTTAATTCGAATATAAATTAAATATTTATAAAAGAGTTATTATTTTATTCAATATAAGTTAATTAATAAGTAATGTAGTTGTCTTTCTAATCTCTTATCCTGGTTTGTTATAAAAAGCCAGGATTGTTTCCAACAGGGATATTATTTTATATAAGAATAAGTATATTATTTAAAATTATGAAATCTGGAATTAAATCTTTTATGACAAACAATTAATATTGAAATTTGGACTTATAAATTAAAATATTTTAAATATAAACAACAAAACCCCATAGTTATATTTTAAAGCAAAACGATTACCGAATTATATCGGGCTATATTACTACAACTATCATTAATTAGCAAATTACTTAGCATTTAATAAATAAAGTAGTAGAAATATAGCCCGATATAATTCGGCAATCGTTTTGCTTTAAAATATTTCTTCAAAACTTTAAAAATTTATAAAAAGATCAAACGGTTTTTGAAGGTTAATTCTTACAGATCTTATTGCAAATATAAGTTTGTAATATGTATTTATTAATAATTACAGAATTCATATATCATAATAAGACAATATACTCTAAAAATATATATGTCGTTTCGATTAAGCTTTTCTAAAAAGAAAAAAAAACAATGATTAAAGATTGTTTCAGTAGATAATATTTTATATAATTTAATTAATTCCTAACAATAAAAAGTATTACCAGAATTCTAAGAAATGTTAGAAACATATTAGCAGTTAAAGCCAAATGACTATTTGTTTAGTTGAAGTCGTTGTTTGATTTTAAAATATAATGGAAGGTGTTTAAGAAATTACTTTTAAAGATATTTTTACATAAAAGTTGATTAATATAGAAAATTTTATTCTTGGATCTTATTTCGTTATGTAAAAGTACAATGATTTTAAAATTCTTTTATAATGTAAACATCTGGCAACTATGCTTCTATTATTTAGAAAAGTTTGTTGTTAAACAATACTGTTGCCAAAAATGTTTTATCATATTTTGAAGTCATGTATTTTCTTGTTTCTCAATAAAAGCTAAAATAATAAAATGTTTTCGGAACAAAGTTTAGAATAGAATAGCAGGAGCTCGTTACTATCAAGTCAAGTTTTCACTGTGGTTTAAAAGGAAAAGTTAGGAAATTGAAACTTTTAACTTTTCTTTCTATAAAATTGCCAGTTACTTTTTAAGGAATAAGCTTATGTAAACAACTTCAGGCAAAGATCTCTAAATTACGTTATTTACATGTATAGAGATCCTTGCGTGAGATTCGCCTATTGAGATGAAGGATCAAAGTCCAAATCCATATTTCCAGATTGAGGAGTCATTTTATACTACTGATTTATTCCACTTGAATTCAGGAACTGCAATGCTAGACTTGCTTTAAGATTTTTGTCCTTATATAACTATACTTCTTTAAACTGACCTTCTTGCTTGGACTCAAAAATAAAAACAACATTTCGTATGCCTAACGGAAAATAGGCGTGAAAATGAACAAAACACAAGAACAAAGCAATCGATGGCGATTGTTTTCTTCTTGAATCGTCTCTCTATGTCGGCGAGTGCAAGGATCTTGTTTCCCATGGCCAGCAGGTACAAGCACTGATGCACTTAGGATTTACTCTTGGGTGGCCAAATTGAACCGATAAAATTTTTTTAATGCGAATTCAATAAAGTTCCCACCTTAAGTTACCGCTAATTAGTATATAAATAGAAGACACCACAGAATATAAATAAAAAGATGAATTTTAGCTATATATGAACTTTTGATGAAAATTGGAAGTCATGTTATTTAGTTTTAAACTTTTCTCCTGAATGCAGTTAATAGATGACCGCACGACTCCATTGCTAACGGAAAAGTATGACGTACAGGGGCAAGACACTACAGTACTAATTTGAGGTGGAGAGCATATATTTTAAATTAAATAAATTTAAAATATGATTAAAAATTGCATCCAGGCATTGTGACGAAGTCACAATAAATAATTGCTCGTTTTCCTTTGTCTTTGGATAGAACGAGGGCTCTTTGGTCTCTCTAGGTATAAGGATAGGTAGCTTCTTTTGTGGTGGTAAGTGTAACATTCACTTGTCCGCGTTCGTCAGGTACAAGGATCGTATCTTCTATGCTTAATAGGTGCAGGGATCGCTTCTCTCTTTCCAGCTCCGCGTAAATTCTATCGCGATACAACAAAGTCGCGCGATGTCCTAGTATGTTTTACACGTCGTCAAGAAGCAGATTGTATCGTTGGAATGCCTTTAAAAATGTAAGAAAATGCGTTATCTAAACGTATTACCATATCATAATTTGTTTTAAATTATTTAAATGTATTACTGTTAATAAGTAATTCACTTATATATACTGTATTTTCATCAATACGTTGTGTCATATTAAGCTAAATACGAAAGTAAATTGATTTCTCTCTGGAATATTATGAAATTGTGAAAATCATTGTTTGTTAGTAAAATAATAACACAACAATTTAAAAGCTTTGTCAAATATTTAAGCAAGAATAGTCAGCTTAAAAAAGAATATAAAATTAGAATTTAAGGCCAATCATATGGTTTACATAGCATGCCTCAACATACGATGTTAATTCTTCTAGACAAGCGAATTCTTTTGTCACGAAATTCTATTAAGAGAATAATTAGGAGTTCTTAATGCCACCGAGAGGCTCAAACATTCAAAACTAAATATATTTTTACAGTGGAAAAGTAATTTACATTTATCTAAGTTCATTTATGACTTGGTATAGTGAATACTGTCTTGGATCGTTTCTGAAATCGAAAATAAATTGTTACTCTTCTATTGCTGAAATGATCGTTTTCTAGAAGTAAACATCAATCTTTGTCTGCTTTTACAAACTTATGCAAAACAATCTTGCAAAGTTTCATTTGCATGTCCACAAAATTGATTAACTCGAGAACCTTTTCCTAGAGGAAATCTATTTTTCCAAGCCTTTTCCAATCTGTTCTAAGATTTCAAATGTTTCTCAGTGATGATTTTCATTTAAACTGAGGATACTTTTTCTGATTAAATTTTCATCAATAGATGCTATTTCTTTCTGAAGTAGGTCAGAATGAGCGTTCGCAAGTTTTTATCCTTTTCTTATTTACGTTCATATCACAATTCGTGTTAAACTAAATGCTGTATGTATCTGTAATAATATTAACTGTGCCCTCACCGTTTTTGATGCTTTAGATAATCTTTTTGTTTCCTTTTTAAAGTTTAAACTTTTATAAATAACTTTAGTTTATTATTACCATAATGATAATTTTTCCACAGGTTTTCTATTTTTAAAAATTGTTTTCAAAACTTTGCAAATTCATTGCAATTATTTAAAAACTATAAAATAATTATTAATACGGGTCTAATCATAGATAAACAGAATTGAGGCTCAGATCGTATTTGTACTGTGTATGTTATCAGTCTCGTTATGTTTTTCATAAGTTTGGGATGTGATATATTTTTTCAATGTAAAATTTAATATTAAAATTAAAACTTGTATCTTACTATTTTATGCATTATGAGAAAGTCATAAAAAGCTACACATTCCCATCTCTAATATAAACAATGTAAAAGTCTTGTGTGTTACTTTTTACTAAACTTTACCTCTGATATATCGGCCAGGAAATAAAAATACAATACTTAAATATTTAAACTGAATAAAACTATATACTTTAAAAGCTATTAATAATATTTCACTACGATAAGTGTTATGCGTGAAGCTAAGACATTGCCAATAGCCTATTATGTCATTTTAGGGCTTTTTGTATCAAAACATATAGGATACTGATTAATATATCAAAAAGTAACAGTTTTGGGTATGAACATACTGTACATATGAATATATACACTCATGCAATACAATATACAATATGCAATATAATACATCTTTTAAGTGTAAGGAAGTTTAAAAGAATTTTACAAATATGGAGTTAATAAATCTAACGTTCTAATGCTAACGAAGTATGAAATTGAAATTATCAACAAATTTCACTTGTTTGTAATTTAAATTTTAATTCTTTGTGGATGAAACTACAAATCATTTTTCAGGAGATTTACTGTTAATGTAACAGTAGGAAAACTTGATTCTAAAGCTCCTGCTATTCTACACATGGTACTATTCTTCTATTCCAAAGAAATTGGAGCACTAACAGTTCAACAATTGCAATACCTGTCCATGATACTTTACGTATGTTTAATTATATTTTATAAAACTTATGTTAATTCCATTGTAAATTCATCCTATAGGTGTTTTTGTGTGGTTATTATCTGTAGTGAATATTGTATTTTTTTCTTCCAAAGTTATTATAGCATGCAAAAAATGTGAACGACAAGTTTCTGCTTGTAATCTCGGACAATGCTACCTACATGTAAAATTGAGAAAATTCTTAAAGCCTTTCGTATAAAATTGCTCTGTATCGCCTGTATTACTCATGTTCTCCATCGATTTGCCAAAAGTACAAAAATTTGCTTTCCCACTATCAATGCAGTGATACTATCAGTAAAAAGTGTTTCTAAATGCTCCTCAAGAATAACAGTGTTTATAGAAACTTTGCAAAATGTTCCTCTGCCATCACAGACAGTTTTGACTCGTTAAAGTACTGTACATAGTTGAACATTGCATTGAATGTGGTACTACGCAAACAACATTGAAGCAGTGGAAAAGGTTAATCAGAGAAAATAGTTTTATTAAATTAACTTACAAGCTGATTTTGTTTACTTCATTTTTAGGTGGTTCAAATATTTGATTTTGATGAAGCTTAAGAAATTGAGGATGCAAAACTTGGCGATGTCTTTCTGCTTAGATGATCAGAAAGATATACGCTGCAGTACGTCTGAAGATCGGACTTGACATACATCTTGGAGATATTTTGAAGCTATTTCAAACCATACAGCTGAATTAAAGAGCAAAGGATTGCTGCTGGTGATAGCTGTTGCTATTATATATGGTGCTAGGAACAATCCGCACTCCTAATAGACTTTCAACGGCAATTAGAACAAAACACGAAAAAGTTATGAAAAAGAATCCAGATTTGCAAACTATAATTAAAATTGTAGATATTATATCTGGAGCTTGCACATCACAGCAGACCATGAATGTTCTCCAAGTAAAATTAGTACACTCAAGTATACTCTAACTACATTCTGTGATGTAGATAGTTATTCTCGTTTTAAAAACATTGTAGGAGAAAAGAGAACTTCTCTTCTACAGAGTAATTTACAAAAGTGCTTGTAGTTTATTACAGTAACATTTTAATGAAAAAAATGATTTTGAAATATATACACAGAATATAGATTTTTGAGTGTTTCTTGTCCCTATTTTTATTTTTATTAATATTAAGCAATATAACAAAAATTCTATAAATGTTTACCGGAAAAGTCAGTATACAATCTGTAGGATACTATTGTTCGAATCACTTTGTTTATTGTTAAAAATAATTTTTAATTTACTGACGCATGAAAGCAAAAAGTATTTCAGTATTAGTGCCTACAAATCTACCCATTTTAATTGCCTATTTATGTGGTTTTTAGTACATAGATGACCTAGCCTGAGTTATATGTAATAATTTACACAGATTTACACAGTAATTTAAATAATGATGTATTTAATAATTCGAAAAACTTAGTAATGAAATTAAGCCACTAAATTTTTATAGTGTGTTCCAGAATGAAGTATTTGCTTTTTTGTAAACTTTACAATTTTGTGTAAAAATTTATTATAGCTAAATTTAAATTATTTTTAATTGTCAAATCTCGACCTACTTTCTTGTACAACTCCAGAAACGCATAAATCTTCGATAACATTCCGCGATCCAGAGACAACGGAATCGAATAATCGCTTTTGAGAAGGAGAAAAACATCTTTTGCTGTGATTTTCTACACAATAAAATCCTTCTTGAAGTTGTCTAAAAATATTAAAAATAACTTTTAATTGATTAATGTATAAAAGTAAAAAATAGGTATAAATCACGTTTATTTATAAATATAATAAGTTATAAATATAAAAATAAGTTAAGGAAATTCGAATTTTACGTTTTTGAACTGAATTAACAGTGAAGTTGTAAATCAAAAAATTTTAATTTTAAAATAAATTTTTAATAAATTGTTTACGGATGATGATGAAATCGACTTTTTATAATTTTTCTTTTACTTTTCCCCGTGAGAAGGCCTTTACTCCATACTCCTCACGGGTTCGGCCAAACTCACAAGGGCAGCTGGATGGTGTAGGGAAAAGACTCAAGATATACGGAACAGACTACCTCATGAAAGTTTCCTGATATATTTCGATCCTGGATCTTGGATCTCCCAGAGCAGTAGACTGTTGCCTTAACTGCATTGGCTATCCAACCATAATCTTTTATATTTATTTTCTTCATTATGTCTATTAATTAAAATGCATCTCTGATAATACAGTATACTGTAGACATAAGTCAAGTACGTCTTGCATATCACAAATATTTAAAATTTTATAAAATATACAGTATTTGCAATGGAATTATTATAAAAATTCTTTACATTCAACTTTTTAAATAATGTTTATATACTTATAATTTACATGCAGAATTTTCGAAAGAGAGCATCATGTAAGGCAATAATTTTCTGATATTTTAATACAAAAAGCATATTTGTTTTCTCTGAAACGTGTTAAATTAAAAAATATATATATTAGGCAAATTTGTAAAGGTTTATGATGGTTTACTATACATTTATAAATATTTGTTGTTACCCAAGTAATTTGTAATTTATATGTTTGTAACCTATCCAGGAGCAAAAGAGAATTTTTCATCATTGCACGAGTATATGCATGTGGTACCTGCTTATTCCAGTGCTAATATAACCGAAGAGAATCAATTTAAGACGATTTAGCTTAAAATATAAATAATCTCTGACTGAAAAAGATAAAGACAACATTGCAGATACTGATACAAAAAGTAAGCTTTACTTTGCTACAGAACATGTTCCAAACGATCACCTTCACGGATGTTAGGGATAATTCTATAGAATTCCATCTATGTAAATTTAAGATTTTTGGAATGTTAAACGAGAAATAGAAAAATCGCTGCCGCGACAGCAAATCAATGGAACGAATGTTTTTGTTTTGGAACGTCGAAATAGAACGGCTTGAGTTTAGAAGATTGAAATAGAACAATTGGAGAGTTACGCAGTAGATTTTTAGTACTGGAAGCAAGAGAACCGTTTTTCTTCTTTCTGACTTAAGATCTGTAGTCATATGGGATGAACGTTGGCACTAAAGGATATTAAACAGGGATGGGGAGTCGGTGGAAAAATACACGACTCCCAACTCCTCAGTCATTATTTTTTTAAATCGACTCCGACTCCTGACTCCCATATAACATTCGATTCCTCGTGTCCCGACTCTTCATCTCTAATGTTCTGAACAATTGTCGAGCTATTCCGGATAGAACGGTAGCAGTGACTTTGTATGTGTACCTCGAAATTACCGTGTTTTCTTGTTTTATGTGTTATTGTGGTGAACCTGTGTGGAACTAAATGAACATTTATCTTATATTGTCGTCATACCTATGGCAGAATTCGTTTTATTTTCGTTAGTCGAGAAAGTAACTAGAGGCAATACAAAGATGTAGACGGTAGAGCATGGCATTATTTATGGTACGTTTGCATTGCTGATATATCCGTCTCTCCGTTTGCCAATATCAAGCGGCGCTGCTGATTACTCATTATGCACTGATGCTTTTAAGTGATCCCTACAAGAAAAAAATCCAAAGGAATCGAGTCTGGGTAACCTGGTGACTATAGACAGGGCCGTGTTATCTTATCCAATTGTTGCGAAACCGCACTGATAGACACCGATGCATGTCTGTCCAGGAACGAGATGCAAAATCAGCACGCCATCGTGCTGATACCAAACTTGCCGTAGCTGCGCCAATGACAAGTCTTCAGTCCATAATCGTCTTTAGGATGTTTTAATATCGGTTACTATCCAGGCTTCCGTCATTGAATAGAGGACACAGAAACTGATCACTAAAAACTCCACAACAGACAGGGTAAAACGTACTTTCCACGATTATTCCGTGTCCATTCCGGAAAACAGTGCCTCGTCAGTCCATAAAATGTGTTGAAGGAGATGTAGTTTGCCACGCTGTAAATTTATCATCAATTTGTACTACTCAAATCTCTGTGCTACATTTTCTGCTGGTTGTAGATAACAGAGGAATGGATGCATGTCATGGCGTCGTAATATCAGTTGTATGTGCATCACTAAAGTCTTATTCTTTTACTGTTTCCGCCCTGTGGACACTAAGACGATCTGTTTAGCTAGTCGTTATGGGTTTGGCTAGACCAACAATGGAGCGGCTGGCTAACGAGGGTAGGGGCCAGATATATCTGGACAGACCGCACCTAAAAATTCCTGAGGTTTTTCGATTGTCCGGATTTGATCTAGGATCGGTACGCTACCGCCATAATCGCTCGGCTAAATGGCCGTCCAGCTGAAGTCCACATCCTAATCTAATTTAACTAATGCTAGGAAGATTTCTTTTGCTTCTGGATAGATGTTTAAGTGGACATCCTGTATAATTCCTGTTTAGTTATACTGTAAGCTAACTAGATAAGTTTATGTATTTACACAGATTTTTTAAAATTAATTGATGAATTGATAATTGATGAATTTTGAAAAAGTATTAATCACTTGCATTTAGCAAGTGATTAATACTTTTTCAAAATTCATACCGTTCATCAAGTGATTAATATTTTTTCAAAATTCATACCGTTCTATGAAGATATTACTTAAAATTAACAATTGAAAATTAATAAAGCAGTATTTATTTAATTGTAAATTAATCTGTTCTATTTTATTACACGCATAATTTTTGTTAATAATGTCATATAATATAGAGATTATAAACGTAATAAATAAAAATGAAAATTTATAACACATAAAGAATAATTCAAAATGTTTCGCTTGAAATATATAAATTTTTAAAATAAAATAAACATTTTCAATGGAAATTTTATACCGATAAGTTTTGCAATAAATTGATAATATTAATAAGTTATGTACGAAACAAGTAGTGAAATATCCATAAAGATATGTAAAAATTGTATAAAATATTATTCTCAACGGTGATTATTTAATAACTAGAATAATAAATATTACTATTAATATTTTCTTATCAATAAACAATTAATTTTTAATTAAATTAATAACTTTTTCTCACTATATCAAATTAATTGTATAAATAAAGCTAATAATTTAATACAAAAGATAAGAATGCCATTCTTTATAAAGTATTTTCAAGTACAAAATTCATAAACAGTAAATAGCATTTTTCAGTTACTCGTATAAAGCATGTAATGGTATAATATAATAAGAACAATTAAACGATCATTAAAGAGCTACTGATACTATGTAATTAGTTTAGTAATAAAATACTAATCACAGGAAAGTTTCAGAATACATTGCATTATTTTATATAAATGTACAAAAATAAATAAATAAAATAAAAGAATTGTATATAGAAATAATATTGAAAAAAAAACTCTAGAAGTATATTCTGGATAAAGTCAAAAAGATAACGAGAAAAACATAATAAAATAAGCTAAATTTGTCTTAAAACAGCTAATTAAGTATGTATTTAAATACAATACTGTATATTTAAAAAAATAATAACATCAAAAATTTAGTTTTCAAATCAGAGAATCAAATAATTTAAAAATAAACATATATACTATATTTATCTCGTTTCAATAAAAGAGAAAACACCATTGTGAAGTAAATAAGAACAAAATGAAAATGAAGAGTAATAATGAAATAGTTTATTTTAAAAAAATATAATTTATAAATGATATTTAACTTTAGAATTGTTTATAATATTCTATGTAATTTACATACATTTATAATTTTTTATAAATTCAAAATGAATAAAAATATAATAAAAAAATTGAGAACAAATGATTCTTTAACTTAAAGTAATAATTTACTACATTTTGAATATGTTTTATTAATCTTAAAAAACGTAAACGTAGAAAATAAAGAATAAAAAAGAAAATCAGAATTTAAATAATTCACATTTTACAGCCAGTGTCTGTATCTTCCATTTTAGTTAGACTTAAATATACTAACTGACAGACATTTGTCAGCTCCTCTTTGGTGGTTGCAAATGCCAATTTTTTACTTTTCGTCACTTCTTGCAAAGAAGCCATACACTTCTGGAAATTCTCCAAGGAACAATTGAAGCTTTTCCCATTGAATTCTGAAAAAAAAATATTAAAAATACTTTTTACAATATATGCATGTACTGAATTTTTCTTATACAGTTTAAATCCGATAGTTTTTTTAAATAATATAAATAGTAATATACATATAGACATATTAAAGATAATATTGTATGTTAGTAGACCTAATAGTGGAATTAAAACATATTTAAATCTATAAAATAAAGAAAAACCAGATGCATAAATACATTCAAGGAACAATTAACGTAAGAAGCTAAAAATTAGCTAACCGAGATTTTACTTTGAGATTTATTTCTTCTAACTGTAATTTTACAATAGGAAAGAATTCATTCGATTTTCTATTAGGATTAAAATTGTAGTTAGTAGAAAATTTAAATGTAACAATAATTAAATAAATTAAAAGTCCAAAGATTTGAAGGTTTATAAAAAAGCAAAACAATGAACGTGTAAACGTCTAAACGTAAAAAAAAACTTCTATTCAATATTGATGATAGTGTTTTGTGGACGTTAACTATTTTTCATTCCATGGTATTAAATGTAGCACCTGTCTGAAAAAGAATAAAGTTCGTATCAGCAAAAGTCGAATCCGGATTTGATCTGGGTTCGATTTTTGCTGATAAAATTGTGCGATAAAATATTGCTGATAAAAAATTGTGAATAGACTGGTGTCACTGGACATGTAATCTGTTGACACTAGTCTATTCATCTCTGTATCAGAAAATAAAATCATTGGATTTATTTATATTTTTGCTTTTATTTTGATCATTTAATAAATTGTGAAACCTATCTCAGAAAATATACGGGCTTTTCAGAAAAGAAAATTATAAATAATAACATTTGTTAGTTTATTTATCTGATATTTTATTAATGTTGGCGAAGATTTTATTCTTAAAATTGAAAAAAAAATTACTCTTTCAATATCTGTACAAATACTTTTTAAGTTGTATCTTCTTATATAATATTAACTAATTTATTTCTAGTCACCATTCCTTGATTCTTCTAATAGTTTACATTAATTACGTTATTTATAAACTTCAGGACTATAGTTCAGTACAACCTGTTCAAAACGGAACCTGAATAAAAAGCAAACTTGCCTAAAACGGAACATCTCTTCGGAACGGAGTGATTTTCTATGTTAAAAAACCTATTTAGAACGGAAACCTGCCAAACAGGATAAAATATTTGGTATCGTGCGATTCCGGTTTATACAGTTTACTGTATATCCATTATTTAAATCTTGAATAGCATTTCGGCGATTATAATTCAAAAACACCGTAATGATTATATTATATAGCAATTCTTGAATAAAATTTTCTAGTATTGGTTAAAAACAAAATGATTATTTAGATTAGTGTCCCGTAAATTCTTTTACCGACAATCCATTATTTAGATAGCAATTTGAACGTTTCCAATTACTTTTTAGTCTATTTTAATTTTTATTATTTAATAAGTTACTAACATACTGTGAGGTTTGGTTGGTTTATATTTTCCTGTTTATATGTCAAATTTTATTAAAGCTTTCAAGCAACCTATAAAATGATTTTTATTACTTCTTTGTGGTCGCGAATTTGCGTATCTTAAGCATTTTCTTTATATAATATAAAAACAAAGTTATATGATATATGAAAACGAAGTATTTTTCTAATATATCGTACGTTTTGTCATGTATAAGTCTATACCAAAAAATACAATATTCGTTCAGAATTTTCTGAACGATGAACTCAGTCACTTGCAAAAAGATAGAGTCACGATGTTTGTTGAGACTATATAAGATTTTAATAACTATAAATAAAAATAGTTATTTATTTGTTTAAATGTATATAATAACTGTTTATACAATACGAATAATAAGTCATTTAATTTATTGGATATGAAACAATAAAGAAAACTTATGTTTAATTATTAGCAAAATGTTAAAGCAGTCAAAGTTTACAAATGTAACAACTAATGTCGGGGTAGGATCGTGTAAGAACACGATTCCCGCCGTTTTTTAAAAATGGTAACGATCGCCGTTGCAAAAGGACGGTTGAGGAAGCGACTGTTGGATTTTGAATGCGTAACCGCTGATTGGTCGGCAGATCACGCCACCAGCGGACCTCCGTTAAAGCTACGACCAGCGTAAATCAGTGATTGGTCGACGGCTACAAAAGGTTAATGTCGGAGCGGGAGATTCCCGTTCGTCAAAGTTAGCTTCGGAGCTTCAGGTCTACATAGAGTTCATCCAGGAACTTCAGGTTACTCGTCAAGTTCACTTCAAGTTTGCCGTGGAACTTCATATTGATAGCAAGTTCGTCCAGAGATGTTTATTCACACAGAAGCCAACAAAAGTTAGTAGTTTTCAATACAGCATAATCGTCGCAAGGTGCCTTCTCGACGAACCAGATCAGAATATACGACCTAATTGCACTTCTGAACTTTGTTATTGTTATTGACGCACCGAATTGGTCGCCAATCGAGTACGAATTGTACAGTTTAAACTTCACTATTAGTAAATTAATTTTCTCTTACAATACTCCGAAAATTTAATAATATGAATAGGTATGCTATCAATTAGTTTGTGACGAATTTCAACTGTTATTGATTTATACGCATTCCTAAATATTTTTTAAGATTATTATATCTTTTACACTAATATTGTTTCCCTCATTCATACATGTTTTCTAACGGGTTTAGATCTAGACTTGGTGTTAGCCAATAGCAATCCATTGTAACCCAGCTCCTATTTTAACTAAATATAAAAATATAAAAAAATCTTACCACTGTATTTCAATTTTATTACTAAAAGTTTTTCGGCTCTATGAGCCTTCGTCATGTAAATTGTGCTCGAATTCGGAACAACATAACATTGAATGTTCTTTTGCAAATTCAAAACGGAATAAACAAGAATATAGTTAACGAATTTTTTAACATTAAAATCCTAAATTACTATAGTAATAATAAACTATCTCCAAAAATTAATACAATAACCTAACTAATTAATATTTTAGTTTGACAACTGTTCAATATTCTTTACATATTACAAGGTGTTTTTACTCGTCCCAAGACATTTTTGATAGCGTATTTCCATGCCGTTGAAAAATCCCTGTACGTCCCTGGTGTTAACGCATTCATTTCTAGGTTTGTGTTTAAAAATCTAAATTTTTTCTTCATTAATGATTTTAGATTCTTCCCAAAGTACCGAAGTTCCTTTCACGTTTGCGACTGCTCTGAATTAAAAAACACCAATATGATGTAAGGAAATAGAAAAACACGGCGACGGCCGTGTTTTCTATTTCCTTACATCATATTGGTGTTTTTAATTCTGGTTTTAAATTCTTCTTAGTTACTTCAACATACGCTGTTTTTAGGTTACGCTCTTTATTAAGTATCGGGATCTTGTACACTCCTGCTTTAGTTTCTTCTGGGAATGGATCCTTGTCGTTTCGCCCTACACGATATAAATTAGGAGCTCTTTTATATACGATTTAAGAGTTCTTTTGTTTGGAAAGCTCCTTCATTATATGCCTGGTCTCCTTTTGGTATGTGAACTTTCTACGAACCATCTTATTTGTTTTTTATTTTAATGGTACTGATCTTGTTATAACGATAAACCAGACTCTTAAACCATTTGTTAAAATATCCCAGTTCTTTAGTTATCCTTATGTTGTACACATGGGTTTTTTAAATTAAAGCTCTGAATGCGGACGCTGTTTTCTAAAAGATATGTTGGAGCATTAATTTTTTCCACAACTGATCTGAATAGTTTCCCATCCTTATGTATTTTTGCAAAGGCAAACAACCTGGGAATTGCTGGGCATGTTGGTTTACATTTCTTAAGGAATGTCCAATGTTTGGCCAATGAAGAGTTTTGTAATTTTCTAATTATGTATAATGTTGACGATAAAATGTTTTCAACTTCTATACATCGGGTATCTTCAATATACTTCTCTAATACTTCTAAATATGTGGACCTTTTTTGTAACTACCAAGTGTTTGCTTTTAGTAAGTATTAGCTTGTAACCATCTTTTAGTTATTTTTATGTTATTCTTTACAATATTTTTCTTTCTACGCTTCTGTGCTCGCAGTATAGTTTTCCGTCTAAAATAATCTTTATTTGTCTCGTTTAGGCCCTTTAGTTCCCTTTCCATTTCAGGAATGAACGAATTACCTAAGTCGTTTCCATCTGGAACGAAATTTGTGCATTTCTGTGTGGAGAAAGGAAATGACATCCCACAGCTGTCAGATGTTGTCTGGATTGCAGAGCTTGGTTTTGCTGTTGATATGACTTCCCTAATGAATGAACTAAAGGTCAAATAGCAGTGGAAGGGACTTTTTATGCATGAAATGTACCGCTTGGTGAAGGCTTTTATTAGAAAGTTGCAGGTTCTCTTAATTCAACTAAATGACAACATTCACATCCACTTGCCAAAACTGAATGAAGCCACACCTTCTGCTGACCACTACCACAGATACTCATCCATGCTCTCTGTATGTGAAATTTACAAGGCAATTTTAAAACTTTAAAACTGTTGAGAATGAAATCCATATGATCTCTTCCCCATTCACATGCAATGTGGAGAAAGCATCTAGTGATGTCCAGCTTGAGCTTATTGACCTGCAGTATGACGCACTTATAACAGAGCACTTCAGATCCGTCTTACTGCTCGAATTTTACTCTTCTTTCAAAGAGGAGAATTTTTGCCATAGGAGGCAAAAGATTCTAATCCTCTATGGATCCACCTATATATGTGAATAGACTTTCTCAGTGCTGAGGTTCGACAAATCCAAACACAGATCCTTTATCACTGATGTGCACCTCTTAGCAGTGCTTTGTATATCCACTTCAGACCTTCAGCCAGATTTCAGTGTACTTGTTAAAGCCAAAACAAACCTGATTTTTAAAAACAATTGTTCACCCCTACTTTAGCAACTTGTGTAGATTCATTTCCTGATGATATAACTATTTATCGCCAATACTTTCTCTAATTAGTAACAATACCGCCTCCATTTAGCATGTATAGTCTTTTGAATTCATTCATCTATTAACAACTTCTAAAACATGCTTTTCAAACTCAACCCAAATCATAATCGATGCACCACCCTGAACTCGTTTTTAAGTCATTGCGGTACATCTCTAAGGTCATTCCAATAGTTGTGAGTTCCATTTACGCAGTCTACGTTCTCAGAGAATATGATTATATTCTAATTATTCCAGTTTTTATTCTGATGTCAGGCGAAATCAAGGCGAACAGTGATGTAGTGGTGCTTTCTAGCAGGTTGTTCCATTCTTCGTGTATATTCTACATTTGGTGATGACTTAACAACTCGATAAATGGTCCAATAAGAACCAAGAAATTCTTTAGCAGTTTGTACTTTGTTTATTTTTGGTCATGGTTGTCAAATTTTTCAAAAGTTAATGTATTTAGCATGTGGCGATAGACATAGAAACGTTATTTTTTTCATAATTTTTATTGTTTTTTAAAAATCTGTTGGCAATATTAGTTATCTTCTTATTTTCAATGCAATTTCTCTGTTCGATAAATTGCCATAATCTTTTTAATCATTGATTTGTCAGTTTTCATAAACCATCAGTGTTTTGCATTTTCGTATACTTTCAATAGATATCTATCTAACTTAACAAATTAAAACCGAATATAAATTTTAACTATATAAGTAATAACTAAAAGAAACAAAAGTAAAAGAAATGAAACCTGATTTAAAACTGTCAATGAAATTGCCAAAAAACTTCATAAATAAACTAACGCATCTTTTTTGCAAAGGTAACTATTGACAATAAAAAGGTTTAATCAAATAAAAGCTGTTAGAATAACTTTTAATTTAAAAACTCAATTACTTGAAAAGAATGTAAAACTCTATACATTTTTAATCAAAGTTTGCATTTTTTACTGACTATCTTTTTGTACACATTTAATGTTTTTCGATATGATCGTGCGTATGAATGTTTAAGAAAAATCAATTGAAAAAAATCATAATCTGAAGCGAAAAAATTACTAACTTGCTGCCAAAAATTTATAATTTTTTTACGTGATTTTCATTCATTACTTTTCAGAATTTAAAATACCGGAAATAAAAGTTATTAATGTTTATTGCTTTATTAATGAGGCATCATATTCAGAAATATCGTCAATAATGCTGTATAATGACTACAATAATTGTTTTATTGAAAACCAGTTTCGTTTTTCTTTTAATCTAAAACGATTTAAACATTTAAACCATTTTTACAGCCTAATTTTGGTTGTTTTTAAAACTAACAAAATTATTCTAGAATTCCCGAGAAATAACGTAGAATTTTAAACTGTAATCACTAGAATATTATTAAAACATTCAAAAGCCACTTTATATAAGTTATGTATATGTATATTACACATAATTTAATTAAAAGCACATAGTTTGTTCCAGAATTCTCAGATATATTGTAAGAAAGATTATCCCGTCGATTAATGGACTTTTGAGCCATCTTGTATTTGTCTACGAAATACTTCTTGTAACTTGTAACTGGCATTGTAAGTTATAGATCATAATTTATATAGAAAGTGTACATGAAGAAATTTCCCGGATAATAAGCCTAAAAACTTTATACGTATATTTTATTTTGAGACAGCAAATCTGTAAATTGGATATAAAATTTAAAAATCAATTTATTTAATTGAGTAAAATCACGTTATCATTAAGAATCTTTTATAAACTAGAAAATTTTGTTGTTTCTTTCGCATATAGAAATTTTATTCTGTTAAATATAAAATGCAGGTTTTAAAATTACAAAACCAATATTTTCGTTTTAAGACAAAGACATTACATATAAGCTTAATACAACATTAAACGTTGTTTGCCTTTTAAATGCGTTTAAACCAACAAAAAATATTAAACTGTAACTTTTGTGAATCTATTTTCGATATTTATTGTTGTTCCTTTTTGTCAGAAAATGTTTTATATAAATGGAAATTTTTCCAAAATATACAAATATTCTATTTTTTTCTCCAGAGTATAATTTATGGTTTTTCAAGCATTTTAACTTTTGATTTGTTACTATTACATTTTTCTTACAAACAGTTTTTTATTACAAACATATACACATTCAACAGAATGCGTAGTCAATATTTACGTAAATTAGAATCATGTATTTGAATCTATTTCTCGGATTTGCTTATAAAATATTACTTAATCAATCAAGTTAATTAACACATTTAATAGATATAAAGTAACTTTTTAAAGCCATTTTGTAATTATTTAAGTTTATAAAAATCCAGTTTTAATAACAAGAGCATTGAATTTTTAATATGTAGAGCATATAAATAAATCTTTAGAAGTATTAATTTATTAAAATAATTATTTAAAGCTAGTTTTTTTATGTTATTTTAGTGATAAAATTTAATGTTTAAGAATGATAAGTGCAGAAAATCTAATACAGAATTACAATTTTGTAAGTATTAGTTTCATAAAAATACATTTTTTTTTATTTAGAAGTTACAAACAGAATAAGAAACCTTTTTAGTTAGAATAACGAGCTTCATTTTAATCAATCTCATTTCATAACACACATAAGGGTGTATTGTAGGTTGTATAAGTTATTGATTCAGCAAATGTATGCATATATTATATTTAAATATATATCCTTATTGAGAAGAGACTTCATTACTAAAAAACCATGATTAAAATAATAAGTTTTCACTATTTTATATTTTATACAGCAATAAAAGGTCATGTAAGATTTCTGAAGTTTTTTAGTAATTTTGTGGAATACTTTTAATCAATATTATTTAAATATTAAAGATATTCAAAATATTAAAGTAAACTTTAATATCTCGCTAACTTCTTTAAAATATTCAATGAAAATTAATACATCGAGTAGCATAAAAATTCATAAGAAAACATAAGCAATACCGCGATTTGTTTATATTTAAAATGATTGAAAAACAGAATATTCCCTTGAAATGTTTTAAAATTTAGTCATTTAAATTAAAAAGAAAATTATAATTTATCTAAAAAATAAATGTTTAGTTTTATTTATTTATAAAACTTTAAATTTTATATTAAAAAAAACATTAGGTTTAAACAGTACATGGTAATGACAATTTTTCTCTTCAGTAAAAGTAAAATAAAAAAATGAATATATAAATTGGAAAATTTTCGAAAGTTGTAGGATGTCTCTAGAGATCGCTGATAACATTTTGAAAATATTTAATTTATCTATAAAATATATTTCAAACTAAAATTTAATGTTATTCTAGACGAATAAAAGTAAGTAAAAAAGAAGTTTTGTTGACGATCGAAGTTTACATTTATTAGAAAATTTAAATGTTTTCATATTTAATAAAAATAATAATAATTTTAACTTATGAAATAAGTGGAAAAATAACACGTTAATTGCAATATATGAATTATTTTGCATACATATTAAAATAATAAATAAATATTATGGATAACAGATTTGAAAACTTACATTTAATAAAATTTATATGTATTTTAAAGATTATTTATTAAAAGTATAGCTAAACTTTAATTTATTTACCTCTAAACTAGGCACTGAATCGAGTGTTAAACTGAAGTATCAAACAATAAGAATTATATATAATAATAAAATTTACAAATAAGTTCGAATTTGAGAGTTTGAAAGTTACAAGAATTGGTGATAGTGACACCGATTGGAAGCCAAATCACGCAGTAATTCACGGATGCAGAAGGATTTACTATTTAATATTTATGGGAAAGAACCATTCATAAGTATACATATATTAGTGCATGATGAGAGTGGCACTATTTACGAGAACGCTATATCGAGATTTGACTGTATATAGAGTTCTAATTTACATATAATATATAATATATATTATAAATAAAAATTAATCTGTATTTACACTTGTATATTTAGTAAAATACTATTTATGAAACACCTTCTATAAATATTTGAATGTTTACATCCATGATTATGACAAACGTGTTTTTCTTTCTTAATATTCTGGTAGTAATATCAAAATCAATTAATATTTTATACAATGAATAAATTTCATTTTTAAAGTATGAATTGTTTTTTAAAGAATTTAGGAGAAAAAGACGAATTTATTTAATATGTATTAATATTGAAAAGTGAAAACGCAATGGAAGAATAAATATTTTATAGTAAAAGATGGGCTTTATATTTCGTAGAAAGAATTATCTTAATTGCAAAATTAATAGTCCCAAAGAGATTGATTATAAAGCTTATTTTAAATGTAAGACACGTTTCAACTTTTCAAGGAGTTTATTCAACAGATTTCTTTAGAAACTCTTGGTTTTTCTCTAAAGCTTTGTGTACTCTTACATTATTCAGTAAGTCTAATCACGAAATGAGTTTGTCGTCATAGGTATTTCATTTAATCTTTTAAGAAATTAAAAATATATTTTAAATAAATAAAATACAAAATTTTATTAGATTTACATTTAAAATAATTAAATAGCAAATTTAAAACTTATTTTATATAAAAGTTGTATTAAATTTTCTGTTAGTTATCCATGAATATGATGAAGAATTTATAGACATAAATAAATATAAATTCTTTAATCTTTCTTCTTAGAAAAGCATTCAATTTTACCCGATTTCTATATAAAATTAATTTAAAAACGTAAATTTATTAAGAGATTTTAAGTAATTTGTATTAATTTGTGACAGATATAATATTAAAATAATTATTTTGTGTTAAAGCACAGAGAAATTTTAAAAGAAGCGCTTCAAACTATTTTTTAAATAAAGGTGGAAAGAATAATTTTCAATTTACAATATTGTAATATTCAAGTAAATAAATAAATTATTATAATTCGGCTTTTTCAATAAATATTAATTACATCATACAAAAATTTTTATAGACAACTCACATAAATATTTAAAAAATTAGTTAAACTAACTAAACTCCATTTGTCCTGCAAAATAATAAAATCTTAATAATATATATTATTTATTATTAATTTAATATTTTACGATCAAATATATAATAATTTATTCATATTTAATCAATTGCTTAAAGTTATTTATAATTAACAAGTAAAATATAAATGAAATTCTTAGAGAAATATTTACAATAATAATTTATTAAATAATATATTTCTAGATTATAAAAATATATTTACTTATCATTTTCTAGCATATTTTCATTAATTAATATTCAATTTAAATAATTCCGTGGTTTTTATTAAATAACTCAAAAATTTCAAATTTAAATACTAATGAAATTTTTGTTTGAATGTAAACGAGATATTTGAATCGAGTTTGAAGTACTAATTTTTCGACAAATGAATATATTAAAGTGTATCAATAAATTTATATTTAGGCTTTTAAGGAAGATATTATGATTAAACTTACCGTAAGACAAGCAAAGTAACATAAACAAAGTCTTGAGAGATGATTGCATGAAAGGACCCTCGGGAGACCCGGTTGTATACGTCGTGTCTCCTATAGCTCCAATCACTAAGTGTAGCCGCACTTCTCATCCACCAACTGATCAATAGGAAAGGTTCATTCTATTGCACGCGGGCGGAGCACTCATATCCTTACACAGATCAAAGGTTAATAGTTTACTAAATGACGATAAACTTATACCACGACCTTTCATATAACTCACATTACCCATCACGTTTCTTTTTTATTTTATGTTCTTTATCCATAAAAAAAAGCATTTGATAGAAGGATTACGTAGGGTTACGTAAGATAAAACTAATTAAAATTTCTTATATAAAATTTTATTATTTATACATCAAAAGAAAAATTGAATAAGGTTATTGTTACATAAGTTTAAATTATTTTAAATAAAGTGCAATACGCTCGATTTATATAATTGGAAAGAGTAAGAAACTTATTTATCTTGTTTAACTTGATTTATTATATACAAAATAAAAATATAATTAAATATTCTGAATTTACCATTCCATTAAGAGACTTTCTAGTAAATTTATTTAAATAATTAAATTGAAAAAAACAAATAAAATAAAATAAAGGTTAGAAAGAAAACAAAAAAAAAGGAGAATTGATTAGAAGCTTGTATATTCTTAATTTATTTACATTACTAGTTTTATATATTATAGTGTTATTGCGTAATTGTAGTTATATCAATATTTAATCTTAAAAGAAATGCATTAACAATATAAAGTGAGCTAAAGATAGATCTAAACCTTCAGTATACTACTTCTAAGAGTTCTTAAAATAAATATAAGAATTACTTTAGAAAGAAAAGTATAATATGACATGTGTAAATTTAATATAATAAAAAATTAAATTTTTATCATAACAGTTATTTGCAATTTAGTAAAATATTAAATTAAACAACTGTTTTTTTCTTTTTTTAAGCTTCATTACATTTGAAACTTTTATATATAGAAGAAATTTTCATCTAATTATCATGTTAAAATATACTCTTACGAAATATAAAAACAAAGAAACTTTGAACATTTTTCTATTGAAATTCACTTACTAGTAAAGGAAATTTGAGAAGTTTTAACACATCTTAGCATATTCTGTCAATGTTTATTGAATAAAGCATTTTTCTTGCCGAAGTTTACTGTCCAGTGTAATGTCAAATATTATCATTGACAGATTTTTCACAAGTAGAAACAACTTATCATCATTCTCTCATAATATATAACATTTACTTTAGTAAAACTTTTCGTCATAATAAATAATTTCCCAGTTGATAAATTTTTATTACGTCAAAACTTTTCAGTCAGATTGTCACTATTCTGTTTTTAGATCAGATAAAAATAATATATATATATATAATGCAAAAATTTCTGAATTTCAAATAGAATAAATTGTGATTATTTAAAATTAATGAAGCTAATTTGTGCTGTAGTACAATTTACAATTAAAATACAATTAAAATGATCATTTAATTTAATTATTCTTTTCAAAAGTAACTGAAAGATATGATTAATGAGGAAAGCTTGCTTATATCATTGAAAGTCGTCATTTTTATACACTTGTTATAAATATGACCATTTTAAATTATTTATTTCGATATTGATAAAAACAATCATATAATGAATTGTTTAAAGTGTAAGCTAGACGGACGAATGGCCGAGGTTAAGACGTCAGCCTATCACTCTGAGAAACCCGGGATTGAATTTGGGCGAGTAACTCTAGAAATTTTTCTAAAGATATTGTCGGGTCCAGTCCTTCTTCATTGGGGCCCTGGCTCAATCCATAACGGGCATGGAAGAAAAGCCATTGAAAATAAAAAAAAGAATACTTTATTAAGAAATTAAGTCAATGTATAACTAGATCGTTGAGAATAAAAGCAATGAATGTAAACTATTCTTCCAGTTAATATAACCGATTACTGTTTTCCTATGTTTTGTTGAAGATTGTGTATTCTATGTTTCTGTCAATAGCTGTAATGCTAATTTACTAAAAGATAAACTGGGCGGTGATACATATACAGTATATCGCCTATACGTCAAATCCGGAATTTTGCTCGTTTCGTGAAATGGGCAAAATTTTGTGTAATTTGACAATATTCCATCCAAATTCACAAAATTGTCAATTGTGCCAAATGACAACAGAGCACATTGTTGTAAATTTATGAACTTAGTATTTTAAAAAGTTTTCATTTACTATTGTTTTTAGATTTCTAATTTCGCTGTAAATATTTATATTTTTATTATGTATAATTAAGCTATAATCTAGCATTTTAATATATTTAATTATTAATAGAATTGCATTTTAGTCGTGCAACTAGCATTTCTGTGCTCAAATATAACTTCCAGTATTTTATTTTTTATTTTATGGTATTACATTCTGTTCAATGATGGTAAACGTTTCGAATTAATTTTTGATAAGCGGTTAAGACATCAGACCAGTAATCGTTATTTAATGTCATAAACTCGTCAATTTTTATTTTAATATAAAATTAAAAAGCGATAAAATAATTATTGATTAAAAATCATTTATATTATACTACTAATTCCCCCATTTTCTGACGAAACTGAATATAAATATAAGATCTTTACCATTTTTATTTATTCGATTACATTTTTTTAATCGAATAAATAAAACTTAAAATATAAATCTCCAGAACGTATAAATTCATTTTATATATTATTAAATGAATATTATTAGTTCGGTTTTATTAATACAAAGTAATACAACACAGGAGAGATCTGGTGATGGGCGAATGCCTCACGGAAGATTTTTATGGAAGACAGGTACCAACTTAGGTGCTACTAACGTGAAGAAAACCGAAAATGCACGTGGCTGGCCCGTTAGGCGAGGCCAGTGTTCAGTGGTTCTATCCAATCCGTCACTGATGGGCGTAAACATTATTAGGAAATATAAAATAGCATTAATTAAGTAAAAATACTAAAATATATCTTCGCATGACGTTTAATAAGCATAATTCTATGATCGAAACAATTGTAGGTAAAAAATATTGATATTTGGAAAATATAAAATGACGATTTCACGAAAAAAGCAATTCAGAATTTCGTGAATTCGGCAGAAAATTTTACTAATTCATGAATTTGGCAGTTGACGTACAAAGTCCACATATTATGTGTAAACATATTACACAAATGTTTACACGTGAATAGGAAATATACCCGAATTTGGCGTAACAGGAAAATGGAACAAATCGATGTAGATATAGCATTATAGGGATGCAAAGCGATAACTATAGTATACTATACGTCCTTTCAACTTTCATTTACGTTTTTTCACATCGTGTATAAATAATATACTTAACAACACAAGCATAGAGAAAAGAAATTTGACATCGTTTAGTTGATTAATGTTTTTTCGAAATACTATTAGATAAGTCGTGTTATATTAGACATAACTCACAATGTCAGATTGCTGAATGACAGGCATTAATGGCATCAAATTGCTACTATTGGCTTCTAATCCAATCAGATTAGTAACTTTCATGGATGGATTGTTCTGATTATTCACTATGCCACCTTTATTACAAGCCTAAATTAATTCACGAAGAGCATGGAAAGACTTACGGAGAGTGTCACGAGAAGCCTTTGAACTTACTGTTTTTTCTGAAGCACGTCTATTGGAAGCACATGATTTTTTGTATATTTTTCTTTTACTTTTGTGCTTAAGTTTAGTTATTTTCCAATGGGACAACCCAGAATGCGAGAACTACATACCTAGGTTATTATCGTTTTTTTTCCTTTGTTGATTATTTGCATTACGCGTGAATTCAAATTGGTTGAGGCGTTGTGGAAATTAAGCTACTCATAAAAAAGTCACCGTATATACGAAAATAAATTATTTGCAGCAATTTATATTACAGCAGTGTATTAGCGTTTCCAACAGCGGTTTTTTCAACATAGATTATCATTGTTTTCTGATGAGAAAAATTAAGAATTGTGGAAGAATGTCAAGCTCTGCTTATTTTTTATAAGTCTGAGTTTGTGAAAAGGGATGTTGTCCTAAAATTGATTATGCTATGCAATTTCGATATAACTTATATAAAAAAAAATCTAGCAACGAATTGCTTAACTTTCCCGGGGACAACATTTAAACTTACGTATGGCGCCATCTGTTATGATATTTTATTAATAAAAATTTTTATGTGATTAATTATTATATAATGGCAAAAAAACTTAACTTTAAGGATAGGAATGAGTTTTATAAAAAAAAATTGCTAATTCCAATAACCATAAAATACATCTCGATCTTCCCATCCCCGTACCTTTAACCACCAAAATTTAATAGCATCAATCCCCTAATACGCAAAGTTCTCTACAAAACTTCAGAAATTTTAAACAAAAATCACAGGAGTTATTAAGCTTGAAAATGGTTAAACAAAATTACGTTCCTCACACACACTAACATCCATAAATACAGAAAACAAACCAAATTTTTAAGCATTTCTGGACGTTTGAAGGTCCCGAGTCCAAAAATGTATAAAAACTTCGGGGGGGGGTCAATTTCGGACCGATCGCCATACTTTTGCTCTGTTATATATACCAGAGTCTGGAAAGTAATTTTATATATGAGTTAGATTATGAAAATTATTCAGAAGTGAGGTATCAAAATGAAGAAATTTGGAAAATGTCATATCAAACAACATTGTACTAAAACACTGTTCTAAAGAAACATAATGATGCAATCTTGGATTCTACACTTAAAAAGTTTATGTTCATTAATGAGGATAGTGTAAAAATTTTTATATCTGTTTCGCTATCCGAATAAAATATTACGTATTGAATATAATTAGTATTTTAAAAAGTTAATTTGCTTAGATTTATTAGGAGTTTGAGAACCAGAAATCTGGAAAGTATCAAAGAATAAGATATTCGTTGATCTTTAATCTTCCCAAATGTTTAATTTTATGAAATTTTTAGTATATTTTACGTATTGAATATTTTTAAAAAAATTGAGTAAAAGTAATTTTGTTTCTATATTTTAGTATTGAAGAACAACTTTATAAATTCTTTTTTAATTATATTTTTTATATCATAAGTTTGTAACTTCCTATACCTATGTAATCTGACGCGCAACATGTTTTGAATTTATTTTTGAATTGGATATATGAATGTAAATCCACAAATATTAATATAAAATACGTTGGCCTCACTTCTCATTGCTGACATGAAATATTTGAAAGGAAACAGACACCTTAAAAAACGAAATGATTCATTCGAAAACGGATACCGAATGATATGCGAATACGTTATCAGGAAAATCCAAAATCTCGAAACATATTTATTTGAGTGAGTCGTCAAAGTTTTTATCTCTGTTCACAATATGATATGAAATCAAATATTCTCAGCATTATAGTAAAAATATAAAAATAAGAGGAGAAAACGTAGCTTATACAACATATTTTTGTAGGAATATGAAGAGGTTATGACAAATCGGTAAATGTTTTTCAAATGTCCTTTAGAACCGTTCATTCCAGGAAGATCACCTTTGCTGTATCTCGAATGAGAGATAGCAAAGTTTGCAAGGGCTGTCGTATGAGGATTTCCCACGAGATTTAATCACGGATCCGAATTATTTGAAGTAGCATGGTCAATAGTCTCGTTTTGTATAATAAAGCTGTCGTTCAGGATACAGAGAGGGAGTGAATGGAGTACATGAGTGGAGTGCGAGGACTCCGTTTACAATTAAAATCTGTTTTATTTGAAATAGAGGATAGCTTACGAGCAAAAGTCTTCCTCTGAGGATGATTACGTGAGATCAGTACGGATTATTGTCCGGAGTAGTCTTCGACTCCCATTCCAAGTGTCAGCTGGCGTCTCTCGCTGCTTTTTGGTCCCGGGAGAGCCTTACTAGGCGATGGTCTCTGGAGATGGACACAGTTCGCTTCGCTGATACAGACTAGCACAGTCAAGCAGAGACATGACAACGTCTCGTTCCAACGAAGAAATGGAGGGAAACTTGCGGTCCAAGACGGATAGGAAAATCCTGATATGTCGGGGACCGAAACATCTCGTTTCGATGTGACACGAGTTCAAACACTCTGGTTGTCTCGATCCCGTGTCCTCACTTTCCAATTAGTTCTCGTTCTGTTGCATGGGCTTATTTGGGACCAAATTCGGGAACGAGGAGATGGGCGACATCTCCCTTTCTTTTAAAGTCGAATTCCAATCCCAACCTGAGATGTTTATTGAACTGTGGGGACCCGTAATTCATTGTATTGTGTCTGTAATAGTTTCCAGTTGCCCTCGAGTGACAAGCTGTTTAAAACAAAACTTCCTTCTGTTTTTTTACAGTTGTCGAAATGAGAGGTCGAATTCCCCGTTCGATTCTCCCTCTCTCTTTTATGAATTTCTTTGTATATAAATCATTTTTTAAACATTTTCATTTATTTTGTGAGGGATTCGGACCAGGTCTGAAGAAAGATAAATTAGTCAGAACATCAAACTTGAATTTTCAGAACATCAAACTTGAATTTATTTAAAAAAGCTAGCAAAAGCTCTTTCTCGACTTTCTGGCACCCGAACAGGAGGTTAAGAGTGCAGGAAGAAAGCTCAATAATTTTCAATAATATACTCAATAATATCCTAATATAATTTATATCCTAAATTATATTAGGATAAAATTTAAATAATAAATGCTTAAAAGGAGTAATTTTTGATGAATTGTGAGAAATTTCTGTATTTAAAAGAGCCCATAAAAATAATCAAAGTCAAAGAATAATAAGCAGAGTAATGTGCTTAATATTATAATTTTAATTATACTTGAGTTTATTTATTAAAAATCCTCACCGAAGTGAAAATTTTCTATTTAAAAATCAAACAAACAAACAGTTAAAATTATCAATGTAATTTGTATTCAAGCAATCGGGTTGTAGATTTCCGTTTTGTTGAAAGATTTTTCACAAGTAAACTCAAGTACAATTGAATTGTAATAGCCTATTAATTATAATTAATAAATTGCTGCTAGAAACATTAGAATATAACGTGCTGTTTATTATACTATATTAAGAAGAGACTTTCATTTATATCATGATGTAAAACACTTAAAAGTTTCTTCTTAATAGAGTTTTTACTTAATAATATAAGTTAAATACGGTATTTTCTCGATTAAACCCACGGATTCAAATAAACCCCGGGTTGATAAGCACGGGGAGCACGTTGAATCATTGCACTATATAAAATAATGTAGTTTAGAATGTCAGGTAGGATATTTAAAGTATTTCAATTTTTACGCATTCGTCACTTATTGCAAAGTAATAAACGCTGACGTCGGAAAGTTTCCGGGATTTGAAAGAAATCCCAGGGGATACGTATGTTTTAAAAGTAAACTCTCGAAGTTTATTGGAGGAAATACGATATATCAGAAAATAAAAGTTATCTTAATCCTTATTTCAATAATACTTTTTAAAAAGCAACATCCGCCGCAGCCATCATTTATGATAAATTTTTTTAAGCCATTGCTTTTTCCTCAAACATAATATTCAAATAGTACTTTATACCAAGAGGAATAATAAAAAATTGCGTGATAAACAAAGAATAAAATAAAAATGATATAAAAAAGTAATGTAAACAACTACATAAACAATTTAGATTGTTAACATAAATTTAGATAAACATGAAAACAATCTATAAGTTATATTGTATGAAATGCCCAAGTGAAATGACATTATTGACAGTCAAAGTCTTATTGGTGGCAACATCTAGCTTTACAAAATGGTTTTACATCTGGAGTAGTATATGTTTTGACGTTTGAGTACTTGATTGTTTACAAAATGTTTTTGTTTAGAATGGAAATAAAAGTAGATATAAGCGCTATAATAACTTTTCAGGGAAATTTGAGACTCGTTAAAGAAAGTGAAGCAGTTTATAATACTGGTCACGTAATAGTATGTAAAATAATGGCTGAAAATGTAAATAAAATTACAATTGTTGGAGATGTTTAAAACAAGCAAATTATATTGCAAACTTTACAAAATTTCAGAGAAATTGTTAAAAGATTTGCGTGAATAGACAGTAAAATGTTTCTATAAAGCTGGCCAAAGCGAAAAATGTGAAGTTTTAATATTTATTTATTTATTCTACGTAAGGTCTTTGTTATCCTCTGGAAAGGGAAACAAATTAATTTGGGTTTAGATAAATGGAAATAATATACAAATGAACAGATTATTATAATGAAAAACAGATTGATATATGGAGGTATTAATACAAACTACCTACAATTAATCAATAATATGATTATGTTGAGATAAAGAAAAAAATAGTATTATTTGGAATAAAACGTTAAAAGCTTTACTTAATCCGTAAAAAAAAATATAAAATTTTATTCTTTTTTTACGTATCAACTAAAGCTTTGTAATTGTTTTAACTAAAACACAAAAATATCACAAAATAACATGTACTGTACCCATTTCTGCGATTATTATATCAACGGAAACCGGCCTAAACGGGAAAATTCTTAGAAACGCTAATTCATAAATCCTTTATCTATCGTATCCATACTGTTGCAATTTTAACATATGTATTTTTGTTTATTTGTAGATACATTTGCTAATTATTTTACAGAAATAAATTGCAGAAATTAAGTTGTACCTATTTAGAGCAGTTATAGGATTCTGTTGGATTAAAACTAAATAATAATAAAGAAGATTACAAAAAGGATGACCACAGAAAGATTTATGGCATCCTGAAATAACAAATTATAAGAAACAGCTGCATGAGGTACTATTCCGAAAAAACTTTGCATTTTCAGCAATATTTATAATTATTTTTTAAATATTTTTTGAGTTCCTTAATATAACAGTGATGCAAGTCAATTTTTAAAAAAAAATTTCAGCCAGGAGAGCAACTCTTTAGAATTTTTCATATACCTTTGGCTCTGTCTCTCAACACTCGACCGTCCACAATGAAGAATGTTATGGGCCTGGTCGACTGCATAATTTATGTTGATAAAAGACCTTAATGTTCACAGGACGAGAATAATTAAAAAAGAAAAACAAGCAAGAATTATTGTGGCTTCGTCACAATGCTGGCCTGATATTTTTAATTTGTTTACATTTAAATACATGTATATGATCTCAATATTAATGTCTAGCCCCTGTATATCATACTTTCCCTGACAATAACAGTGTCATGCAGCTCATCAATTCAAAAATTTTCTCCGTTCCGGAGAAAATTTTTGAATTGATGACGTGACATCCGACACGTTATTTCAATTCAAAAATTTTCTCCGTTCCGGAGAAAATTTTTGAATTGAAATAACGTGACTTCCGGACCAAACATAAAGTTCATGTAAAGTTTAATCGGGGTCTTCTGCTCCAAAGTTTTCCATATTTGGTCCCGTCTATCTAAGGCTGTTTACGAGATTAAAGAAGAAAGACAGACGGACTACATTAAGAATTTATATGTCTACAATTTTTTAAAAATTGCTGCCCAATAACTAGTATAGTAATATTTTAAGCAAAGACTCATCTCTAAAAAAAATTCATTTGAAAGAAGACATTCGCCGTTTGTTGATTTTTAAAATTAAAATCCACGCACTGTAATATTACAATCGAAAAGTGAAAAATTAATGAGATTTCGATTTTGTTTTTAATGATACTACGTTTACACGTAGTTCAAATACGAAAGTAGCGCGACGTTATCTTACCTGCTACGGTTTTCAAGATGGCCACTGGATGTCAACTACTTTGTTTTCAACCGCTAGTAATCGAAATGTTAACCTAATTTTTATCCCTAGAAGATAAAATCTGTTACGTAAGTTTTATATTAAATTCTTAAATTAGATAAGTTTATCGATTTATAACTAACACTCATCGTCCTACAAGAAGAAATATCGTTATTTATTAACACGCTCACTGCCAATAGATGCAATTTTACGTCATGTAAAGTTCACGCAAAATCGCATCATAAAACTTTCACATGATACGATTTTGGATGCAAGTTACAAATGAATAAGTAAAGATTTTCATCACAAAGCAGTGTAGTGACACACATCTATGTATGTAATAATCTAAAGCGTAAACAAGGAACTTTAAAACAATATAATGTTCATGTTATTGATTTATGTATAATTGATGCTTCGTTTGCATTCAGTTTATATTCATAAATAATTTACATAATGATTTTTCATGTAAAAAAATAATCTTGACTAACTACATTTATATATACGTTTATATATTATTACATAACTACCTGATTAATGTAATATTACTATGAAAAAAATAAAAATATTCTCTATAGTTTATTGAAATAATCATTATATGTGAGACTAAAGAATTGCAGACAAACAGAAATTTTACAAGAACATTAATAGAAATATCATACTTAGTAGAAAAATTGTATTTAACGTTTATGGCGAATTAACCGACTTACATCCAAACAAACCACTGAATTGTTGAATTAACTGCAGAGTTTACTAGCATTAAGATCGTTAATTTGAAATTATAGACAAAATTATAGACAAGTACGTAAGTAAATAACTTTATCCAGAGCTTTGCCTTGAAATAGAGTCTCCCAGTTAACATAGTTGAAGTGGTTATATTTCAGGACACTTAATGGAAACGGTATTAATAAATCGGTAGACTTCTCATCAATTTACAACACGGCACAGCCGAAATGAACTAAAATTTTGGCACATTGCTAGCATTATCATTGTTTAAAACGTTAGAAATATGAATGCTATGGATCTCGGAATATTTTTAAATATAAGAAAATTTTATGCATCAATAATAGGGTTTTCAAACGGGATCCCGTTTGTTTTTTAACCCGGGAAATATCCCGGAAAATCTCGCAAATTTCTTAAAAATTCACTTTTTTCTTATTTTATGTTAAGGTTGAGGAAATTTTGCAAACAAAAAGTATAATTAACTTATAAACTGTCAGAATACATTTGTATTTATTAATTTTAAACCTACTTATTAGTTTTTTTTTTAATTTTTGCTCGTTATGGCACATCACAAATGGTCAATAATCAATACGGAGCTTATTTGTGGCAGGACTCTCAAAAATCTTTACTAGTAATATCTGGAATAATTGTGCTTATGCTGTCTTAATTTTTAACCATGCCCAGTAGCTTCGATAACTGCGTAATGCCAGGTTGTGAAAATTTGGCAAGGATACAAATGAGTACGAAGTCTGCAAGTATGAGGTTTTTCTTCATAACCTGATTATTAAAGACAAACGAACTGCCGAATTATTGGGCTATGATGTTTCTATTAAAGCAGTCGAGGTACACAAGTCAAGAATACTAGAGATCAAAAGAAGTACTACAATCTCGAAAAAGGAACTAAAAATCTTTCAGGATACAGGTGAAAAACACATAATATTTGTCTTCTCTTAAATGCATTAAACACGATTCCAATCACATCAATTGAATCGGAAAAGGCATTCTCGGTAGCAAGACTTTTCATTACTAAAATAAGAATCAGATTGAGTAATCGGAGTATTGACCATCTTTGCTTTTTAAAATCTTATACAAATTTACAATATTTTGTATTATATTTTATTTAAGAAAAAAACAAAAATTACCTTCTAAGTTAGAAGTTTGATCTAAGTTCATTTCTATTAATTTTCAACTCAATTCAAAAGCATTTTTGTTGTTGTTGTATGCAGTCTCCAAGAAACTTTAATAAATTTTTTCTATTTGTGAAAATTTCTACGTAATTCAAACGTAATTTTTAATATATATCTTACACAGCATTATTAATATGATTTTGGAGGTTACAGAACATATTAAATTACTTTAAAAAACGAAAAATAATTATATCATTTGATTTCATGATATTTTGTATATCTTAAAAATAATTAAGTTTGTCCAGGGATTCCGGGAAACAGTTCACTTTTATCCCGGAATCCCGGGACAAGCAAAAGACCAGGAAATGAGAAATCCTAACCAATAAGACAATTTTATTTTACAGAAGTTAAGTAAAACACATACTATAGTTTCTTACGTTATTAAAAGTACATTAGTCAACTCCTATTTCCGTCTCTACTTGTAAGGGATCTCCATTCCAATGAATTTGATGTTTGGGCTGCAATTTTTAAAAAATGTTAGACCTATAAATTTCCTCTGTCGTCCGTCTGTTTGTCTTTCCCGAATGTCGAGAACGGAGTTAGATAGTTAAAAGACAAGACTAGATATGAAAACCATAGGGGCAGGAGACCCGATTAACTATATACGAACGTTCGATGCAAACGTGAATTCATGTTACGCCAATTTGAAAATTTTATCCTGAAAGATGTTAGATAGATGACCGGCACGACTCTATTGATAAAGGGAAAATATGATGTACAGAGAGAAGCCAATACTAATTTGGAGCATTGCAGCCCAACAATAAGTAATCGCTCGTTGAAATTCAAATTCATGTAGGAAAACATGTGTGTAAATATCGCACATATTTTTTATTCTATTATTTGATTTCAGAAGTCTGATAAGCCCCTCTATTATTCATAGTTACCTCCAAATCTGTCATTTCAATTCAAAAGATTGAAGTTTCCTGTACGTCTGTTATCTCACGGACAAATTTCTAATATTGCTGGTGGATTTGTAAGACAATTGTTTCGATCACAATCAATATGTAGCAGTTTCTAATATTTGTTCTTGAAAAAATTTATATGTTGTCACATCAGACGAAACTCAATAAATGCTTATAAACAAGTCCTGTCATAAAAAACAATGTTTTGAAGAGCCTAAGTTTGAATCACATAATATATTCGTTACTTCATCGAAATTGTTGTCAATTTACAATTCCAAACTAATTTTTCTTTCGATACACGTACCGTATCTAATTCATATTTATATTCATTTAGGCCTATTAAATCTGTCTTGTCGCACGATGTCGTGTTGATTAGCAAATACTCTTAATTAAAAAAATTATTTTATCTCGGATAGTTTTAAGGACTTTTCTCATTTACAAGATTCCATTTGTGTGCTAACAAATATTGAGAAGCACCATATAACATATTTAAGGAATATGAATTGTTGAATTTCTTATTTATCTTTATTATCCAACAATATTTCTTGTGTTATCAATGGATATGCTGTGTTAATTGATTGCACATTATATACCAACTACGTAGCTATAATCCCATTACAGCGTTTTCATTATATTTTTCGGGACAGTGTTCAGTGCTTCGGCTAATAGTTTCATATGCTGATTTATGAAGTTTAGAAAATCATCGATTTTCACTATCCCTTACAGAAAAATAACAGTTATTTACTGTTTTTTTCTGCATATAAGAAGAAATAATACTTTAACAAGATTAATTTTGAAAAATATAACATTTTGAAAGAAGTAACAGATAAAATTCTAATGCAGAATCAAAATAAGTAACTGTTATCTGGAGCTCTTTGTATTTTATCAATGGAAACAAATAATTTATTAATAAGATTGAGGATGACTGTTAACTAATTAAGATACAATAATAATTAGTTAAGAAAGAATTATTTTAAGATAATTTTTGTAAATAAGACGACAACACAGAAACACAGATGTTTTCATGGTTCGTTCCCTAGGATTTATGATGATTGTATTAACATTTACTGTAAATGTACATATTTTAATATGATTTTATGTGCTTTCAACGCTTTTCTAGTGATATTACGACTTCAATGTTTATGGCGGACGGATTTAAAGTCGAATAAACTGACTTAAACTTGATTTTTATTTTTCCATATACTTTTTTGACAAACGACGTAAAATCGGGAACGGCGTAACTCGAGAGGGACGTAAGTCGAGGTATACCTGTAATTATGTTCAGCAGACTTAACAGTCCGGAGTGGTTGAGTATTTTTCTGCTGAACGCTATCTACAGAAGTGCTACTTCAGAATATGTTAGGGTGTATTATAACAGCAGATTTTATTTCGCTACTATTGGTACTGATAGTAACAAGAAAGATGGCTGCGATCACACAAAAAATTAAGTACACGAATATGAATACGTGCATTCTAGCATTAATAGACTAACACAAACCTACCAACAAATAAAAACGAATAAACGCAAAATATAGATTTAAGTAAGAATTTAATTTACTTCGAATGTTTTTTAGTTTGCTGAAACGAGCAGAGCGTATCAACTCGTAATTTGTGGTCCATCAAATTCATTGCTATTACTCAGCAGTTACTGATATTGCCTGGCAGAGCGGCTTCAATACTGTGCTGGACAAGCAAACCAATGATATACTCCGTTTCAAATGAAACGGACTATCATTGACTTGCTTATCTAGCTGCAGTAAGTAAAACCGTTTCACCAAGCAACGCGCCCTTTGCTCTGTTTAACTAGAACTGTTGATACCTGTAAACGATGCCAATGAGCGTAAATAACTAACTTAGACAAATAAGCCAAATCATTACTTTAAAAACTAACTACTTATTAAAATTAAAAAGTTAAAAGATAAGTCAAATATATCTGCTCCGACTTAAACCAATCACAAGTAATAACTGGAAATATGTAAATAAGCTGTATAATAATCATTGGCAAAAGAAGAAAAAAAAAGCTAAGTTGAAGTGTCATTTAAGCGTATATATAGGTCTATATGAATATTTTATAGAATTTTTATGCTTATTAAAAATTCTATCAACTAAATTTTAATTACAATCCTATATTAAAATGAAGATTTTATTAACTTGTGAAAACTTTATTATCTGCTTACTATTATTACGTTGAAAAATAAATCTAAACTATTTATTTCTATAATATTTATTTTATCTTTATTCATCCTTAATAATAACACAATAAAGTATAATTTATTATAAGTTTAATTAATTATTAATAATATCAAGTACTTAGTTATTCATATAAAACATTAAATAAACGAATACATAATTTGTTTAATTTTATTTATTATTAACATGGTAAAACCTATATAAAGCAGAACATAAATAAAACGGAAGTCTCTCCTTTCAGGAAGAGATTTCCTATGTTAAATTTTACTATAAACCGGTAAGCCTGTCTAACGCGGAAAAGGTTTTTGGATATAAAAAACTTAATTTAACCTGAATAAAGCAGAAAATTAAGTTTCTACTTATGAACAAATCAGTAAAATCGCTTTCTGGTATAACAGTCGTCTGAAACATAACAAACTGTATTCCCAAAATTATTTCAGAGAAATGAAGATCACGTCACAAAGGGACATATGCCTTGTTAGAATAAACAAGAAGCAGAATCGAATACTTTTAAAAATTGAAAACTGAAGATTCGAATGAGTTTCTCAGAACAGTTTTCGAGGATAAGTAACGAACAGAATTCGTTACTAGTCCGTGAAAACAACAAGAATAAGATAATACAGTGCTGACAATTTGCCTTGAAGGACTAGGGTATAGTTAGTAACAAACTAATACTGGGTGTTCGAGAACAAGTCGATTAGAATTATTGGTAATTATAGAGATTGAAGATAACGATTAATTAAAGTATTTTAAAATTCCTCGAGAAATCATCATCATCAATTCATCTTTATTTGTATTAGGCCTTGGCCTGTTACAAGGGGAGTTTTGTTTAACATTCATTAAATAAGCAATTATGTAGTTACAAATTTTTTAACAAAATTATACAAGTTATAAATAGATTTTAACGTAGCCACATGAAAAAAATATACATTTCTTTTCCGAGGAGCACTCATTTAAATTATTTAAATCGAAACTTTGTCTTAGGAATATTATTTTTTCGCATCCACAAACCAGATGGAATTTAGAGAAGTTTTCTAAACACCTCGGACATACAATTTTAGAATAGATATAAATCTTGTTATCAATGGTTATTATGTCATTATTAAGGCGAAGCTGAATGAAGAACCCCTTAACACCAAAGGGAAAATTAAGCTACATATAATTATTGATATTAGGTATTATATTATATGAATTCGGCAGATTTCGTGTTCGGATATCCTCCACGTCAAGTATCAATGAATTCTCCATTACATTTCTAGTTAGTTGTTTACATAATTCTTCACTAATCTCCGGAAGGTGTATAAACGGGCCCATCGAAATCCAAAATTGTTAATTACTCTGGTCAGCTGACTTACCCAGTTCTTTCTCGATTCTGTTTGTAATGATTTCCGATATAATTGGTTCAAAAAAACTAAATAACAGCCGACCACTAAAAAAGACTCTGGTTTAATTCCACCAATGCGAATATAAAACTGGAAGTAGTATGTGATTGCACTAGATGACCAACCGATTTCCTAATTAATAGTAACAAACCTCCAGCTGGTCGACCAAATCTTTGTGGCCTTTGAGCATTTTGCTATATAAAATCCAAAACTTATCTTCTAGGGATCTCTTCCTTATCTTATTTATATCTAATATCCAAGTCTCTGTAAATCCTATTACTTCATGCGATTGTAAAAACTGTATGACAGGATCTTTATAGATTTTTTTAAATAGACCTTGGATATTCCAAAAGCTTATACTTATTTTGTTTAGGATAGCCTGAATATTTTCTTTGACTTGGTCTGGAGGTAACGAGTTTAATGAACTCTCCTGGTGAAGATTACAATTTTCCTTAATATTAGTCAGCTTTTTAACCTCTAGTTCCAATCTTTCTTGCTCACGACTCTCTGTATCAGCAGTCTGGCGACTCATAAAAAATAACTGATCTGAATTACTTCCTCCAAATTTAAATCGTACGTGAAGATATTACCATCTTTTATGAAATAATCGTCTCTGACCGTTATTTTATGTCCCTTTGCCTTTTCTTGACTTATCGTTAAGGTTAATTTTTTTCTTCTGATCCTGGATCTCTTACATAGATCTGCTATAAATAGAAACTTTCCCTTTCCTATACTTGCTAATTTTGATCTTTTTTTCCAAAATTCTCGCAAAATCGAGTTTCTTTCATAGATTGAGCTTAACGTAATTTTCACAATGGATTTATCGTCCCCACTTGACACTCTGACCAAACTATCAGGCAAACAATCAGGTAGTCCTAGTTTATTCTCAATATAACAATTAATCTCATCCGTGAGATCGTTTGTCTTAAACGGGAAGTTCAGGACTATAATATTGTTCTTTACCTTCTCGTTTCTCAAAGAATCGATTTGAAACTCCAGCTTACCTTGCAGTTGTTTACCAGTCTTAACTATCTGGTCGAGATCGGTCACTTTCTGGAAGGCTTTATCCAATTCCTCTCTCAATTCTCTATTCTCTTTCTTTAGTGAGGTTACTTCTGCTTTTATCGTACTTAAATCTGAATTTAATTGCGTAAACTTTTCCTGAATCAAAACGTATATTCCTTTTAAAGTATATTGAGTCTCTTCCGTTTCGTATTCATCCTCTTCCGCTACCAATCCAAAGTAGTCTTGAATGTTTGAGTCTCTCACTATCCCACTTTTAGTTATAGAGGGAGTTTCTACAATTTGTTCTTGTTCACCATGCATCAGATTCAATAACTCATTTCCTCTCGCTAATTCTTTCGCACTACCTTTCCGGGGTCTTCCACGCCCCTTTCTTTGCATATCTGCACGATCCATCTCCTGAGGAGATCTAGCCAAAGGGCCAGGGTTAGACTCTATCCCCGCAATTTGCAATAAGCACCTTATTAAACTTAATCTTAAAATATTTGTGTATTCGTAAACTTTCTGATACACCATATTCAATTATCATATCATGAATAACTTGGTCTCTGTATTACTATAATGCAGTTAGAATTTTTGATTGAGGAGTGAAACTCTAGTTCTTGGATCTCGAATTGGCTTGTTCATTGCCGTGTGAACCAAAGGGAGCCTAAGATTTGTGATGCTACGGCAAAAGTTATTTTTAGGTCCTAAATAGAGCGATGGAGGTAGAAGGTAGATTTATTCAAGTTTCACATAAATAGGAAGATTTTAATATAGAAACAGATTGTAAAACAAAATAAAGTAATAAAAATATGTATGATAGTTTACAATGAAGTGGAAAATTCAGTAGGTGTGCAGAAATGTACTGTACCTGCCAAATTGGAAAAAGTTCGGTTCGTGCAATTTCGGTTTACATAAGTTTTACTATATAGTTATATTTCTTTACGCTAATTTCTAAGAGGTTTTCATTGTTTAATGACTTGTAAAAAGAGTAATTCCTTTTTTAAAAGAAATAAATTGATGGTTAGTGCTATTCTTTTAACAGATCTCTTTAATGATAAAATCTCTCTTACTCTGAATTGAAGACCTGCCACTTTTAATACCCTTTTTATTTTATTTTAAAAACTTAATATTGTAAGGTTAAATATTTTCTAAATCAGGGGGTTTTCAGTCTGGAGACTCTTATGGGGTCAATCGATTTACTGTAGGAGTCGATATTAAGGAGTGTCTAGGGATTGTTTGAGGGTCGGTAAACATATTTTAGTTTTATTATATTTTTAAATTTAATAAGAAATATCTTCACCGTGCAGTAAATAAAACACACAATTCCTTCATTTTGATTTATTTTTAATATAAAAATTATTATTAATTTCTTATTAAATTTTTACAGAAAGATGTCGGCGAATGTTCGGAAAAGAGCTGACAAGCGAAAAAGGTTGGAAATTCCCATTCTATATAATTTATCTGCTTAATTTAAGAAGAAAGTTTATAATACACTAAATATGTAATTAAGTAACTATGAAATTTTTATGTTAGCCTATTTAACTTATATAATTTAGCAAATATAAAACTAAAATATTGATGAATTTCTTATATAAAATTAATTTCATTTACGGTATTTAAAATTCATAAATTAATTCTTGTGTACAGTTATACAGTATTTATGTACCCAATATAATTAATAATGTATTTATAAGCAAAACTTAAGAATAATTTATGTAAACATAAATGTTTACTTAAATTATTGTTATAGAATCGCAATATAAAGAGATATTATGAGTATAGAATTGATAATATTATAATATAATTTGTAAATATGTAATATTCTTCAATTAAATTTTAAATATATAAAATTCAGAGACTACTACTCTTTATTTGAACAAAATTATTATTGAATTTTTTAATGTAATGACAATTAAATCTATAAAAAATAAAGTAAATAAAAATTAAATTTTATTTAGAATATCATTTAATTGCTAAATTTTCAGTATAAATGATTCAATCATAATTTAATAAATGCTAAAATTTAAAGTTTTTGTTGTGTCAATAAATATGGTATCAATACTTATAGCGAGTTAAATAGCGTTAATAATTATAAGAGAATATTACAACCGAACAATATTTCTAATGTGAAATGAGTCGAATTTAATGATTATTACATTGATTGCTTATCAGTCACTGGTCCAATTGCAAATGTCTTCTAAAGTTATATCTAATAAGATCTGATAGTATATAATAATTTACAGTTGATGTTGAGTTTAAACCAAAATCATTAAACTTACTAAGCGATTAACCTTAATGTATTGAGTCTGATTAAAGTTTCAGATAAGTTAGATTTCTAATTAGGTAAAGACAAAACGTTATTCATAAATATCTGCCAATTTGAATTCTCTAGAATTTATTTTATTCTGCAATAAATCGAAACATTTTATAGTTGAATACATCCATTTTACAGTTGAATTATCTTTAAGTCAAATGAAATCGGCCAGATTTTTCAAATAATGCTTGAGAAAATTCTACTTTGATAATTTGATATGATAGAAGCAAAGAAGTATTCAAAGAGAACCATTTGTAAATGGAGAAAATTTAATTTTCTCGAATTTGTGAAAGAAGCGTTTAGGATTCACATTTAAAAAAGCATTTTATAAAGAATTTATAATTGATAATTAAAACAAAATCTTTATGAGAATTAATATAAATATATCTACTATATGTGTTATTAAAATTAAACTTGTGTTATACCGTATATATAAATATACAGCATATTATTAATTATCTATTTCTTTTCTTTATATAAACCCAGAACAGATGTTTCTTTAATAATCAATTTATCACAAAACTTTTTTGTGATAAATTGATTATTAAAGAAACATCTGAAATTCGAGCAATATTACTCTCGTTGATATCAAGTAAATAAAATATGCGTCGAATAAATTATTTAAGTGTAAAAAAGTTTTTAAATAAAGTTTAATACAAGTAGCAAAAATGATTGTGACCTCGCAAATGTCTTCTAAAGTTATATCTAATAAGATATAACTGTGGAACCAGACTTCAATTCTTAATTATATTTTTTAATTTATTTAATTTAAAATATATGTTCTCGATCTCAAATTAGTGTCTTGCCCCTGTACATCATACTTTTCCTGTTAGCAACAGAGTCGTGCCGGTTATCTATGTAACTCCGTTCAAAGAAATGTTTTGAATTGAAAATCGCGACTTTGTTCTAAATCGGAACCTCCTTCCCCTAAGCTTTTCAGATTTGGTCTCGACTTTCATCTATTTAACGCCCTTCTCGATATTAAGGAAGAACAGGCAGACATCGGACGACAATGGGGATTTAAGTCTACAATTTTTTCATATTTCAGCCATTAACGGCAGCCTCTAAACAGCGACCACTTTCTGAGGATTTTTTAAAACATTGTAAAAATGCATGTTGAATAACATCCACACAACGTCCATTTTTTAATATTCTAATTACTAGCCTGGTTCAAAGATTTGGCTATATTTTAAATTATGTTATAAACGTCAATATATGATATTGAATGTTTGTAAGTAAATACGGTATATTAAATCTCATAAGAGAAAATTATTGGTAAACTTATACGAGTAAATATAACTATTTCACATTAAAAATAAATGTTATTTGATTTTTCTTGTAATGTTTCATGTACTGTAAGCTATATTTCAGTTAATACAATTTAAAGACTTACAGAATTACGGTTATTATTTTACAGATTTTATGCATAGAAATACAAGCTAGTGGCATACAAATATTCGAGAATTATTTAGCCAAGTTTTTTAAGCGTAATTTTAAATTTACGAATTTTTTTCAGATACTGTATTATAAAAAATTGTAAATTTAGAATATGACTGAAATTTATATACTATTAAAAGTCTGAGATTGTTCAGTTGGTTGTAATTAAATACAGAAAAATTGGCGCAAAATACTGCTACATTTTTAAGAATCCTATACTCAAAAATGCGAATAGAAACAAAACTAGTTTCATTAAAATCAGGCAAAGGATAGTCGTATTTTCTATTGACAATGTCACTACTTAATTACTGTCTTATAACAACACTTAAATCGTCCGACGGGATAATTTCGGTCCAATAATGAAATTATCTTGTATTCTCTATAGCTACTAAATTTCTGGAATTGTTATTCTCTCAAGTTAATGATATAAACGAACAAATATGTTAACCTATTTGAAAGTATTAGGCGACCCAATGGGTTATGGATAGAGTAGTAGCCTACATATCCATAAATTTGGTTATAACTTAGATGAATATAGTGAGTTCTAACTATTTTAAATGTTATTATATATATATATATAATAGAATGGCTGGTGTCTGTCCTCTATACACTTCTTAATTAATATAGAGTCACTTTGCGTATACTTCACAATAGGTTCCCATTTCGGACTCGAATCTTTTCTCACGCCAAAAAAAGGCTCTCTACGCCACGGTTTAACCGTGGCGTAGAGAGCCTTTTTTTGGCGTGAGAAAAGATTCGAGTCCGAGATGATTCGAGATATATTAATAGAGAAAATATATAAAACGAGGTATGCGGAGGCGTTACACATCTATCAAACGTTACTATTATCTTTTATTGTACCTTTTATTCTTTATAAATTTTAAGTAGGACACTAAAATTTACTGTTAACGAAGTTACAATTTTTGACTTAAAATTTTTCTAATAACTCTTTTCTCCCAAATTTTGTACTGTAATCTGTACAATTTAAAAAGGATGTAACCTACTAGTAATTGCAATTTTAGGAAATTAAGAGCCTAACTCGCGATAAACATTTGAATTCGTCGCCGACTATTCAGATAAAATAATGCTGAATTTTGTATAGGAGTCTACTTCAGATTTTAATCTATCCTTTTAGTTTTTCATTTAATCGCAGTTCTCTTAATAATGCTGATGTCGTAAGAAAAAGATTTCAAATAAACTTGTCAAAAGTTTGCCAAAATTAGCTAAAGGGGTAATTGTAAAATGAAAGTATTTGAAACATTGTAAGTGTAAATTTCTAATTATGGAAGACTATATTGTAACCATAAGAAAGAATATGTAATAATAATCAATAAACAAAAGTAAAATTAACATCTTAAGTACATTGTTTTCTTATTTTTATCATGAAATCTGAGACTTTTAAATAATATTTTGAAAAATTCTTAAGCTTAAAATTCTCATTGTCTAATTGCAAAACCTGTATATTATTATGTAATTAGCTTTAACAGAATTTATAAATGAAGAGAAAAACGGATGTGGAAAGATCCCGGAAGAGGTGGATGACCTTTAAATCCAGAACAGGCGAAATCGCCTAATCCTTCAATGATCCAAGAAGTTTTAAACATTTGTTAATGAATAAAATTTTTAATTGATTTATTTCGAACACGAAGTACTAAACTTTAGCTAAAACATTTTTCAAAGCCTATACAAAGATAATGTTATTAGTAATAGATTAAAACAATATCAATCAATTAAATTATTCACTAAGATTGTTATGATGGAGAAAAATTCGTATTGCAAACATAAATAAATCAAGATATTAGGATATATAAATAAAACACTGAACGTAATACAAATAATGAAATTTCTAAAATTGTTATTCTCCGAAATAAATGATTGAAACAAACAAATATGTTATCCTATTTGAAAAGTAAATTTGATAATAAACTAAATTGGTTTTCTTACACACTGTACTGTACCTCTTAGAAAATTTAAAACACAACATATAATGAATTAGAATATAGATTCTGCTAACTTCGAAAAGAGTAAAGGTATATTTAGATTTGTAAAAATATAAATTAATATATAATTTGAGTATGAACGAACGACATAAAACATCCTGTATTATTTCTAGAACAAAAAGAGACTCTTCTCCTTCACTATTAAATCGAAAAATAATTTGAGTCTTGTTAATTATTTTGTATCGAATGAGAAATTCTGGACTCTTAATTGTGTATTTTCCATTAAAGCATGCTGATGGATTCACATCGCATTCCGTCATTTCGAAATAGTCGTTCTAAAGAATTAAAAACTAAAATAAACATAATCGTATTTATTTGCATGCAAATAAGAGTATCATCTTATATGTGAAAATCGCTTGTTTTTGCGTTTTTGAAACACTTGTCCTGCTTCGTTTTTAAAAGGATACTTCACATAGAATAGCTTTACATTTGCCATACTGTTTCGGTGTGTAGAGCACTGCAATGCCGTGTCAATGTAAATTAAATGTAAATGTCATCGAATAGTTACTTATACAGAAACTGTTCAATGACGTCTTTATGGTAACCATTATTTAAAATAAACCAAAATAAAAAATTGCTTCTGATACTACAAAAAATTTTTTAATGATGGTCTTTTTAGGTACTTTGAGGAATATATGCTGATTTTGCTCTATCTATAATAGCAAACTCTTATATGTGCAGAAATTGTATATAACCAATTAAACAGATTTATCGAATAATCAGCAAATACTGTATATTTATTAGCCACATTACTTTTATTTCTTCCCAAAATACATTAGGAGGTCTACATGAAAAAATGTAGAAACTCTTGCTCCAAAATTTCTGAATGCTCTCCAATGTGACATTCAATAAGTTATATAAAATAAATAAATGCACTATTGCCACAATAAAGTTATTTTCTATGAAAGCTTCATACGATAATTCTTCCATTAGTTTTCTCTTAATCATATCGTGTAATATATATTTCCACAAATCCTAACTAATACTGTAGTGTTTGCCCTGTTGCCGTACGCCCAGGTCGATGACGTGCCATAAGATCAAAGAAAGGCTCCTATAAATCTTCCTTAGAATAAAGTTCTTTTATGCGGATCCACTGCTATAAAAATGCTGCAGACACATTACTCATTTAAAAGGACTGCTTTATTATCCGGTGTTCTGTTAACAGGAGTCCCATTACGCAGTGCCTGATTTAGGGTATGAGGACTGCGTAACATTTTGTGCGTCCTTTACAAACGTAATATTTCCTCTCTAACGTAATTTTTTTGTATTTTTCTAATAAAAAATTACACTATTTTAGTAGAATTAATTCTGGTAAATTGTTGTAAATACAAATTTTCTATTTCTTCACCAACAAAATATTCTTTAACATACAAAAAAAAAAAAAAAAAAAAAAATGTGCGCCCTAGGCTATAGCTTACTCATCCTAATTGTAGGGAGGAAAATATAGGGAGAAAACATAGAAAGGAAAATCGTGAACATGGAAGCGTGCTCTGCAACGTCTTATATCAATAAATTTTATTATGATATGAAGGAATCTTAAAAGAAAAATTTTGAAATATTTTAATTTGAAATTTGAGAGACAAGCGTGTTTATTGTTTTGTAACGTCATTTTACGTTCCTGGTTCTGTTATATATAACAGAGGGGAAAGTGTGGCAATAGGTAAAAAAATGACCTCCGAAGATTTTTATACTTTTGGACACGGGGACTTTGAAACGTCAAGAATTGCAAAAAAAAATCAGAGGTTTATCTTTACGTATGGATGGTACTGTTTGGGAGACACGATTTTGTTTACCCTCTTTGAAGCATAATAGCTACTGTGCTTTTTTGTCAAAAATTTCTGAAATTTTGCAGGGAGGTTTATGTATTAGGGGATTGATGCTATTATGTTTTATTGGTTAAAGGTTGAGGGGATGGGGAGATAAAGGGGGCGTGTGTCAAATCTCGAGTAGAGTAGAACTTAATGATGATTTTACTCGTTATTAGTATTTACATTTTTAAAATAAAAACCCATTCCTACTCTCAAAATGAAGCTTTGTGCTATTTTGTAATAATTAAAAATATAAAGTTTTTAATAAAATATTTTAACAGATGACGCCACACGCAGTTTCAAATGCCGGAAAGGTTAAGTAACTCGTTGTAAGATTTTCTTTCTATTAAATAAAGCAGTATACAGTTAAAATAAGCATACAACGTATATACAATAGCATTCATGTGAAATTTGTCATACTTAACATGCTATTTATTTCCCTTAAATGAAACCTTTTTCTTTTATATTAAACAGTACTGTACATTTAATTACAATTAATTACAACACCGATATCAACTGACTTGATCTTATTTAAACTGTCTTGTCTTTTAATCTATTTTTAGGATACTTTTGAAATTATCAAATTTGTAAATCATTCTTATAACTTTTTCAAAAACGTTACTAATGTACTGTATGTTGATCATTGATCATCATAGTTGAATTCTAATTTGAGAATGTTAATATCGATTTAACAAAAAATATTGCACATATTTTTAAATGAAGATTGCTTCTAACATTTAATTAACTAATCAAATTACTTTACATTTATGAGATTTTCTGAAATTTTAGTCAAATATTTCCAATTTTAAAACTACAGTACTCTAAAACTATCATTTTATACCAGCGGTTCCCAATCAGTGGTCCGCGGACTACCAGTGGTCCGCAAGAGCTAAAATATGGTCCGCGAAAGATTTAAAACTTTTATTCATTTTAAATTATTATTCCCACGTTGATACAAACTGAATTTAATTTTTACTAAAAATGTTATGTTTTCTATTATAATAGTACTGTTAAAGCATGTTACTCTTGAGTTTAACGATTACTTACGTTAAAAGTTTTGATTAAAGTTTATTTTTAGATTGACAGTTTATTTTTCTTAAACCTTGTGGTCCCTGCTAACAACAATGAAATCAAAGTGGTCCCTGGTCAAAAAAAGGTTGGTAACCGCTGCTTTATACGAAACCGCTGCTTATAAATATCATAGTAACTTGTAAGTATGACGATATTTGACGAACGTATGACGAAGTAGTTTTAAACCTAGTATTCGTATTACGTTTAATATTTTTTATAATTTTCCTGATTAGTAGTTTATGCTTTGTTCCGACATGCTTGTTTTCATTCTACTGTCCTTATGAATAAGTGGAATCTTTGAAAGTGTAGGCTAAATTCCATGTCATTCGGGTACAACATGACATGCAACTTTCAAATTGTTTTCTTAGATCACTTTCAAATCATTATTATTTTTAAAATCAGTTATTCTATCATTGCCCAATAAAGAACTTCTCAACGAAGCTTCTCAGTACTATGAACAAAACCGTACAAATTGGTCATTATTGATAACTAATTTATTCTGGTACCAAGAAGGTTTGTTCAACAGATTCATTATTTGGATTTATTAGTACTGAATTAGATATTCAATGTCAGCCAAGATATTACATAGACTGGTTGTATTTTTACAATTACAAGTTACCGGTTTGGACCAGCTTCAGTTAAGCGTTTGATACGATAGAATCACGATCAATACTATAAAATTACTTCAAACCGATTTAATTGCATTGAAAATAATCTTACGAAGTTCCTATCTCGGCTATCTGATATTTAGACCACCCTTACAGCATGTCATCTTAATTAAACTGTAAAAACCCATTATCTACTTAAATAAAATAATTTCGAATCCGTTTAATATTCATTAATTTTACTATTAAAATTTTAAATTTTTTCTAAAAATACAGTATAACTGAATGGCCATACATATTAATTTAACATATAGCTAACTTACTTTATATACATTTTATATATTAAATCGAAATATCACAAAAGATGATTAATTTAACATCATATTGAAGAGATTTTATAACATTTTAAACCCCGATTTAATATATAAATAAATCCATATTTTTAATTAAACATTCTCGATATTTAATTAAAATGTTGAAAATTAAATAATAAATACTTTTTAGATTCAATTCATTTGATTTATTATTAAATTCATTAATTGATTCGATTAAACATCGCTCATTTACCAAACATAATGAAAAAAAATAATTTACTTTTTATTTAATATGTTGCATAATTATTTGAGAATTATAAAAACGAATACTGAATTATTATTTTCTAAAAATATAATTTGCCTATAAACCTATAAGTAGATAAAATTATATTTTATTAAAATTTTAAATGAATTCTACTGTGTTTTGTAATAACGATATTGTAAACGTGATCAATATCTAAGTTAATCCTTTAGGGATGTAAAATTACAAGTTACAAGCTACAAGCTACAAGCTTGTTACTGATTATAAGTAATTTTATGTAGTTACTGACCAAAAAACTTGTGGTTTGTAACTTGTTACAAAACTTTTTATTTTATATATTTTACTTGTAATTTCTATCTTGTAAAGCTTTAACTACCATAAGGGTTTTATGAAGTATGACCTTATTCTTGTAATATTTTTAACGTTGCATGTTTCATTTTTGTTTTCGACTCTTTACGCCCTATAGACAATAAGAGGGTCTTAAATCATACCCATTATGGATTCGACCAGGCCCACAATGAGGTCGGCCGAGTAGTGAGAGACGGGCCATCCCGGATGTTTTTGGAGAGTTGCTCGCCCAGATTCGATGTACAGTACATCTTAAGCAGCATCCCCTGTATTAATAAGGTTTATTTATAACATCTTTATAGCATTGTAGAAATAAAATGTTTGTTGCTTGCAGCACTAAACATGCCACAGTAGTGAGTTTTGGTATTAATTGCTTTTTACGGAAATGTCTTCCTCGTGTCCTTAAATATCATCATACTTGATTTGGTTGCATTTTGACCGCTAAATATTCCTCTAGACCAGTGTTTCTCAAACTTTTTGCCTACGTGACCCAAACGTTTATAAATTGTTTTAAAAAACCTAGTAAACTGGAGGTCACTGGATATGATATAACGAAATAAAATTATTGATTATAACTTTATACCTGTGAAATATAACATTGAGTATGTTTCTATTAAGAGCGGTTCAGGCCAATTTCGATTTGTAATCGGAAAGAAAAGAGAAGGGGATTGAAATTAATTCTACAAAAATAGTTGTTGACCTCTTCCTTGATGAGAGAATTGTCTCTAAAAAGTTTCAGTGCATTTGTACTCAAACCGTGTCGAAATATTAAGAACAATAAATACTGTATAAAGAACAAACTAACTAAGACTTTCTTCTTTATATATTTGATTTTGTATAGGGCTATCTTTAAGAAGCAGATTTACAACGATCAACAGTATAACAACCGTGAAAAACTCGATGTCATTAATTGGCTACCAATTTAAACAAGCTAAAATCAAGAATGTATATAAATTTGCAACTACTTCTTGAGGAGAAGGAGAAACAGAGAGATCAAATACAATGAAAAGGCAGACCTAGATTTCTGTCTTTGACGTGGTACCTGGTTCATTGATGGGAACAAACATCATATCCAAGTGGAAAACTTATGTTTAATAAAAATTGTAACAGAATACACCAACACTACCTTTATCACTTTGTAGGACTATATTCCTAACATTTTTTTCAGGAATGTAGTAACAAGAAATGGATCATCAAAATGTTGAATGACAGCAATCATTTCACCAATGTGCTGTACTGTACAGTACATTAGACATGTCCAATTATGACCGAATTTTATGTGCTTAGATTATCTCCGTTTGTTGACTATAACTTATAAATAATTCATAATTATGATTTATTATAAACAGTTGAATTAATCATTGATAAAAAAATTTCTTTATATTGTAATGCTTTTCTAATATGAACAGATAGTGATTGGGAAGATGTTTTGAATGTTTTCTTACGATGGTCAAATGCGGATCAGGCTGAATGGAACAATATTATTTTCATATCGTCAATTGATTGAAAAGACGGCCAGATGGCCAAGCGGTTGAAGTGGAAGCCGCTTGGCCCTCTCGGGATCAGGCTGGACGGGTCTAAAAACTTCAGGAATTTTTCGGGGGTGATCCGTCCGGTATGTCGGGCCCCGTATCTCAATATCCGTAGCCCCATTATAAGCCTGGAAAAATCTATAATGGGTTTTCTAAAAAAAGCCTTCTTAATGCTCACAAAGCGGAAAAAGTTTAAAAATTAATCAATAAAGGTTAAAAAAAACCGTAAGAGCCTCTTTCACTATTAATGGTAAAACTGTAATTCATATATTGTACTTTTTAACGTGAAATAATAAATGTATAATAACTAGTATTACTGATAAGTATAGATAAAGATTTCAAAAACAACCTGATAATAATTTTTCCGATGATTAAAATTTGAAAAAATTAATATAATTATTTAAAGATGGAAATTATTTTGCAAACATTTTTGAACTTCGGAAGTCCTGGAAATATTTGTTGTTATAAAAAATAATAAAGATACTATATAGACTAAATAGGTTATAAAAATTTTATTTTACATATTTGTAATGTATTTACAACAAATTTGATTTAGATTATTAGTCAAGTAATATATATACAATAACAGAAATAAACAGTTCAACAATTCAGAAAACAAAAGTTTATATAAATGAAAGAAATAATAATTGTATTTAAAATTTAATTTAGATATTTTGAAAATAATAATAACTAAAAACTATTTCTTAGCTACCTATTTTTTAAAGACAGCAGTATTTAAATTTAATAAAGTAGAATTTGAGAAAAAGTTGTTGATAAGCGGCATGTAAGGAGGTTTTCATAAATGAATTTTTTGCAAGTTCATTAAAAGAGAGAAAAAACAAATAAAATAAGTTTAAAAATATTAAATTAAATACGTATAACAATAAATATAAAAGAATAAGAAAAAAATATAAAAGAATACTTAATTTTATCTTTCTTTATTTTAAAATATTCATCGTAAATTATATACATAGAATCTCTATTATTTGAATGTTTGTAACGTTGAGTAGACCGAATACTTGTAAAGGCTACCCATATTCTATATCGTTCTATATTATAATCGTCTGGACTGACCGTCTCTCATCATTGCATTGTGGACCTAGCTGAAGCCACGGCGGGTATGGAAGAAGGGCCCTACTAGTGTATAGTAACAATATTAAAACAGACTTGAATAAAAGTTTCGTAAGTTTTATTATTTTAGCTTTAGCATTTTCAAAATCTTTTAGAAAATTATTACTTATTTTATCAGTTTGATCATATTAATTTATTAAGAATCTCAAAAGTTCCGGCAGTGACGATGCCAATTATATCTGTTTCTTATTGATTAATGTACAAGAACGATGGTGTTAACTTTTATCCCCCTTCTCATTCTTCCCATTCTATTTAACACAACTTAGAAAACATATACAAGATTGTAAATTATGAAGTTTAAATATTTTATATTGAAAGAAAAATAAAAATTAGTTGATTTGATTTCACAACTGTCTTAAACTGAAAAGGTTTTATGCATTTTGTTGAAGTTTGCTTTTATTGTATTAAAAACTATGACAAGATCTTCATACCGTAAATATTTTAGTCGATATCGATTATATACATTACTGTACATCAAATGGAACTTGCTTGAGACAGATCAAATGTTATTCTTTCTAAAATAAATTTGTCTATTTTCAGGCTTCTAAAAGGTTATTAGGATAACGTCGTATTAATATTTCTATATTTTTCTAAAATATTTTTTAAACGTGGTCATTTTTAGTCAGGAACATTTTATACAATAATAATGCACTTTTACCCAAATAATTAAATATATTCTTGAGACTTTTGTATTTAATAATTAAGTTTTCTAGGAGCCGAAAGGTTTCTTGCAAGCTTTTAATGTTCCCTTGAAAATATTAATAGTTATTTTAAGTGACTAGTTATTTCAGAGTCTGAATGTACTTAAGTAGCATATTTCTCTAATAAGGTTCCTGAATCTTAAAGAACAGTTAATCTAAATTACTAGTAATTTTGATAGCTGGAAAGATCTGAAACTGCATCTATTAGGAATTCCACAAAATAAATATTTAAAAAATTATTTACATCTAAGAAAAATATATAAAATCCCGATATAATTTAAAATTAATGAAGAACAGTTATCTAAACTTATCTATAATATTAATCAATATTATGTAGTAATAAATAATTTTATTAATTAATTAGAGAAGATTTTATATTGGTATATTCAATTTAAAGTTGTTAATTTATTCGATTATTTTATATTTATGGAAACAACCCGAAAGATTTCTACGGCTAAATATTGTTTCAGTAAATCCCGAACAACGACTTTCATTCGACCTCTAATGCCATTTCTATATCTCTGCACTAACTGAACAATGCCCTGAGTTGTCATGAAGAAAACATCTCTATCTGATCGTTTATGTAACAATGCAGCATAACTGTCTATAACACTGGCTATCTGCTGACTTGGAAACTGAGCTAGAACAGAGGTTATGTTGCTAGAATACATATTCATTAAGTTTTTAATATTTTTTTCCACATTTACTGGTATTCTTCCAGAAATTGATGATATAATCTCTTGTAATTCTAGAAGAGGCAGGCTTGGATCTCTCAGAGTTTCCATTAAAGTGTTGACACTTTTTATCATTCTTGGAACATAATGTGGATCAGGTAATACGTATCCAGCCAAAATATTTTCTAATTCGGCTCGTGATGACTGAAAAACTTGATTCTTTTTACTAGCTGATAAATTTCCTTCTTCTGCAGCAGGGAATTCGCCTTCAAAAAGTTTGGCTTTATTAACACGTGAAGGATCATCTAACTCTAAATGAGCAAGAAGCTTCCTGCCTCCAGAACAGCACCAGGTCGTTTTGTAAAATTTATGCATCCACTTTCACTGGTAACCAGTGTCATTACCATTTTCATTACTTCTATCTCAGCATAAGCCTGATTAGCTTCAATATGTGCTCCGTCATCCACTAAAAACTGCAGTAATTTCCCTGTTGATGGTGATCTAAGAATTGTTGGATCATTCTCCTTCTCAAACACCCACGTCTGATTTCCAATTACAACTCGGTAGCGATCAACTTCTTCTTTAATGTAAGTAGTATGACTCAAGCAATCCACAGAAAGCAGAAGTCCTCCATCACTCATTCGATGAATTTCGACCTCTTTATATGAATTGTTTAAGCAGAGTAAATATGTATTTGGTCCTGATTTGGTTGCTTGAACAATGTATTTGATTCCATCATAAATAAGCTCAACTTCTACAGTGTTATTAAGAGTATTTGCAGGTAATATTTGTCCTTTTTCGAGAGATGTTTGAAATTTATGAAAATTATTAAGAATGAAACAACCCGAAAGAAATAATAATATTATTTATTACAGCATTAGATCGATTAATGTTAAATTTAAACTTAGCCAATTCTGCATTAAATCTCGACGTACGGTACACTTGTACAGTATCTTAATGTACAGCACAGTACCTAATTTTAAAATTGTAACAATTGATAGATAGCATTAACTTAATATTTATAAATAATTATATGATAATTTTTCCTGTTTACTTTTTGTTTTCTTGTAACTTAGAATGGTTATTTCTGAGATAAAAATCAATTAAGTTAGAGTATAAGATAGATTAAACTATTTAATTAATTAATTTATACTGCATTTAAGTAGGAAATTAATTTTAAATCGATCTCTTTTAATTGTCGTTCTGTTATTAGATACAATTTTTAAAATATTAAATTATATATATAAAGTTTATTTCATTTTACTATAGAAATCTGTAATAATATAAATTTAAAGAATTTGTTTGCGCATAAACTTTAGCATATTTTTAAGAAATAAAAAAGTTAATTTAGAAGAAAATAAAAAAAATTATAAAAAACGTGGAAAAAATAAAAATAATAAACGTTAAAAATAGAACTCTTCACTAATTGCACGAAGTAGAAAAAAACGTATTTTACGTCCGTCTCATTTAGTTCTTGTATTTGTTTTATTAGGATAACTACATTTTTAAAATATAATAATTATTCAAAATTAAATTTTCTCCTTTCACAAGAACATGTTTTAAATAGATTCGTTATAAAAGTTTAGAGAAATTTTTAAAACATTTTACCAATTATTTTTCACATCCTTGGTCAGCAAAATGTAATGCTGGCCATTTTAAATTATTATTTCCATATAATAATATCTTATATAACAAATAGTATGTTCTCTCTATGTCCTTTTTCTACATTCTATATTTTCTATAAGTTATTCTTTTATTATCTGTACTTTCATTTAAAATTAATCAACTATTTTTAACAATTAAAAAATCAAGGAATATAGATTATATTCTTTATACATATAAAAATCTCAAATACAACTTATAAAGTTCATTCAAAGCACATATATGTAATAGAATTCTATATGACATTTCTTCATTTATTGGGCTGCAATTTGAAAAAAAATATAGACCTATAAATTCTACTGTCTAATTGTCTGTCCATCTGTCCTTCTGTAATCTCGAAGAAGGAGTTAAATAGATGAGAGCCAAAACAAAGTATAGAGTATAGACACCTTGAAGCAGAAAGCTCCGATTAAATGCATACAAACTTCCGATGCAAACCGTGAGTCACATTATTTCAATTCAAAAATTTTTCCTGAAAGGAGTTAGATAGATGATTGGCATGACTCTATTAATAAATAGAAGTATGATATACAGGGGCAAGCCTACTAATTTGAGGTTGAGAGCATATATTTAGATTAAATAAATTTTAAAAAAATATGGTTAAAAACTGCAGCCCGGCATTGTGACGATGTCACAATAAATAATTGCTCGTATTTATATTAATATTCTTCAATTTATAGATTATACAAGTTACGTTGTTTATTTCTTGAATTGTAAGAAAAAATTAAAGTATTTGAGTAATTAATTGAATGAAATTATTTTTATCCAATCAGTTTATCGTATTTTATCATTACATAATTCTATCTTAATACAAGAAGTTCAAGAAAACAAAACATATACACAAATATGACTTAGGAAAGTTTATTATTAACAGCATATAACCCAGTTTTTTTAAATACTAAGTTATTATTTATAGAAATGCAATCTTATTTTAATTCAAAAATATTTATATAATTTAAAATTTTTTTAATGATATACTTAATAATATCAAGCGAAAACTAAGAATTATGCTAAAGAAAATTTAACTTTTAAATTTGGAAATTTTTATATTCTCTAGTGAATAAAGTATTTTTATTTGTTTCGTATGTTTTAAATAAATGAAAAAAAAATTTCATGCGTTAATAAACTATACTTGATTGCTTATAAAATTATTTGAAATGATTTTTTAAATTTACTTTAAAAATATCCCATAAATTATTATATACGTATGAATATGCGTAAATATATATTTAAAATAATAAGCTTTAAAAATTTGATAAATATAGTAAAGAAATTTTGAAAATATTTTTGAAAATTTGAATGTATTTTTAACTTTTTATATATGGAAAACATATTAGAATTGTGATCATTTGGCAACATTTGATTTCTTAGCAGAGATCCTACTATAGGTCATTACATGTATCATCTTATTCCATCTTTAGGCATGTATACAAATATAATTTATTATTTAAATATACAGTATAATATAGGGCTATATATGTTTTATGTTTGGTTGATGTGGAATAATATTTCGCAAACAATAGAAGAAGAAAATTTATAGCTACCGCTATTTCATTTTCCTTAATGATTATTTGAAGACGAAAGTAATCATCAAATAATGAAAAATTAATCAGAGCATGTTTGTTCATTTTAAAAATCTGTTTCATTACGAATAAAAAAGTGCAAACTTTAATTACAAACATCATTAAGAATTCGAAGTAATTTGTTGATAGTTTCAGGAAAATTGGCCAAGAATAAAAATTACTTTCTGTAATTGCTTGTTCCTTCTAAATGAAGGATTTTAAATAAATAAAACTGTATTAAAAAGCAGTATTAATTTTTTAAAATAGATTAGTAATTAATAAAATATTTAAAGTATTCAATGGAGTCGTAAATTTAAATAGTTTAAATGGTACTGTGACGTCACCGTGATATTTGCATTGTAATGACGCAAATTGTAATATTAATACGGATAATATTAAAATATTGTTTAAAAGAAAAGAATATTGTTAAGAGAAAAATTAAAGAATGTTTCTCGATAATAAATAAATAAATATATAAATAATATAAATTTAAATAATAGCATCAATGTTGATGCGTGTTGGGATAGATTTGTTAACTATAAATGCAATGCACTCGGATTGAATTGTATTACTGTAGAGGCCAAAGCGTCGATACTTTGGTGACATGCATATGATAAGTAACATAGTTGTATAATGAAATTGAAAGTAAATAATTCCTTTCTTGTTATAAGTGTTGTTTGAATATGTTCATCGCTCCTAAAGTCTGAACAGATTCAGAGTTTTCATTGTATTTTTGAAGTATTTTAATTTTAGATTAATAATTTTATAATGTGAAGTAATTCACACTAACGTACGAATTGCTACTAATAAATGAAATAAATTAGAGAAACGAAAAAGTATTGTCCAGTTGATAAATAGAATGCGAGTTATAGATTGATTTACTTCACATCAGTTAAAACAGAACCATTATTTTCAAATAGATTCAATCAATTACAAAGAATTCCTAATAGCAATCAATCATGAATTGTTCTTTTAAAAGTAAACTGTTATGTTGTATTAAAGGGTATAACAAAAGCAATTTTTAACTTTAACTAGATTTATAGAAATTGTAGTGTTTAGTAACTTGAATTTATACTCGTTAGTTTTACCCAAATGGCTTAGTATATATTTAAATATGCAATAACATTATATATATATATATATAAATTTATATGCGTTCTCAGAAAACGTGTTTTAATTCTTCATTCTTACGAATATAAACATATGATCATTCAGTTATTTGGTATACTGATTTTTTATTATTTGAATTTTCAATATTGCATTTTTTGTGGTATGTTTTCAGAGTGAAAAATTGATAAAAATAGTAATCAAACTCTGAGTGATGAAAAGATTATTATTACATGAGATATTGAAATTATATAAGTATGATTCATATAATATGAAAACTACGATATAAAATCATGATGATTTAAAAGTCGGAAAATAAGCTATAATTTATAAATATAATATAGGTTACAAATATATAAACATGCTTTATGAATCGAATGTAAAATATTTATAAAATTTCATAAGAAAACATTTACATTTTAAAAATCTTTGTGACAATTCAAATATTTTTCGTGTAAGTTCAAGAACAAAGGTAACGACTAAGGTACGTGATAGGTAATTGAACTTTTTATGAAAACAGTTCATTACAAGTACACTTTCAACTGAATTAATTTGAAACTGGATCAGACAATTTACGAAAACTTTCTGAAGTTTTGATCCTAATTCCAATTGGAAATCAGACTCTTCATAAAAATTAGACAATTTCTGTAACAAAAACAGTTTAAACGTATTAAATTTAATTTTGAAAAATTGTTCGAAGTAAAGCCTACTTTGAGAAGCTGTTATCAAAGATAAGTGTTTATTGTCATTTCATTTTTCTAGTATCATATAAATACATAACTTTGGTAAGTTAAATGTAACGTATAGTAAGTCTTATAATTTAATCTAGAAGAAATAAGATTTACAACAGATATTCAAATATTTTTTTAACCTGTTTCCTCAGAGTTCTGTGGAAGTAAACTTAAATTGATGCGCCTAATTTTAAATTAATAGTTCTAAGTAGAATTTATTCTCATTTAAAAATAATTTATGAACTAAGACATGCCAAAGGTTAAGCATTCACGTCTATTTAACTATTATTTAAAATAATGCGCTACGTATTATTTTAAATTATGCTGTTTTGTTTTTCTTAATGTCAATTAACTTTTTATTAAAGACTTGTTTATATAGATTAAATAATTATAGATATATAATAAGGGGAGTCTATCCGCTGTCTGACGTGACAACTTAATTCGTTTTGTTTTTTTTATAGGTAAGTTCTTCTTGTTTTATTATGTCTCAAGGAGTAAAGAGGAAGACTTTTTCACCAACTGTTCCGGAGAGGTTTCAAGTAGACCTAGAAGGAGTAGTTCCGGTCAGGACGAGGAGGTTTCTGAATTACTACAAAATCCGAGTTTTGATGTATCGGAAGGTGTTCGTTTATTACTGCGTATGCATGCTGCTCTTAATGGTAAAGTGGAGGATTTTATAAAGCGACTCAACCATCTTACGGAATGGCTTAAGAATGTGGATGAGGCTCTTGTTGATTTTTTGAGGTTAGATTAGTTAATATTGAGACCAGGATTGGTTCGGGTGGGTCGGAGACGATGAGCTCCTTCCTTATTGATAATATCAGTATGAAAGTGTCGAAAATGGAACGAGAGATGGATTATATGGACAATCAGCGGAGAATTAATAACTTAGTGATACACGGTTTGGAGGAGGGAGCTGGAGAATCGGCAATGGATACATTGGAGACAGTTAAATCTTTCGCTGTGAATAAGTTGAATTTGCCTCTGTTGCGATAAGTTGATGCTAGGCGAGTTGGTAAAAAATTTGGTGATAGGCCTAGAATAATAATTTGTCAGTTTAGTTCTCTTAGTGATAAATTATCTTATAAAAAAGCAGTTTTTGAGTCGCGTAACTTAAATGTATTTGTTAACGATGACTTTTCTCAACGACTAAGAGACATTAGGTATAAGTTACGTGTGTTTGGAAGGCAGAAGAAATCAGAAGGTGCTCATAGAATTCGTTTAACCTATGATAAAATATTTATTGATGGAGTGAAATATGGATATGATGAGAATTTGGGTAAAATTATTGTTGTTTCCTCATAGCAACCACTAATCCAGGCTACCTCTATAGTGGCGTGGAATTGCGCCGGTATCAAAAATAAGCCGAACTCATTTTGGAAGTATAATATCGCAATTTGATATAATTTTTTTATCTGAAACTTGGCATTCTCTAAAGGTAATAAAAGTAATTTTGAGGTTTTATCGGATTATAATTGTATCATTGGTGATGCTTTCCGAGATGGTAGTAGGGGTAGATTTAAGGCTGGATGGCTGCTGTTTATAAAAGTATGTTTTTGTTATAAAGTAATTTATAGAGATGATTTTTTTGGTTTTGATTAATATCATATTCCCTGCGGGTAATTCTTGTTATGTTTTGTTTATATGCAAGAGCATAGTTGGCAGGAAATTTTTGAGATTTTAATTAATTTTCATTTCAATGAAGAATCTAACCTAATTATTTTGGGTGATCTTAATGCTCGGATGGGTGCGGGAAATGTTATCCCTGATTACATTGGTGATGTTTTTGGTATTGATTATGCTAAAAGAAGCAGAACATCTAAGGATGCTATCGTGAACAGCAGAGGTCAAAAGATGCTTCAGTTCTGTATAGATAAAAACCTAATAATATTAAATGGTAGAATGTCGGGTGATGAAGCCGGTGAATATACATTTGTGTCCAGTTTGGGATCATCGGTTATTGATTTTGGTCTAACAACTTCCTGTGTATGGGATTGTGTTAAATCTTTTTTTTTGTTGATGATTGTTGTTTATCGGATCATTTTCCTATAGTATTATGTTTGGACAATCCTGTTCAACCTAAGGTGACTAATAAGGGCAGTTTTTACGAAAGAATTTTTTGGAATTGTGAGACTATGAACAGATTTGTGCTTGATTTTGAGAAATATTTGTTAGATTGTGATTCTGTTTCTTTATCAAGTGTTAGTAAAGTAATTGTCGAAATAGCTAATTCCCATAATATGAACTTTAAACCTAAGGACTATATAAATATTAACAATTGGTTTGATCTGGATTGTCGCCTAATGATCCGTAACAGAAATAGAGCTTGGCGAGCGTTTAAGAAAAATGGTTTTGAATCGTATCGTAAATTATTTGTGTTATTTCGTAGTTTGGTTAAAAAAATTTGTTTAGCTAAGAAAAAAAAGTTCTTGTATACGGTTCAGAATTCGGATATTTTCCGTAAAAATAACAAATGGTTTTGGAATTTGTGTAAAATTAGAAATTATAATAGTAAAGTGAATATTTCTTTGGAGGAGTGGTTTACTTATTTTTATTCTTTATATGGTTCTTCACTTCCTTATAGTGTGGATTTGTCTGTCTTCAATGAGTGTTTAATTTGGTCTGATGAAATTTTGGATGTAGACATTATGGACTCTGAATTGAGCTATGTTTTAAGTAAAGTTAAAGTTGGTTCTGCGCCTGGGGTTGATGGTATACCTTCTGAATTTTGGAGGATGGATTCTGTTTTTCCGATACTGCTTAGAAGTTTTGATAGAATTTTGAGAACGGGGGTAGTCCCAAAAGATTGGGGCAGTGCTATTCTATGTCCGGTATATAAAAATGGCTCTAAATCAATCCCTAGTAATTATAGAGGAATTTCACTGCTGAACTGTGTGTCAAAGATTTTTTGTAATATATTGTATCACAGGTTGGTTACTTGGTTAAATTTAAACAATATTTTATTTGAGAATCAGGCCGGTTTTCGTGAAAAATATTCTACGATAGATAATGTATTTATTCTGCATACCCTTATTACTAAGACTTTAATGAGGAAAAGGCGAAAAGTTTATGCATTCTTTGTTGATTTGTCCTCAGCTTTTGATACTGTAGATAGGAATTTAATGTGGAAAAAACTCTTGAAATATGGCATTAGTTTTAAATTTGTTTCTTTACTTACAGAATTATATAGTGAGTCTAATGTAAAGATTAAATGGGGTCGTCTCTGTTCTAGGTCTTTTTTCACTGCTACTGGGTTTAGACAGGGCTGTGTTTTAAGTCCTGTGTTGTTTAGTGTATATTTAAATGATTTAATTGAACAAATAACTAATTCTGACTATGAAGGTATAGAGGTGAACGGCATTGGTATCAAAATATTGGCTTTATGCAGATGACATAGTCTTGATAGCCGATTCTGTTAGAGGTTTACAAGGATTTATTAATATTTTGGATAAATATTTATTAGAAAATAACATAAGCTTGAATCATATGAAATCTAAAGTTGTTGTCTTCCGTAATGGTGGTAAACTTGCTAAGTCGGACAAATGGTGGTTTAGAAACGATGTAATTCAGGTAGTTTCTCAATATAAATATCTGGGTGTCATATTTAAATCTAATAGAAAATATAAATCCCATATTCAGACTGTTAAAAGGAACGCCTTTATTAAAACTGATAGCCGATCTACACATCTGTATAACTCTAAATTACGTAATTAAAAAGATTGTTTAAGGATTTTTAATTCAATTGTCACATCATCTTTGTTATATGCTGCCGAGGTTTGGAGATATCAATCTGATGAGTTAGATCCGGTCCTGGCTAATTTTATTAAAAAGTTATTTGGTTTGTCTCGTTGTACCCCAAGATATTTGATTTTTATGGAATGTTTGCTATTACCTTTGTCTTTTACAATAATAAAAAAGTGTCTGAATTGGATCTTTAGGACTATTGAATTGGATGAAAAGAGATGGAGTAGAACGTGCTTATGTTATGTGTTAAATAAAAGGGATTTGCTGTGGTCTAAAAGTTTAAGGAAAATTTGTGCTGATAACGGTATTAATTTTCATGAATTATTAAATAATTATTACTGTTGCTCTACTTTGAAATTAAATTATTTTAATTAATTTTATTCTTGATTTAAATCGACGTATTAATTAAGTTCTTATAATGTTTGGTATAAGCACTTAAACAAATCCTTTTTTGACTGTTCGATTTATGACAACAATTTCTCTTTTAATATTAGCTCTACGATAATGCAAATGTAATTCCCTTAATTTTTTACAGAATCATTGCAGAGAAATTTGCATATATTGTCAAGGTGATCAACTATTGAGATGCTTTTCATGTGATAGCAAGGTGTACTAACTTAGAAAAAATTCGTGAAAGTATTTTCGGTATACCCATTATTCCGTTTGATAATTTTTTGGACCTTATTGGTGATGCACGCAATTTTAATTTAATTAATTTTGTTCAGAAAATTAAATTATGCCTTAGGTAATCTTTTGTTGTCTTATTGTTTCAGTGAGCCTTTGTACGAAGTGTGGTGTACATTTTGTTTCATTTTGCATATTGGAATATTCGATTTTGCCCAAAGGTGGCATTTGCTTTCTTCCTTTAAAAGTGTGTTCGTGGCAAAGAATTTTTGGGAGTCTATCCGCTGTCTGACGTGACAACTTAATTCTTTTGTTTTTTTTATAGGTGGGTGTGATTATTTCTTTATATAAATGTTCTTTTTGTTCGGATAGTTCTCCCCACAATTTTGTTTTTCTTTTATATATATATATATATTTTTGATTAAATATATATTTTTGATATCGCTTTGTTTAATATATTTGTTTTTTTATGTAATATTTTAATTTTCTCTGTAATAACTTATGAATTGTATTTGTATATTAGTTTAGTTTGTAACGTATAAATGTTATGTATTGATTTTTGTATTCCCCGCATCATGGGTTCTTTCCAGTATGACTAAATAAATAAATAAAAATAAAAATATATATATAATAATGATTCATTTCTTTCTACAATAAAATTTATTATGTTACAGGGGGCAATAAAGAAGGCATTACAGCAATAATAAAATATGGTTGAACAATAATCACAAAATAAACACGCATAATAACAGGCCAATGTAATAATAATTACCGCAATGGCAAGACAAGGTTGCAATTTTACATGAAGAGAACAGCATTTTTATTGAGAGAAATTATTTCATTTTAAGATATCAGGAAGGTAGCTTATACAATCCATATAACACGTTTATAGAAATGTCTTTTAAAAAAATACCAGAATTGACATTTGTAAACAAAGTTGGCAAATTATTAAAATGTAAACTGCTTCTAACATCATTCATCGTGTTGCAGATGCAAAGGTGTGAAAGGTTGAAATTATTTTTGAGCACTGATTACAAGTTTTACCTGATATAAGAAAATCTGTCTTTCATGATAGATCGATTTAATCTGTTTTTATCTAGGAAGGTTTTAAATCTGTATGGGATACGGGAGAAGGAAATCGTTCTTGCTAGGGAAGTCTCATAAAATATCATATCCGAGATGTCGGAGAGAAAGACGTTGTCTTTGAAAGTCAGAAGCAATTGAGCTATTAGTCATGCTTTGACAAGGATTTCAGGAGACATTTTTCTTTAAGTATCATCTTGCGTGAAGCCTGATAGAAATAAACCTGATATATAGAATTTGAAAAACCCTAGCCCACCAGTTTTTGTTTACATTTTCATAGCCGTTAGATCTGAAGTATTACTTTTTGATTGTTGATAATTGAGTAGTAGATTTTCACAATCCTTAGTGCTATAATCGTAATCATGCTTGTCCGGTTAAACTCCATCTAATAGCATATCCTGGCGCATCATAGTTGAGTTTATAAAGAAATCTAAAGAATTTGTTTTGAATGAATTCCAGTTTATCTATAAAACTTGATTTTATAGATAAACTGATTCATTGAAAACAAGATACAGTATTATATGAATCTCGAATTTTATTTCGGAAAATAGAGTTAAAAAGATGAATAGTATTTTAAAGTTAATATTATTTGCAAAAGGTTTTTTAAATTACAAAACGTGGTAAAGTGAAACGTTCGGTCAGCGAAGGCAAACTGGGGTCCATAGTTTTTATTTTACCGGCTCTGTTATGTAGCCTATAACAGGGATAGTATGGCGATTGGTAAAATAATGACCCCCGAAGATTTTTATATTTACAGACTCAAATTTATAGAAATGCTATTTATGGAAATGGAAAAAAAAATTCTAGGGGTTTTTTTTAATATGTATGGATGTTAGTGTGTGTGTGTGTGTGTGTGTGTGTGAAGCACGATTTTGTTCAACCTCTTTGAAGCTTAACTCCTGTGTTCTTTGTCGAAAATTTCTGATATTTTGCAGGGATGTTTGTGTATTTGGGGTCTTGATAATATTAAATTTTGATGGTTAAAGATCGATGGGATGAGGAGATAAAGGGGATCGTGTGTCATATCTCTAGTAGGGTCGGACTTGACGATTTTACTCGTTATTTACATTTACAAATTTTTAAAAATTAAATCCTCCCCTACCTTCAAAATTAATCTTTCTGCAATTTCGTAATAATTAAAAATATAAAAAGTTTTTAATTAAATATCATAACATAAGGCACCACCAAATGTTGCCGGGAAAGTTAAGCAACTCGTTGCTGGATTGTTTATAAATAATTAACATATCATTATTTTTGTTTTTTTAAACAGAGAAGTAACGAAGCTCTTTGCTTTTTATTTTTTAAATACTGTATTACAAAATAATTAGATAGCAGTACTTTACATGAAGCAATCAACTAATTTAAACAAAACACGATACCATTAAAACATAATTTTTGGATATTCTTTACACTGTACCTTGTTAATTGTAAAAATTCATCATCCATTTCGAAGAATGAAACAATCATAGTAATCATTTCTAAACAGATGTATTTAATTTCATTTCTTTATCATCAACATGTTTATAAATTCACAAAAATATATTTATCGGAACGTTAAATCGTATTTTAATAATAATAATAATAATAATAATAAATTAAAAAACATTCATTTAAATACGACAAAAGTTTGATAAACTAAAAATAAAATCTTGGTTAACATATATAAATTTATACTCGGGATTAGTGTTTGAGAATAAAAAATAATAGAATAACAAAGAACGGATATTTCATGACAACAGAGATTAGTTTGTTCTCAAGAGATTTCTCTCTGTTTATTTCATTAACAAATAATCCTACTTTACAATTACACGAGCCAAATCTTATGCTAATTTTTAAAGTAAATTTATTTTCTTTTTCATTAAAAGGCATTTAAAATTATTTAAATATTTATTTTATACAGTTATTTACGGATTTGGAATGTTTGTATATAACTATTTAGCAAATTTTGTTAGTTGAAATAGACTAATATAACTTAAGTTTCCTGTAGTGATAGAAAGTAAGAAAGTAGAATAGCCGAGTGGTTAAGGTGTCAAGATACCGCTATGGGGAGGCAGGAATGAATCCGGAATAGACGAAAAACGACAGCAATTTTTCTGGAATGGTCTCACGTCCCGGATATGTCGGACGCCATTCCTCTCCACTCAGCTGTCTCGTTGTCAGCCTCGGTAAACTCACTGTAGGCTTAATTAAAAGGCAGTCTTGGTTCTCACATGGCAGAAAAAGTAGAGGGAAAAAAGTATATTTCTAAATTATGCGCATTTATTATATTTTTTTTCTGTTATTTATTACTCCACTAGTGACTATGCTGAAAAAAATCACTGTTATTGTTTGCGTCTCATCAAAGCGATTCCCGTATGGAGCTTTCTGAGTTTTCTTCACGTATCTAATAGGTAAATAGGGACAGTTTTCCCATAGAAAGCCATCTTAAGAGCACTCTCCTTGGAAGATCGCCCACTGTATTGCCGTGTCTCATCAAACCAAATAAAACCTAATATTTCTTATTATAAGTCCATGATGTAATAATAACATTAAATTTTATTAAATAGCATCTTACTAACTAAAGAATTGTTTAATGCAATAATTTGGCAATGTATAGAGATAGAATTAAAAAAAATATTTTATAAATGAAATTATTTAGCGATAAATTTTGAAAGTAATGACTATATAAAGTATTAATTTGATTTGATCTAAAAATAGTATTTTAGATTAAATATGACTTCTTTTGGTTTTAGATCAGAATTTTTAAAAAAATGATTTACTTTTTAATGCATCATTGTCAAGTTTCGTGCTTTTATTTATGCATCTTAAATGTGGATCTTAATATGAATTTAATACGGTTATGTATAAATGTATATATCGAATCCCGGTATATCAGTCCTAAAGAAGACGCATATAATAATTTATTATTTATTCTAAAAAAATATTTCTAAATGATAACATAGGAAATTATTAGCATGCATTTTACAAAGTTAAATAACTATAATAGTTTAATTTATTCTCTGGGAATTCCAATTAAAAATTATTGTTAATTAACTTTTAATAGCTGTAATTATTTGAAGATGATTTTGTTGAGCTTGAAACATAAATTGAAATTTAAAAAAAATTTAGTTTTAGCAAGAACATACATGCGAGAATGTTTTGAAAACACCGTCATTAATATTTCAGAAAATGTGATAGATTAATAAAGAACAAAAATGTTTATCCCAAAATTTAAACTGAAATGCTGTATAATAATAATAATAATAATAATAATAATAATAATAATAACACTTGAACGTATCAAACAACAGGTTGCTGATCAAATACATCAACAGACAGAAACATCTAACATTAACGAAGACCATGTAACCTGTCAGGATAATCCAGCAACAAGCATTGATAATAACACACATACAACAATTACCACTAATGATACTACAGACACTTCCTCATCCATCACTGATAACATAGACATGGATTTAGTTAATACGCTCTCACTTATATTTCAGGAAACACTCACTAAATATACAGGCACAGATCCCACACAAAGACCACGAATATCAAAAATCAACACGTCGAAGGAAGTAGGAAAAACACTAAATTATGTAAACATTCACTTACTACCACACTACATTCATTCAATTTCTACACTCACAGACATTCATACATTAGTTTATGCTGGGGCAGTCACAGTAGTGACACACCATGGACTGAAAGTACAATCACAGACAAATACACAGAAAACACAATTCTATCACAAGCCTGCCTGGCAGAGAAGAATAGAAACACAAATAAATGACATTAGACAGCAATTAGGCAGGCTGACACAATACACTAAAAACAACATAACACCCAAATTAAGGAAACAGCTCAAAAACATTTTCAAGATAATAAAAACACACACAAAACACGAACATCACAACACACAAATTACAGAATACATTGATACACTAAAACAAAAACTTGCTGCCAAAGCACGTAGACTCAAACGATACAAAACATGTACACTACGAAAACAACAAAATAAATTATTTACAAACAATGAAAAACTCTTTTACAGACAAATTAATAACAAAGCAAACACTGATACACAGCACAGTGGCACACCAACAGAAGAAGAACTCACAACATATTGGTCTTCTCTTTGGTCCAGTGCTGTCACGCACAATGCTGAAGCAGGCTGGATCGAGGAGGAGAACAGAAACTTACACAACATACCAACTATGCCCTGTGTTGAAATAAGCATACATGATTTCCAATACACTGTTAACAGAACACACAACTGGAAGACACCTGGTGTAGACAACATTCACAATTTCTGGTACAAAAAGTTTACATCACTGCACCAGGAACTAGCTAAACACCTAACACACATCATCATCAATCCACAAGACATGCCAAATTTTCTTACTCAGGGCATCACCTACATGAAACCTAAAAACAACAATACCACAGACCCCACACAATACAGATCAATTACATGTCTTCCAACACTCTACAAATTATTGACATCCTGTATTGCAAACAAAATATACAAACATGTTGAAGAACACGACATTCTAACAGAACAACAAAAAGGTTGCCGTAGAAATCACAAGGGATGCAAAGAACAGTTACTCATAGATTCAGTCATTCTACGGCAAGCACACAAACAACACAGAAACATACACATGGCATATATAGACTACAGAAAAGCATTCGACAGTGTTCCACACAGTTGGCTGCTACATATTCTACACATGTACAAAATACATCCATCACTCATTACATTCTTTCAAAACGCTATGCAGCACTGGAGAACAACACTACATCTCAGGGTTCATAACACTTCCATACAAACAAACCAAATCTTTATTAGGCGAGGAATTTTTCAAGGAGATTCCTTGAGTCCTCTCTGGTTCTGCTTAGCCCTGAACCCATTATCCAACATGTTAAACAACACACAATATGGCTACAATATCAGGCATGAAAAAACAACACAGTATACACTGTCACATCTCATGTACATGGATGACATAAAACTTTATGCATCCACACAAAAACAACTTCATCAACTCCTACAAATCACACATTCATACACCAAGGACATACAAATGGAATTTGGCCTAGATAAATGCAAAACACTTCACATAGAAAAAGGAATCCTGAAGAAAGAAGATTTTGCACTTGGAAATGGAGACGTTATTGAATCCATGGAAGAGGGCGAGTTCTACAAGTATTTAGGATTCCAACAGGCCAAACTAACAGAACATGCACAAATAAAGCAAAGATTAATTAAAGAATGCCAAAGTAGGTTAAATGCTATTCTCAGAACACAGTTAAATGCAAAACACACAGTTAAAGCAATAAACACATATGTCATCCCAGTACTCACATATTCTTTTGGAGTTATACATTGGACTCACACAGATCTCGAGCAACTCCAAAGGAAAACAAGAACAACACTTACTAAGCATAAACAACATCATCCTAAATCCGCCACAGAAAGATTAATTCTTCCACGTAAAGATGGCGGACGTGGCCTGATTGACATAGTTAACCTTCACTACAAACAAATACAGTCACTGCGAGAGTTTTTCTACAAAAAACAAGAAACATCACAATTACATAAAGCAGTAACTCTAGCAGACTCGAATAACACACCATTAAACTTACACTCACATCATATGGACACAACACAACATATAAAAAGCATAGACACCATTAAGCAATCGTGGGCTCGAAAGGCACTCCATGGCAGGCATCCTTACGATCTGGCCCAGGATTTTGTTGACAAAACTGCGTCAAACAGCTGGTTAGCTCGGGGATGCCTCTTTGGGGAGACAGAAGGATTCATGATTGCCATACAGGATCAGGTCATAAATACTAAAAACTACAGAAAACACATACTCAAAGATGCAACACTCACAAATGACACATGCAGAAAATGTCACATCATGCCAGAAACTATACAACACATCACCTCTGGTTGCAAGCTCTTGGCACAGACAGATTATTTACACAGACATAACCAAGTAGCAAATATAATACACCAAGAGCTTGCAAAGAAACACAAATTAGTAGACATCCACGAACCATACTACAAATACATCCCACAGACAGTATTGGAAAACAACACGCACAAAATGTACTACGACAGAGCCATAATCACAGATAAAACAATTTACCACAACAGACCAGACATCACACTCATTGACAAACACAATAAAATCACATACATTATAGACATATCCATTCCAAACACTCACAATATACAAAACGCATGCACTGAAAAAATTAGCAAGTACACAGAACTCGCCCAGGAAATAAGGCATCTGTGGAGGATGGATAGGGTGCTTATTGTACCTGTAGTTCTCTCCTCTACAGGTGTCATACCACACACACTACACAAAAGCCTGGGCACATTAGAATTGAATAGAAACACATACATCACTCTACAGAAGGCCACTATATTGAATACATGTCATATTGTGAGAAAATTCCTGAATACAGACACACACACTGATACACTTCTTTAATTTCTGTTTTGGTTACTATGCCTTGACTTTGGTCCGGCATAGTACACAGCCACCGGTGTTAACCAAGTATATCTCACTTAACCCAACATAATAACAATAATAATAATAATATTAATCTTTATTTGGCGTAAAAGGCTTTCGCCTGTTATAAGGGCATTTTATTTTAGACGCGTATTAACATCTCATATAATATCGTCTTAGCAGCATTCTATAGATCGGTAGACTATATCAGTTTCATTAGTATTTTGTCACAATTATCAATTAATAAATTGTTTAACGTAGTTATATAACATATAAATCGTGTTAGTATTTGCTCTGTCAAACGTTTTATACATTTCCATCTCACTAGTACAGTTAGCCAGTGGCCCAATTTGGAGCCTTTGTAGTTTATCCTTTTCATTGCAGTATTCGCATATAATATGAATTTTAGATAAAGTTTTGGTACAATTTGGACATTTAGATTAGGAGTAGTCTATATATTTATCATTTATTATTATTCAATTTTTATTTAATTTAATCTGTATAAAAAAACTTTTTGATGTTAAAAGCTAAATTTGTCAATATATATTTGTTATTTACTGGGTAATTTAGAATTGTTGTATACCAGCTTGTGTTTTCCCGTTTTCGTATATCTGCAATGTCTTGAACAATAGAGTGCTCCATAGCTCTGTATATTATTTCTTTACTATACTGCTCCATATTGTATGTACGATCCGAAAACAGTTTAATAGAGAATCCGTATTTATTTACTATCTTTGATAGCTGAATTATCCAACTTCGTCTTACATCTGTCTCCCTTGATTTGTGGTATAGTAAAAACAGCAATTTTGTTGTTATATCTTCTGCCTTAATAATTTTTTGTAGAAACATAAGATATCTTTTTATTAATATAGTATTTAATCTGAATCTATTTGTTTCTAATTTTAAGGAGCTGCCCGGGATATTAAATTCTAGCTGGAATATCTTGCGTATAAATATATTCTGTATTTTTTCAGTCATTAAATTTATCCTTACTCCAAACTGAGGCCGCATAGCCCATTGAATTCATCACAAGCGAATTAAAAAGTTGAAAATGTGTTTCTAAGTTCTTTAATTTTGTTTTACAGAATAGACCAATTAAATTGTTTATTGCAATTTTTGCTTTATTTAGTGAATTTTTATAATGTTTATCAAACGAGAGGTAAGATGTAAACGTTATTCCTAAAAATTTAATTTTATTAACTATTTTCACTTCTTCTTTATTAATAAAAAAGGACATGTGCTTTTTGGATATGTTACTTCCATTTCTAAATATCATTATTGTTGATTTTTTTGGATTAATTTTAACTCTTAACTTTTCTAAGTACTCACAAATTTGTTGGATCTTTCTACGGAGTGCAGCTGCCGTAGGAGCTACCAGCACAATGTCATCAGCATATGATATAGTATGTATAGTCTGATTTTCGATTTGAATTCCATCTTCGTCTCTTTTAAAGCAATTATTTAGATCAAATAGATAAAAGTTGACAAGATATGGGGACAACGAATCTCTTTGTAATAGTCCTCTGTAGGTAATGAACGGCGTCCAGATATTTTTATCCTGTTTAATGATTGTCTTATATTTTCCAAACAGCAACCCTATCATTTTTATCAGAAGTTCATTCGCCTCATATCTCTTCATTTTACTCTGTAGGTCTGTAATGCTAATCATATCATATGCTTTTTCAAGATCCAAAAAAGGGCAAACTCTTTATGTCTTTTCTTAAGCAACTGTATTTGAATTAGTGACAACAACACAAAAAGGGCTGTCTGGGTACTACCACCTTCTACAAACGTGAATTGCGTATCATTTCTATAATTATTAGCGTCTGTCCAATGATTAAATTTACCAGCTAATACTGCAGTGAATACTTTCCGTAGACAAGACGAAAGAGCTATTGGTCTATAGTTGGTTGGGTCCTGTCTGTTCCCTTGTTTGAATTTCATGTAAAAATGATTTTGTTCCATTTGGCCGGTATTATACTATAACTGTAGAATTGATTGAATTGTCTGGTTAGATATCGAATGATTTCTAGTGACAGCATTTTGATGAGTGAATTCGGTATTGTGTCCGGTCCCGGTGTTGATTTGTCTTTAAGTTTTTTAATACAATCCTGAAGTTCTTCCGTCTTAATTATCTCATCTTGATGAATTTCTGGTCTTGTCTTAGTTTCCATATATTTTTGACAAAAATTTTTTCGATAGTTTTCTGAGAATTTATTGTAGTATTTAAGCCAAACATTATATCCTACTCTAGCTGTATGTCCGAACCTGACTTTCTTTTACGAAAACTGTTGATTATCCCCCAGAAAACTCTCGAGTCTTTAGCTTCTGATAATTTCTTACTGATGTCTGAAAAATATAGTTTCTTTTTGGCTTTGATTAAATTATTATACATTTTCTTATGCTTTAGATAATTCATTAGTGCTTTGCTGGTATTTGTTCTTCTGAAGACCTGTAAACTCTTTTGTTTTTTAATTTTGTAGCTATAACATGTATTGTTATACCATTCACATTTGAATATTTTTTCATTCTGTCGTATACAATTTTTGTACCTGTATTTCTCTAATTTAGTTGTAAGACTTAAATAATTTTCTATTGGATTATTTTCTTTTTCCAAGGTTAACATTTTCCCAATCATATGATCGAACTCTTTTGACAATTTCCGTTTATTATAGGATGGTCTTAATTCCAGATTAATAGAGTGACGCTGTTAACAATTATTTATCTTATTTCTTATTTTTTGATATTTTATTAATTCCAACTGTATAGGAAAATGGTCTGCAAGATCATCCCCCAGAACATTCATAGAGTTACAGCACTTTATCATTTCTTCTGAACAAATAATATAATCCACTATTGATTTCCCATTTGGGGAAACAGGTAATTTCTGCAGGGGTATCTCCCCTCGTCCTACCGTTCAGAATTATTAATTGGTTATTATGAGCAAAATCTAGAAGTATTTTCCCCTCTGTAGTGGATGGAATCGCCCAGGCGAGCGATTCCCGCTCTGTTTGTAAGATAACGAGAACTTTCGTAATTCAAAATCATAGCCGTTACGGAAGAACCGTTAGAAAATATCCGTTGGGAAAGTCGTTGTGGTTTGAATCGACGATCGACGGACGATTGGCTGCCGGAGAATGGCCGTTGGCCGGACTTTATGAAGACATCGAAGCTGATTGGCGGAGAATTTGAATGCCAGCTACTATATAGAGGGGTTTCAAGGTCGCATGTCACGTGATAAAACACACGTTTGCTCCGCCCATTCGCCATTTTTGTGGTAGTTTTCGCTCGCTTAGCTTGCACGTAGTCTGTTATTCGACGTCTTTTTTTAGTTTAAACGTACAAAAATACTGCAGTTCTATTATCATGGATTAAGTTAAAAAAGATTCTTTTCTTGCAAGCTATTCTAGCAGTCTAACAGGACGAGATGCAGCTCTGTACGAAGAGAAAATTTCGTTATGTCAAGGCGATCCATACGAAGCCAGTTTATCAGACTTCGTCGTATATCAAGAGTTGTGGCCGAAAGTAGAATTTGGTGACATTATAAACTATTTGGTTTTTACAACAAATTTCTACACCCTGTCACAAATGAAAGCTTATAAATCTTTAGAGGCCCATAACTATTTAACAAGTGGCTGGGTTTCTCCTGATATAAAAGTAAAAGTAATGAATAACAGCGAAGTAATATTGCTTGGAAAGATATGTTTTCTTTTATTTGTTTAAACTCGTGTTTTTACGTATTTCTTAAGTAAGAATTTTTGTCTGAAAGTAAAAGTCTAATTAAAAACAGCCGTGGAAATTTTTTAATTCAAATTGTTCAGTACCTTTATTTTCTAGTTGAAACTAGCATATAATAAGTCTACTTGCTTTTCGTTTTAACGTGTAATGTTTATAAGTTTGCACTAGCTAAAGCCTGAAATTACGTTAGTTATTCGTTTATAAATGCACTATACCTAACTAAATTAATATAAGCAAATCAGTAAACTCTTTTAGGTTTTAAAATATAACTTAGTGTTTATTAACGTAAATATTGAAATGAAATGTTTCTGACAAACTCTTGTATTGATATTCACTTTATTCGTAACGAAATTTTTCCGGTTAATTCTCGAGAGCCATGCAGTTTGCCTTCGTCGTGAAAGCTCCTCAGTTTGAGATCCTTGATGACAAATAATGCCGGGAATTTTAAAAAATGATGTTCCTTTGTTCTTGAGTGAACTAGCATTACACCCAATTACACAACAAATCACCATAGTGATATTCTCGACGAAAAAAAACAACACAAGAACTCCAGTTAAAACGCACGTGAACACACACAAAACGTAAACAAGTCACAAAGATGGCGCTGGACAATTGCGCATGCTCATGACGTCACTCGTGATGTCAACATTGAAACCTCTCTATATAAGAAGCAGTTTTCGGCGGGAAAGAGAGTTCTATCTATCTCTCTTTGGGACCTTGATGAAACCTGGTGCAAGTGGACTCCCGTTGGATTATCACGAACTTTTCCTGACTCAGAGGTGTTGCGAGTACTAAGTCTGTTAGCGGAGGTCGTAAGGTGTCCTTCCTTCCGAACTTGTACGGAACATAGTCGGTTGTAACTTAGATTAGTGTATTGTGGATACCTAGTTGTAAACGTTATTTCGTATTTATTTTGTATGTTTGTCTCGGCAATATAAACGTTGTGTTTTCTCAATCCGACTGGTGTTATTTTGAACATTACTCCCTCTGTGTTTAACACTATCTTTGGATGTTCTCTTATTGGCTATATTTTCGAATGTCTGAAAAAATATGGTATCAGTGACTTCGCCAATACGTGCATTTAGATCACCTCCTATTATCTATAGTTGTCAGAATAGACCATTTATCCAAACTTTTTGCACTTCATTTAAAATTGGTTTCTTCTCAATAGCGGTTGCTATATATATTCCTATAACTCCCAAATATGTGTAAGTCCATCTCATTTTGATTTTATTTTCTAATTTTATTATAATAGCAATGACATAGTCCGATGTATATTGGAGAAAAATTTCACCTAATCTCTTCTTAATTAGTAACAGAATTCCACGTGATGGGCGTCCAAACCTATTTTTGCGTTGAGCATTGCTAATTATTATGCTATTGTCTTGTTCTAGATATTTTATTTCCATATCTATAAATTTTAGAATCCAGGTTTCTAAAAATCCAATTATTTTATTTGAGTCCAGGAATTTTTTCATCGAGGTTTTGAATAATTTTCCTCTTAACCCTTGAATATTCCAAAAACTCAGCAACACATTATTTTTATCTTTTATTGGAATTCCTACTTTTTTCTCATTCTGTTCCCTATCTTTGGCTATCAATTTATCTCCACTCATTTTTCTATTTTTATCTTCTATATTATTCTTCATTCTCCGTTTTCCCCGTGTTATATTTAAGCTATACTTTGTACTAATCTTGTATTATATTTGTCTCTAAAAAATGATTCACCGGAATTATTTCTCTAGTGTTCAAATCATATGTATACATTGTGTTTTTTAAAAAATAGTCATCTCTTATTTTTATCCTGTTATCATATGATTTCTCTAGTTTAATTTTTTTTAATAATAACTTTCCCCTGATCCTAGATCTTAGACATAAGTCCGTTGATATTATTATTTTTTTCATTTCGTCCATCATTTTTGATCTTGTGGTTCAGAATTTACTAAGAATTAAGTTTCTATCTTTAACCGATTCGGTCATAACCTTAATTACTTGGTTATTTTTTCTATTTCCTAATTGAATAAGACCCTCAATTTCTATACAATTAAGTTCTAAGTTTTCTTTTATAAATTTTTTTCAACTCTTCTACATATTCCGATGTTTTGAATGGAAAATTAAATATTATTAGATTCTTCTTAGTCATCTCGTTTAACATTTTATCAATTTCAAAATCCACCATACCTTTTAGCTTGTTATGCGAATCAGTTCTTTCTTCTAATGTACGTATTTTTTGGCACACCTCTTTCATTTCTTCCCTGAGCTTTAAATTTTCTTCGTTCATATTGTTGATTTCGGCTCTCATGGAACGGATTTCGAAGTTCAGACGATCAAATTTGTCTTGGATCAATTCATAGACCGATTTTAGTGAGTATTCAGGTTCCATAGTACTCGTTGATAGAAGATCTTCTGCCGGTTCAAAAAAGTCTTTGATTGTAGCATACCTCGAGATATCAGTAGTATTCTTAGAGTGTTCCTCAAGTTTTCCTTTCCTGATATTTCGGTTGTCTGAATATTTTCTTCGATATCCCCCGTATTTCTTTACGTGGTCTCCCTCTCCCCCTTTTTTGCATAACTTCTTGACTTGGTATTGGAGGAGATCGAGGAAGGGGTCCGGGATTTAATTCTATGCCAGCAATCATCAGTAAGATGATAATTAGTATTCGAGTTAGTGAAACACTTAAACTTCTTATTTCAGTTCTACACTTCATATTGTGTTGTAAAACTTCCATGTCTAACGTTGCTATAACAGCTCAGCAGAAAAGTCACCAACACCTTCGCAGGCAAATCACGCCCCCCGAAATGCTGTATAAAGAAAATACCGTTCTTTATTTCGAATTGTAAGATATAATTATAAATTGACGTTTATTATATTCCGAAAGCGCGATACAAAACTTGCTTGTTTTCTAATTATTTAATTCAGTCAAGTAAACTGTTTTGAAGTTTTTAGAAAGTTTTGTTTTGTTTTCTTCAAAGAACATATGTCAACATCAGTAGAATATAATATATCAAATAGAATATTTAATGTATTATAATCTACTGATACAGTTTAAGGACATTGTGTGTTTTAGTGTTTTAATTATTTTTTTATTAATATTTACCTATCTTTTTATCAATTTTTATTTTATTTACGCCCTTTCCTCATACTCTGGCTTTAATAGTAAACAAAATTTGAATTTATATACAGTAGAGCGTCGATAAGTGGAATGGCCGGAAAGTGGAACGATTTTCAGTCGGACTGTGTCGTGCTGAATCGAATGTTTTTGATACTAAATTTACTTCTAAAGTATAATTTTCATGTTTTTTATATTCTTTAATATATTTATTTTGTTTGTACAAAGTGCAGAAATAATTTTTAACAATACGATAGCCTCGATGATTATTATAAAAATTTTCGTTAGGCTTAAAATCGACGAAAATTCAACACGAAGCGACACGCAACGGAGAAAAATTCAACAGGAAGCGATACGCGACGGAGAAAAATTTGAACATCGGACAGGTTAATGTATTTTTTCGTACAAAGTCGGAAACTGGAACAAATCATTAACTGGAAGGACCCCAGTCCTCAATTGGTTCCACTTATCGACGCTCTACTGTATATTATTTTAGGTTAATGTTACCCGTGGTATCGAAGATGGCGACGGGGAAATTTTTTCCCCTAGATACTAGACGTCGACGAAGAAATTTTTTTTCCCTACGTTCGAGATGGCCGCGTTTCCGGTCGCCGTCTTGTCTGCACGCAAGCTAACGTGCAAACAAGATGGCGACCGTCGACGATGACAATAAATTATACTTAACTAGATGTTAAAAGATATTTTAAACTATTTTAAACATATATATATATATATATATAGATGGTATAAATAAACTTACATTAGCGTTGGTCCTTCGCGGTCCTTCGACGCTTTGTTGAAATCGATGTTGAAGACTCGGAAATACTTGATGTTGTTTTTTTATGTTTCTTTTTAGTAGTACTTTTCTCTGCAATCTTCTTAGTTGCCCCCCCCGCATTCCCTTTTTCTTCCGAACGTTTTTCCGCTATAGGGGCTGCTGGGACTGTCGCGGGCTCCTTCCATATTGGTTCCTTTCCACGTCCGGGATATATATTCCGTAAATGTCGAACGAAGGTAAAAAAAAACGATCTCCTAGTTTTTTTGAAGGCCAATTCAGGTATTTTCTATACATAAATGCGTACATGTAACAATCGGAAATGTCTTCTGTATAGTGTTTTGGAAGGTGGCCGGATGGCCGAGCGGTCAAGGTTAGCAGCCTGCCGCCCAGGGGACCCGGGATCGAAGCCGGACGGGTCGAAATATCCCCAGGAATTTTTCGGGGGGTGGTCCGTCCGGATATGTCGGTCCCCGTCCCTCACCACCCGGCCACCCCATTGTGGGCCTGGCCGAACTCATAATGGGCTTGCTATAAGAGGCCCTCTTAGTGCCCACTGGGCGGAAAGAGTTACAAAAAAAAAAAAAAAAAAAAAAATAGTGTTTTGGAAGGTTTTTTTTTATTTTTCAAATATCCCCACAGTCTTTCGATATTTTGGGTGTGGACTCCCGTTTTTGGATCGACGAAATTTTCAGAGTGATTAACCGTCCTGTGTGATATTTCGATTCCTTCCAATTTGTCGATATTGTAGTAGCCTTTCCATTCGTCAGTCAATACAGTAGTGCCCGAATTAATAAATTTCGATATAATCCAATTGAGAGTATTTTCCGACCTGTCGTTTACTTGGCAAACGAAACAGCTTTTATCTTCTCGGCAAATGCCTCCGACGACCCATTTTGTGCTTTTAAGCTTTCTACCTTTTTCGTATTTTCTTTTACAAATAACGGTCTCGTCTATTTCGACAGTTTTATTTGGTCCTCCTATTTTGAACGATAGAATATTATGTAGTGCTACTAGCATTACAAATCTGATATGGTTCGACCAATCGACTGCAGCTTTGTTAGATATTCCGGCGGCATTAGCAGAAATATTTGTAGAGCAATCGAGCGCAAGGTGATGCCATATAAACGACAAAATCGAATTCCACGGTAAGTTTCCACATTTACCTTTAAACGTACCGTCGAAGGCAGAACTGAAGTTCCAACATTTGTGGCATCTCATCGCACACGATTTTCTGTCGTTGCGATATACTACTTTGCACGGTTTGGAACATTTCGAACAAATGCCTACAGTGTGCTGTAACCCCAATTTGACAGCTAATTTAAACCCTCTGTCTATTCGCGAGTCAAGTCCAAGTTCAGTATAATCGTGTTCCAACAATCGGAAAAAAGTCTGGGAAGTACATCCCGCCCAAAATTCTTCGGAATTAATATCTATATCACTCATATCTTGAGTTAAAAAAAAAAAACTACAAATTAAATAACAAAGCTATCGTTAATAATATTATCACACAAAATGCGAATTATCTCGAAATATACAAACCTAAATCACAAAAAAAAAAAAAAAGACTTCTCTTACGAATAAATTTTCGTTTCGCCGCACGTCGAAACTTTCCTCTCGTCGAAAAATTAGTATTAATTTGCATAATGCGACAGATAGTACGGGTACGCCCTCAGTAGAGATTATCACTCGAGAATCTGATTCGAGATTACCGGAAACGCGGCCATCTTGAAAGTAGAGAGGGGAGAAATTTCCCCATCGCCGATGAGTCGCTAGGGAAAATATTTTCCCGTCTCCATCTTCGATACCATAGGTAATATTAACCTTATTTTATACATTTATATAGTTTATAGTATCATTCAATATCAGAATAAGATTTAATTACTAGATAAGTTTATAATTTTCTACTCTCTTTTTTATTAACTGCAACCTTTGATATTATATGTTTATATGATGCACGAAAGTGCATATGCTAGAAAGTGCACATATTAAAAATGCACGGACATTTCTTGTAATGTTTTGAATAACAGTTTTAATAAGATAATAACTGTTTTGAATAATTAAGTTTAACTATACTTCGGCTGTTTTTACATCGAAGAATCAATGGTTAAAGTTACAAATTAACTAATACGAATTTTACTTATTAAAAGTAAAGTAAACAATAATCAGTTAACTTATAAATGGGCTTCCCAAATATATCCGTTAATAGACTCAATGTAACATCATCCTGGATAGCATCAAAGAGTTACATTCACTTATTGCATTTATCTTATGTTAGTGATAAATTTACATAACGTTTTCTGAATAAGTTACCTCAAATGGATAATAAATAACGACGAATTTTGCTCATATGTTAGGTATATATATATAGCCTATATATTTACAGTTTGTATATCCTTGAAACTTTGAGAAAATCAATAAATATTTATTTTTCATAAAATGATTTATAAACACTATAAAGCAGGAAACTGCTTAAAGTAGAATTTATAAATATAGAATAACAAATTCTTACGTAAAAATTTTAGATATTAAAGGTTTGACAAATCTTCACTTTTCAATCCAAACTGAATTAGTAAATAATTTCGTTTTTTAAATTATTTTCTGTTCTTTGATGATTAGGATTTCTTTTACGGATAAAAATATAAACTAACTACTTTTACCATTAAATTTTTCTTATTATTCTTTGATATTCATGAAAGACGTGTGTGGTGTCACACATACCGTATTTTACGGACTATAAGACGCACCTTAATTTTTAAACAATTTTTTAAAAATTTACCTATAAGACGCTACGGACTATAAGACGCACCTGAATTTTGGTGGCAATTTTTTGAACAAAAAAAGTGCGTCTTATAGTCCGTAAAATACGGTATCTATTACTCACATTCAGTTATTAAAGATCCACAGGAAATTTAATTTGATATAATTGATTCGTTTTAGTACTAAATAATAATTTTGATTTTACTCAAGAGATCAGAGAGAATCAACAAAAAAGTTCTTAAATGATCCGATTAGACCGAGATGATTTTCATTAATAGGCCTGAGAGAGAAATTTATTTCTCCTTACGAACACTTCCATTAAATTTATTAATAAAAATACCATAAACATTTTTCGACTTACCTTATACAAACGAAAAAATCTAGTAGTGTGTTGCGTAAATTCACCGGCTATTATGAAAGTTTATTAAAAAAGTATAACTATTATATTATTAATTATAATAAATAAAATTGTGAGTGGCGCCATCTGTTAGGAGATTTTACATAAAAAAGTTTATATTATTATTATTTATAACAAAAAAGGCAAAACTCTTAATTTTGATAATAGAGATGAGTTTTTAAAAATGTTGTAAATAATAACGATTAAAATTTTCATTATATCCGATATGACACATGATCCATCTCTATCTCTTCACACCATCGACCTTTAACGACCAAAATTTAATAGCATCAATGCCCCCTTATATACAACTTATTTGTCAAATTTCATTTCTTTATCTTTAACCCATTAAACGAAATACATGCCAACACATACACATTCTGGATATTAGTATTTTGGCATTTTGGGTTCAGAGGTGTCAAAACTCCAAGATTTCAAAAACTCAAAAACTTGGGGGGTCAAAAGTGACATGACTATAATATTATAACAGCCAGAATGTAACCCATATTACATTATTATTACTTTTCTGGCAGTTATAAAGTAAAACTTTGAGATTATTACAATATTTCACCGTGTTATAACAGTCAATTTACACGGTTTATTTTATGTTAATTTGAAATTTACTCTGTAATTTTATTAACAGATTAATCATTTTATTCTACTAACAGATATTTACCTTGTTAATTTTCGAAAAATAAAATCTTTATATAACAAATCGTAGTATATTTTAAGCAAATATTTGTACACTCCCATTAATTAATCACTTCAATTCACTTGTAAATCAGATCTTATAATAAAATTAAATATGAATAGACATATGACCTTCGATAAAAATATTATAGACAAGAAATATTTTATTTTTTTAATTTAAAATCTATAAATAATTTATAGAACAAGAAATAGAAATATACTTTGTTTCTTTGTTAATTTGAATAAATTCTGAAAGATATAGAATTTTCAACTTTCTTAAACGTTCACCCATTCAATAAATTCTATTCAAAGAATTTGTTTATTTATACACATAAATATAAATTATATTTATTTTTTAAACGGTTGAAACGTAAAAGTTTAAAATGTTTATCTAATTAGAAAATTTTATAGGAAAATAAATGTTTTATTATTGACTTAGTGATTTTCAAGATATTCAAATTTATAAGAGTTTGATGTAATGAATGCATTCAAACCCATTAGTCAATAGATCCATAAAGTCTTTCAAAAATCGAGAGCATTGTAAAATATAGAGCATTGTTTTCCAACCTTTTTGGCTTAACAACCTATTTGAATTTAATTCTATTCGAATAAATGCATAAAGAGCTAGTAGACCGCAACGTTTATACAGGCTTCAAAGAGTTGGTACTTCGGCGTACGCATGGACAAAATCAACTTTTGTGCTGATGCCGAAAATTTTGCAACAATCGGCATTTTAATGAATACTCCTTCTCCCTAAATTTTCATTTATTTTTCATTTTACTGCCGGTCAGTCTGACCGGCAGTAAAATGAAAAATAAATGAAAATTTAAAACAGAGCTTATTCAAAATTTTGAAAAATATTAAATATTTCCGTGATACACCTGACGTACTCTCGCGACTAACAGGTGTAATGAGGCATACAGGTTGGGAATCATTGCTATAGAGTATGACAAACCAGGGGCGGATTCTTTGGGCTTGCTTAGCATGCGCTGCATGCTTGAGAAAGATTTGACTGTCAATATACTTTTTATATGAGAACAAATATGCCAATAATAATTTATTCTATCATGTAAACTCTTTTATCAATTGTGTTTGCTTTTACATTGACAGCTATCGGTTAGCCGTTTTAAGTCACTGCGATGCTTGCGGGAACTCGATCGCTTGCTCGTGTGGAGGTTTGCCGCAGCAAACAAGTGCGCGCACATGACATAATCCGAAGCATTTAACACGGCCAGATTGTATCGAAAGCTTGCGGTACCCAGTCAGCATATATGTATTGTGTACAGAAGCGAATCTACATAGAGACTAATAGGGCTTAAGCTCTGGGCTCCCAGTGTCAAAGGCCAACAAAAATTGAATTATAATCATATATTATAATGAAAAAGTATTAAAAATTTATTTCATATATTTCATGTGAAAATATAATGAGCTTTATAATAATCCATACTTTTTTATTCACATCAAGTAACGTTTCTGCCTATTGTTTGGTGCTAGAGATAGGTCTATTATTCTTATTACAACTTTCAGCATGCCCAAAAATTTTGGTCAGGATTTGACTCTGTGACAAACTGATTTCGCGCTCTTCCGGTAAAGGAAAAAAAGTAGAGAAACAGAATCATTACAATGTTTAGTTTGTGGTGATTCTTCTATACCATGTACAGTACAATATTCCAGTACTGTATTTTGAAAGGAAAAATTTATTATGGATATATGCTATGCGCACATACGTACAGACACAATTTTTTATGGACAGATTCCAATTAGAGAGATAGAACGGTTATCATAAAAAACTATAATGAGAAAGCCTGAGTTCACTAGATTATTAGGAAGGACTAAAGAAAAGTTATCAATCAATGTGAAACATTCTACGTAGGAAATAAAAGTTACTTATCGAATTCAATTAAATACAAATGGGTACCTAGGTAGCCAAGATGGCGGCCGGGGAAATTTTTCCCTACATTCTAGACGGCGACGGGGAAAATTTTTTCCCTGTGTTCGACGTAGCGGCCGCGTTTCCTGTAACCTCGAAACGGAGACGCGCGATTTCGCGTTTGTGACGTGAGAGGGAGCTCTTTGGAAATGTTGTGACGAAATGTGTTGGTGCCGAAACCGTCGAATTATGCAAATTTCGTTTGCAGGGAGTTTAGAAGACAGTGGGTGTGTTGCATGTTCAGTGTTGGCATCGAAATTTTTTCTTTTTTGCAATATCTGTTCTCTCCGAATTGCTAAAAAGGTAATTTATATTTTTTACGAGTAAAAACAAAGATATTGCGTTCTTTTTGTTGAAATTTCGTGCACGTCATGGGCGACGTTAATTTGAGTTCGAAGGAATTCTGGGCCAAATGTACTACCAGGAAGTTTTATAAAATGATGGAAACAGATTATTCGGAATTGGGATTGAACCGGGCAATTGATAATGCATTCAAATTTGCTGTCAAATTAGGTATACAGCAGATAGAATCGCCGTGTTCTACGTGCGAATAAGACATGCAAATTATATCACAGAAGCGAAAGAAATGAATGTCTTCTTAGATGCAGTTCGTGTGCAGTTAAATATTCAGTGTACGAAGGAACTTTTAAAAGCAAATGTGGTCGTCTGTTCCTGGGGATGTATCTTGTCATTCATATTGGCACTACCTATGTCTAGAATGTGGTGCAACGATTTCGGCTTTAGCATACGGGATATCTCGAAAAGCTAGTATAGAACCCGAGACAGTTCTGTCTGCACCCGTTCAAAACATCGATAATAATAAGAAGAAGTGAAAGAAATCAAAGAAGGGTCGGGATAAGAGAAACGTCAACCACCGTGAGTAAAAAAAGAAGAAATAAGAAGTCATCGACAGTAGCAGCCGACGCAAAACAAGGGGGGGAAAAGATCTATAATAAACGAAGATCAAAGTTCGAAAGTCGGGAGGAAATGTAAAAAAGGGAAATGACAGACAATCAACGAGAGTAAAAAAAAATGTTTTTTTCTATTAAAATAGGGTTTATAGTAGCTTATTATAGTATAAGAGGTTTTAGGTCGCGTTATTACGAAACAGTGCGCAACGCGCAGTCTCCATAGAAGACGAAGATGGCGACCGGAAACGCGTTAGTCACGTCGAACGCAGGGAAAAAATTATCCCCGTAGCAGTCTCGAATTAGGGAAAATTTTCCCCGTCGCCGTCTAGAATGTAGGGAAAAATTTCCCCGGCCGCCATCTTGGCTACCTAGGTACACATTAACCTACAAATGCGATATATTATTTGCTACAACACGAAATTTCATTAATATGTAGACACGTCTAATTTTTCCTTGTATCGAAAAATTAGAAGTGTCATATTACATCATGTTTTAATTTAATTCAGAATATAATTTTATTTTGTTTTTGTTTTGACTTTTGATATATTCAAATTTTTAAAGTAAGTTTTACATGGAAATAGTTTCTGACAGTAATTAATTGTACTGTACAGTACAATCAATTACTGGTCGGTGTTTGTGATATTCCTTTTGTTATGTTTGGTGTTGTTTTTGACTTCTTGTTTACTAATGTTCGTCTTCTGCTACTGTTTACATGTGAAATGAATGAGAGTTCTGGGAGCTCTACTTCTTTGTTTTTCTACTATTTCGTCATTTGGTCTTAGAGACCCACTAGGGTGTTGTGTTTTCTGAAAGTCAACAACTATATCTACTGAGGAGAATCCATCGCGTAACATCATAAATTGTAGTCAATGAAAGTTCGTTTAATAAAATTTTATATAAAAATCAAAAGTTGTTGGAAAATAAACAATGTCTTAACAATTTTGTATACTGTATTTTATTAAAAACAATGATTTATTTGTAATTTTTAAATTAATGCGTGTAATAAATAAAAGACAAAACCAAACCATAAAATTTTTACAATACTAATCTATCAGGATTAAGCTTTTACATCTGTTGGAGAATGAGAGAAAACTATAATTTATTATTCGATTAAAATGATTTTTCTTGAAAAAGAATATCTTTTTAAACAATAAATAAAAATCTGAAACTTTTCTACTGAAATTCTGGAAAACAAGAACATCAAAATGTCGAAATTTGAACTATAAAATTTCGGAAATATTCGATCAGAGAAGTGAATTTTTTTAAAAAACAAATTCAGCTCTTACACGTAGCTCACTTTTTTCGTTGGTAAATTTGTTATTTGTTTATAAGTAAATGTTACTTTATTAATTTCTATATTATATATTTTTATTAAAGCAAACAAAATGATTTTCAAAAGACAAATGTCACTGGAAATCATCTGAAATATTACATAATCGTATGTGTAAACTTAATAAAATATTTATAAGAAAGTATTCAGTTACACCAGTTAAAGAATGTATTGTATGTACTCATGTAAAAGTCGAATTATTTAGACCATTTTTAAGATCAAATTTATGGTGTCAACTATTACATAGATACTACTTTTGAGGTATTGAAGTTCAAGCTAGAATCCGCCCGACTGAGATAATTGCTCCCACCTGGAGCCGGGGCCATAAACGGCCGGAAGGATCAAAGGTGGAGCGTCCCCACTTAAGGGTCAATGCGTTGGCCACGTGCCGGCCAGCTTGAGAGAACAAAAATAAATAAAGCACGGACGCAAATGTGAGCTACGTCGGCGGGAGATAGGGCGGACGTCTTGGAAGGCTCTAAGAAGGGGAAGGAAGTGATTGGTCGCAGGAGGCAGGGCCAGAATCCCTTAAATTGGAAGGGTGGCAAAAAAGCGAGGAGAAAGGGCGAGGGACCTGATTCGTGGCGGTCTCTAACAACAGGCAGACCTTTGAGGCGGATAGAGAGAGTGTTCTCCTCTTGGAAAGTCCTCTGGAAAAAGGTTGTTGTAGAGACGGACGGCCACGAGGTTAAGCCATCTCCGGAAGAGTGACTCGTGTTCCCCGGCCAGCTAAGTCGACGTGCGGCACCACAGCTTCGATACAGTAGAGTACGTAATGTTATTGCATAGTGTATATCTTTGTAAATATTTGTAAATAAACTGTATATAACTAATTATCGAGTGTGGAGGTGTGACTTTCAACGGACCATCAAACGGACAATCTCGAGGCGTAAAGAACGACTCGGGACGGAACATTTGTAAAGATCACGTGACGAGTAGAAAGGATCTTCACTTCAACTATTACATAGATACTACTTTTGAGGTATTGAAGTTCAAGCTAGAATCCAAAGTACCGATTCAGTAGCAGAAGCCCAACCAATCTCTAAACGAATAAAAACAAAAACACAATGAACTGTAGTAATAATACTGATTCGGCGCTCCTATAGAAAACGGGCCCCCTGAGTTGGGGCCCGTTATCTGTAGAAAATCAAAATTTTAACATTTTTTTTTATCCATATGAAAATAAAATAATCAAGTGATTTCTTTACAAATAAAGATGCAGCTATTCGTGTTTTTAATAACACAGGGTATTCTTCCAGCTAGGAAGCAATGTAGTAATTTATCATGCCAAGGGAATCAAATGACTTTAAAAGCAGATTTAAATTGTAATAAACTTCCATATTTCAGGTGTGATAGTAAAAGTTGTAGAAAAAACAATCCGTTTTCTGTAACAGTTTTTTTTTAAATATTAAACAGGAATTACATGAATTTTTATATTTAATTTTCATGTTTGTTTTCAATGAAAAAATTTCTGGTAAATGTTGACCTGTTTTTCCGTGAAATATCAGGGTCGACATTTACGTGGGATCGACTATTACTCGAGTATATACGGTAAGTTTTTGATTCGTTTCTAAAGTTAAAATTCTCTCAAATCAGATTTTTTAAATGAATTTTTTATTATTTAATTAATCAAACATGTATTTTGATTGTTTAAATTCTTTATATATTTTATTCCTTAATAAAGCTAATCCGGTAAAAGCTGATAGCATTTTATCTATACAAAAGATTTCTTTATGTTAGAGAAATAAGCATTTTTCTTACGCCTTCACAACGTCGCCTTATGAAAATGATGTATTCAATCTGCAATGTTAAGTATTACGTAAAAAGTGTCTTTATAACGATTTTATTAATGACGTTATCAAAATTTAATTCATTTGATAGTAAATTATTCAATTAATACTTTCTTACTTATTAATGTAATAATGCAAAAACTTACATATATATTAAAATATGTTAATATGAAACAGTATAATATAAAATAATAGTAAATAATATGAAACAGTAGCCTACTGGGGAAAAAATGTAAAATCAAACTTATTAGTGAATAATAACACCTGTTTTATTATTGACATATTCAAAAGGAATATATGAAAAACGATTTTATGAAATTATAATATCATTCGCTGAAATAACTCAATTCAAATGATAAAATAAAATCTTATAAATGTATAAAAATTAATTTATTGCAGCTTGGATCTTTATAACAGATAAAATTTCTATTACAACTACATGAATTACGTTATTTAATAAAAAAATGTGTCAGGGTAAAATACTGTACTTTTTGTGTGTCTTTTACGATATTATATAGTTTTAATTTCATTTCTAGATTACGTTATTTAGCCAATAGAATGGCTCGATTTAATATTCGCTTAAGAAAAGTTTTACCGGAATCAACCAGGTTGTAAAAGTTGGTTATACTGTAAGTTATATGTTAATAATATATTCGTTAATTTATAACAAGGTAATTAATATTGTTTAGAGTTACATTAGTTAGCCTGATAATTTTAATTAAATCTCAGAAAAATAACTTTAATTATGATCCTAATTCGAGAAAATAAATCCAAGTAAATAATTCTCGTTTTATTTCAAGCATAAAACAAAGCTTCATCAACCAATCTCGAATATGATTTTAAATGTATCAAATGATTAAATATTAAGATATTATTTATAGTTGCTTTATTTGTTATTTTAATGAAAAAGTTGTGAAAAATATTTATTAAAGACAGACGTATAATTAGAAAAATAAACCTCTAATATTAATTTATTACATTTATATTGTATTAATTTTAAATGATTAATTTATATACATGTAAATACTTTTGGACTTGATATTATTTAGTAATTTTCTTTTTTTTAAATGTTGTAATTTATCAATACAACAGAAGAATCACTTTGAATTGTACTTATAACAAGCTGAATAATTTAAAATAAATTTATAAAGGTTATATTTATTTTTTAAAATTTGACAAAAACATTAATGTAAACATCATTGGCTATTACAGTTGATATATCAAGTTTTGTTAAAATTCAGAAAGTGATCTTAAAATCTAAATAGTCAACTTAAGTGAATTAAATTTTACAAATTAACTAGAATGGGAGGAGTATATCTTAACTCACTAATTTAAATGTAAAAATGACCCATTTGAATCGATAATTTTCAACTGGGCTACGCTGCTAGCTATTATGAAGTATAATGAATCCGTTGATGAGGGAGGGATATGTCTGATGAATACAAAACACGTTCAGAAATACAGTGATCAGTAAATTATTCGTGTAAAGAAAAATTTAAGCAACCATATTTTTTCATTAAATTAAATTACTTTTTTATCGAATAAAGTAGATAAAGAAACTTGACTTAATTTATTTGTTTATTCTCCCCCCTTTTATCATAAAAGCTAGGAATAAATCTAGTGTATCAGAATATTTATTATTTGATGTAAATTTAAAATTAAGATTCAATTCTCTTTAAATAATTTATTTTTTATTTTCTTAATTTTTTGTACTTTTTTAATAATGTATATAAAAAATTTAAATGAATATTTAATATTCCTATACTAGTCTACAAGTAGAGGTCTGTTGTGAGGAAACTACGGAAAGTTTTCTTTATTGTGAATATTTTTTAAATATTAAAATGTGATGAAGCTTTTATACAATTTTTAATTCAAATTTATTAAAATTTAATTAAAAATACAGTTAGAGCATCGATTATCCGACTTAATTGGGGACTGGGGTTGGTCGGATAACCGAAAAGTATGAAAAAATACATTATTAGTATAGTGTATTAGGCCTGGTTTAAATACTAGCCTCCCTTTCATGGTCGAGCCAGTGCTGCCAGCTAAAACATGCAAAAATTTAACAAAAATAATATTAAAGTAGCCAAGACATAACCAAATATTGTAGCGCCACATCACTAGCGGACATTTGAATTTGCCGACTAGAACGCGGTCGGTTAACCGATAAATCGGTTAATCGATGCTCTACTGTATTTATAAAAAATTTCTAAAAAATATAATTTGTGTTAAATATATTTCTTTAATGAAATTTTAACATATTTTACATTTATGGGAGGGGACATGTCTGGTAGTTGAGGCTACGGGTGACGTTTTTTGTGCACTTTGTTAATTTGCAAGAACCGCAGTGTTGGCTATTTTCGTTCAATTAATTTTACTAAACAAAGTTTTACTTCAAATTCTATCTAATATTTTTGAAGAAATAGTAATACTAATTAAAATGCAACGTTCGCCGGTCAAAAGAGGGAGATCACCGCTAAACCGTGCCAAACAATAAGATTAACGTGTACAGGCACGATGAAGTGACGTTTATTTTTTCAACACTAGGCTAGTTGAATCTTTATTTAGTTAGTGTGTACAGGCACGATGAAGTGACGTTTATTTTTTCAACACTAGGCTAGTTGAATCTTTATTTAGTTAGTCTAACTAAATAAAGATTCAACTAGCCTAGTGTTGAAAAAATAAACGTCACTTCATCGTGCCTGTACACACTAATCAAACACAACACGGTTTCGACAAAATCAATAAGATTAACATTAAAAAACAATAAATCCGTGATAACTTTTTCACAAAATTCATAAAAATGAAACAACAAAACTCAAGGAATGGACAGATATGCAAATCTCCCATGATCTAACGAAGGAATCCAGAATTAGACGTAAACCATTACTTCCAATCTTTCATGATATTAGAAAACAAAACCAGCAAGTAAAATTACGCAACGATATGTTAATAATAGGTCGAGACAGACTGACATTCAATGCTGTTTTGGGAAAACTGGTTCATGTAGAGACCTTTTCTCCCATTTTCCTTGCTAGGGACAACTACCAGTTGGTGTTCGTTGAGACAGAGTACATTCCATCAGAAGAAACCTATATGTGTGTTGTATAGTTTCTGGCATGATGTGACATTTTATGCATGTGTCATTTGTGAGTGTTGTATCTTTGAGTATGTGTTTTCTGTAGTTTTTAGTATTTATGACCTGATCCTGTATGGCGATCATAAATCCTTCCGTCTCCCCAAAGAGGAATCCCCGAGCTAACTAGCTGTTTGACGCAGTTTTGTCAACAGAATCCTGGGCCAGATCATAAGGATGCCTGCCATGGAGTGCCTTTCGAGCCCACGATTGCTTAATGGTGTCTATTTATTATTATTATTATGTTGGGTTAAGTTAGATATACTCGGTTAACACCGGTGGCTAAGTACTATGCCGGACCAAAGTCAAGGCATAGTAACCAAAACAGAAATTAAAGAAGTGTATCAGTGTGTGTGTCTGTATTCAGGAATTTTCTCACAATATGACATGTATTCAATATAGTGGCCTTCTGTAGTGTGATGTATGTGTTTCTATTCAATTCTAATGTGCCCAGGCTTTTGTGTAGTGTGTGTGGTATGACACCTGTAGAGGAGAGAACAACAGGTACAATAAGCACCCTATCCATCCTCCACAGATGCCTTATTTCCTGGGCGAGTTCTGTGTACTTGCTAATTTTTTCAGTGCATGCGTTTTGTATATTGTGAGTGTTTGGAATGGATATGTCTATAATGTATGTGATTTTATTGTGTTTGTCAATGAGTGTGATGTCTGGTCTGTTGTGGTAAATTGTTTTATCTGTGATTATGGCTCTGTCGTAGTACATTTTGTGCGTGTTGTTTTCCAATACTGTCTGTGGAATGTATTTGTAGTATGGTTCGTGGATGTCTACTAATTTGTGTTTCTTTGCAAGCTCTTGGTGTATTATATTTGCTACTTGATTATGTCTGTGTAAATAATCTGTCTGTGCCAAGAGCTTGCAACCAGAGGTGATGTGTTGTATAGTTTCTGGCATGATGTGACATTTTCTGCATGTGTCATTTGTGAGTGTTGCATCTTTGAGTATGTGTTTTCTGTAGTTTTTAGTATTTATGACCTGATCCTGTATGGCAATCATGAATCCTTCCGTCTCCCCAAAGAGGCATCCCCGAGCTAACCAGCTGTTTGACGCAGTTTTGTCAACAAAATCCTGGGCCAGATCGTAAGGATGCCTGCCATGGAGTGCCTTTCGAGCCCACGATTGCTTAATGGTGTCTATGCTTTTTATATGTTGTGTTGTGTCCATATTATGAGAGTGTAAGTTTAATGGTGTGTTATTCGAGTCTGCTAGAGTTACTGCTTTATGTAATTGTGATGTTTCTTGTTTTTTGTAGAAAAACTCTCGCAGTGACTGTATTTGTTTGTAGTGAAGGTTAACTATGTCAATCAGGCCACGTCCGCCATCTTTACGTGGAAGGGTTAATCTTTCTGTGGCGGATTTAGGATGATGTTGTTTATGCTTAGTAAGTGTTGTTCTTGTTTTCCTTTGGAGTTGCTCAAGATCAGTGTGAGTCCAATGTATAACTCCAAAAGAATATGTGAGTACTGGGATGACATATGTGTTTATTGCTTTAACTGTGTGTTTTGCATTTAATTGTGTTCTGAGAATAGCATTTAACCTACTTTGGTATTCTTTAATTAATCTTTGCTTTATTTGTGTATGTTCTGTTAGTTTGGCCTGTTGGAATCCTAAATACTTGTAGAACTCGCCCTCTTCCATGGATTCAATTATGTCTCCATTTCCAAGCGCAAAATCTTCTTTCTTCAGGATTCCTTTTTCTATGTGAACTGTTTTGCATTTATCTAGGCCAAATTCCATTTGTATGTCCTTGGTGTATGAATGTGTGATTTGTAGGAGTTGATGAAGTTGTTTTTGTGTGGATGCATAAAGTTTTATGTCATCCATGTACATGAGATGTGACAGTGTATACTGTGTTGTTTTTTCATGCCTGATATTGTAGCCATATTGTGTGTTGTTTAACATGTTGGATAATGGATTCAAGGCTAGGCAGAACCAGAGAGGACTCAAGGAATCTCCTTGAAAAATTCCTCGCCTAATAAAGATTTGGTTTGTTTGTATGGAAGTGTTATGAACCCTGAGATGTAGTGTTGTTCTCCAGTGCTGCATAGTGTTTTGGAAGAATGTAATGAGTGATGGATGTATTTTGTACATGTGTAGAATATGTAGCAGCCAACTGTGTGGAACACTGTCGAATGCTTTTCTGTAGTCTATATATGCCATGTGTATGTTTCTGTGTTGTTTGTGTGCTTGCCGTAGAATGACTGAATCTATGAGTAACTGTTCTTTGCATCCCTTGTGATTTCTACGGCAACCTTTTTGTTGTTCTGTTAGAATGTCGTGTTCTTCAACATGTTTGTATATTTTGTTTGCGATACAGGATGTCAATAATTTGTAGAGTGTTGGGAGACATGTAATTGGTCTGTATTGTGTGGGGTCTGTGGTATTGTTGTTTTTAGGTTTCATGTAGGTGATGCCCTGAGTAAGAAAATTTGGCATGTCTTGTGGATTGATGATGATGTGTGTTAGGTGTTTAGCTAGCTCCTGGTGCAGTGATGTAAACTTTTTGTACCAGAAATTGTGAATGTTGTCTACACCAGGTGTCTTCCAGTTGTGTGTTCTGTTAACAGTGTATTGGAAATCATGTATGCTTATTTCAACACAGGGCATAGTTGGTATGTTGTGTAAGTTTTTGTTCTCCTCCTCAATCCAGCCTGCTTCAGCATTGTGCGTGACAGCACTGGACCAAAGAGAAGACCAATATGTTGTGAGTTCTTCTTCTGTTGGTGTGCCACTGTGCTGTGTATCAGTGTTTGCTTTGTTATTAATTTGTCTGTAAAAGAGTTTTTCATTGTTTGTAAATAATTTATTTTGTTGTTTTCGTAGTGTACATGTTTTGTATCGTTTGAGTCTACGTGCTTTGGCAGCAAGTTTTTGTTTTAGTGTATCAATGTATTCTGTAATGTGTGTGTTGTGATGTTCATGTTTTGTATGCGTTTTTATTTTCTTAAAAATGTTTTTGAGCTGTTTCCTTAATTTGGGTGTTATGTTGTTTTTAGTGTATTGTGTCAGCCTGCCTAATTGCTGTCTAATGTCATTTATTTGTGTTTCTATTCTTCTCTGCCAGGCAGGCTTGTGATAGAATTGTGTTTTCTGTGTATTTGTCTGTGATTGTATTTTCAGTCCATGGTGTGTCACTACTGTGACTGCCCCAGCATAAACTAATGTATGAATGTCTGCGAGTGTAGAAATTGAATGAATGTAGTGTGGTAGTAAGTGAGTGTTTACATAATTTAGTGTTTTTCCTACTTCCTTCGACGTGTTGATTTTTGGTATTCGTGGTCTTTGTGTGGGATCTGTGCCTGTATATTTAGTGAGTGTTTCCTGAAATATAAGTGAGAGCGTATTAACTAAATCCATGTCTATGTTATCAGTGATGGATGAGGAAGTGTCTGTAGTATCATTAGTGGTAATTGTTGTATGTGTGTTATTATCAATGCTTGTTGCTGGATTATCCTGACAGGTTACATGATCTTCATTAATGTTAGATGTTTCTGTCTGTTGATGTATTTGATCAGCAACCTGTTGTTTGATAAGTTCAAGTGTTGTTTGTGGAATAAGGTTGTTGTGTATAATTGTTCTTTTTTGATCAACAACCCTTTGTTCGGTGACAGTGAGATGAGGATACTGTTGTGTGAATCTATGGTGTAGTTGTTGTCTGTATGCTGTCATGTTTGTTTCGAGTTTTGTGATGGTGTAATAAGTACGGATGATAAACTCGTTCATTTCTACTGTCCATTTCATCCGTTGGCGTGGTTTTCCAGCCTTTGTGGTCTGTGGATGCATTACCACAGAAACACCAAGGCTGGGTTGGTTCCTCACATCTGTTGAGGGCATTGCAGTAGCCATGCTTGGGCCGGTGCTGCTTTCGCCACCGGTAACCAAGGGAGACTGTGGCCTATTTTTCGAACGTGAGCCTCTGCCTAACCCACGAACGCGGACCTTGTTAACCCGGGCGACGTCCGAGCCGGTATCACACTTTGATCTAGTTATTACCATGATGAATATCTCCACAGAATGTGGGTGTGGTCACTCTTAGCTTCATTTCTCCCCATAGACCTTACTGGCATGGGTGTCCCTACCAGGAGCTTATGCTCCAGCCTGCATTGCCCTATGGATCAGTAAAATTACTGGGCTCTCCCACCACGACCAGGTGGTGACCACGGGAGAGTTATTATTATTATTATTATTATTATTATTATTATTAATATTATTATATTATTATTATTATTATTATTATAAATAAAAATATTTTACATTTATTAATTTAAATTAGACTAATTTGTCATTTAAATAACCATAATGATGTACGATGCTTAGTAATTATCACTGAAATTTTATAAATTTAAAAGGAATCAAGTCAAAATCAGAAGTGTGAAGTAAAAATATATGATAGGCTTATATAATGGTTTAAAAAGTTGCTTTGAAAAACAAAGAAAATCTTAATTTATTGAGACGAATTGGATAAAATGATTTAGAAAATCAGACGATAATAAAGCGTAGATATATATCTATAATTGAAAAATTATTTAATTATATTTTTCATTATTTATAAATAAATTTACATCAGTCACATAAATCGATCTGAAGAATTTTCAGAGAAAGAGTTTGAAAAAATGTTGAATAACTTACACTATAGCAATAGGAAAAATAGCATTAGCTTTTTTCTTTGTTAGATGATAATCTATGGTTCAAGCAAATTTTAAACAGATCCAAAAGGAAAAAAATGACAGCATTAAGGAACGAAATCAATTGAATGTATTGTTGTTATTTTTTCCATGAGAAATTGTGGAATTTAGGTTTCTTATTTCCCACTTGAAAAATAATCATTTGATCACAGAACTCATTATTTTAAAAAAGAATGAGAATAAATTTCAGAATAATAATGACATTCAATATTATTTTTATCTTTTGTTATTTCATTACATTCATTCTCATTCTCATTCACATTCATGAAAATATTTTTTTATTTTTTTTTCATTCTGAAGTACTTGGAATGTTCAAACTAAAATGATTGTATATAAAAGTATATTATCGATTATCACTGTACACTTTTATTTATAAGGTAATTTACAATTTTTAATAATTTGCATAATGTTAATTTATTTATAACTATATTATTTTTATAACTAATTCTTTTATGTTTCTCGGCATTAACATAAAATAGTCTTAATAAAAGTAGTTATCAGTCTGAAATTATTTTTCGATTTTTTATTTTTTAGAATTCTTATCAATAAATTGAATAATTTATAAATATATTATGAATGCAAACATTTAGAGTGGGATCATTCGATTTTTTTTTGACTGTTGAATTGTAAAGTAAGAATTGTTAGATTAATAAATTTTATTTCTATTTTTTCTTGTACTGTTTTCTAGTTGATAAAACACGTAAAGTTTTATTATAGATTAATCCAATCACTAATTAAAAGTTTTTAATCTTGAATAAAATCTAATATAATTATATTTTCTGCTACGGTAATTCGATATGATTAAATTAATGCCATAGGAACATAAAAATTAAAATTTTATGTTTTTATGGCTTAAAACTAATTATTTTATTTTTATTTACTTTTTGTAGAAATAAAATTACTCAAAAATTTGAAATTAATTTTAGTTTTAAAGCATATTGACTTAAAAATTGACTTTAAGTTACGCAATCGTAAATTTACAAATAAAATTTAATTTAATCGTATATCGAACTTAACAAATATAAAGTAAATTGTAACACGTGTCAGGTGTGTTATGTAACTGTAGACTTAAGAATGCGGGGTGAGATCTTCCCGCCAGAGAGGGAAAAATTGTGCATTCTTTTTGGTGTGTCCGGTCAGTGTTGACCAGAATGTAGCTGTGTGGCTGGTAAAGAACCAGTGTTGTGATTATTAAATTAATTGTCGGGTGCCAGAGTGTTACTCGCTAGTGGAGAAATTAAAGTTCAAATTTGTTGTTGTTGTGTTATAAAAAATCTGTGTACTGTTTTAGATCGTGTAAACGGGAACATTTTAAAAACATTTTACAATATTAAAGTTTATGATTAAATTTATAAATTTTATTTTAGACTTTTAAAATGTTAGAGCAATTATAAATTAACAATATGATTTTTTATTATACAAGATCTCTTTTCACAAGTCGCTTTACCATTTAAAAACCGAATAAGTTCTTAGTTTGTTAATTATTTGTGTTTATATTTTTAATATAATAAAGTACACAAAGTAGAAATTTTTAAAACTATTTTCAAAAATGATGTCACATAAATAATCTCCATTTTTCGTTTTGCATTTTATATAACAGTTCTCAGCATAACTAGTTCCAGCGCTTGAATTTATTCTCAAATGTTGTATTTAAGCCGATGGATGGTTATATATTTATTTATGTAGATACAATCCTCTCGCTAATTTGAAAGAAAACAGTATGGTGCTATCAAATAGGGCGAACGCATGTGCAATCGCTGAGTTGAACAGTGGAGGACTGATTTTGAAAATAAAATTCAATGAATTTTATGCGTTACCCTATTGCAAATTTTTTCCATAATAAATTTCTAAAGAACAAGTTTTCAAAATCTGAAAAAAATTGAAAATTTATAATAGCGAGAAAGTTATTAAATTTCTAAATGATAAAGTGATGTATAGGCCATACTTTATAAGTTGAATATGATACTTATGTAAAACATGTTTATAAAATGATCAAATTAAAAATAATAGATATGTAAAAATTTAAATTGATATTAACTATAATTCGCTTCATTAAATTCTGAAATATCAAAACTTTTTCAGAATTTTATTTACGCTAGAATTATTTTCTACAGGTTGATTAAATCAAACTAACCTTACTCAAAAGGAACGGCTCTAATGGATATAAATCGATGAAATTTGGTAAATATGCCAGCTAATGAAGTCATGGAAAATACATTTTCTCGAAATCAATTAGTTCAATATTTTCTCCACTCGGCGAAAATATGGCTCTTTAAGAACAAAACCATAGAGAATCTGTATACAGAGAGATTGGGCAGCTTGGACTCAAGTTCCAAGTGGTTGTGCCATATTTCTTTCAGTCTTCCATTTCGTTGTATGTTAAATATTGAGTTTATCAACAATTGAAAAAAATTTAAGAATCGAAAAACGTTTTTTCCTTTCAAAATAATTATTATCTGTAGCGAGTAAGTAATTTTTATATTGTATAATAAAATTGATGTTAGTTCATATAATTCTATAATTATAAAATTAACTCAATGTACTGTACACAGATTCTGCTCGAACTGTCGATTTAGCTATAGCAATATTAAATCAGTAAATTATTGTATACGAGTCTTTTGTAAAAAGTATATTTGTACCATATTATATATTATAAAAAAATAATTAAAAGATAATTGATACATCTATAAGAATGTAATACTTTATATTTGTTTTAAAAATATATAAATTTTATTTTATTAACAAACTTATTAATAAAATAAGATAGATAATAAAATGGGAATTAGTATAGATGCTTTCTATATTATTTATAATTACAAGTAGACTCGAGGCACTAAAAATCACGTAACTTATGACTTTCATAATTGTTTATATGATTTTTATCGCCTAGATGTCCTAGCTTTATTTACAATCTATTATTAAATATAAAATACGAGGTAAAATTAAGACTACTGTATATACTTATAATGTGTTCTATTAATGCTGGAATGTACTGCATTCGGCCGCCAATAAGGATCTGAAGAAGAGTTTTTAATGTAAAACTATCCAAAGTAAAGCTAAAATTCCATTTAGTGCACCTGCCATAATATTAAAAAATAAAATGCTTTCTCGCTTCATCAATATTTGCACAGAAGAAAAGAGAAATTTTTGAAGTGCACTTATGAGAGATGTATTAAATTTATAAAAGTGCAATGTATAATTCAATAAACATACGCAATCTAATTTTTTGTTTCTCTTATCAATAAAGAAAATATTTCAATGTACTGTACAATTACAATATTTACTGTGTTATTAGCACCCAAAGAACTCTATAATAAGCTTTCGTTATACCTGAAATGATTAAAATTTAAGAAATTTCTAACAAAAATTTTGTATTTACAACTTATGGTTTTGTTAAAGCCTGATATAGAATTTAATGACAAATGATTTTTATTATGCAAGGATTACAAAATCTGAAGATTTAGAGTAATTTCCGCTATAAAGAAGAAATAGAACATGAACAATTTTGTAGATAGTGTTATCCATTTCTGACTTAATGCTTGGTCACTAATGCTTAAGTTACTTGAAAATATTTATCATTCAAATCAGCTTTGTCAGTTGTTTCGTTGTTAAAAACTGAGCTTAGTTTCCTTAGAGACGGATTTGAAATTCTATTAAAATTATACAATACAGTGGAACCTCGCTTAACGAGCACCTCGCAAAACGAATACTTCGCGTAACGAGCAAAACAAATTGTAACAATTTGCCTCGCTTAACGAGTGATGAGGAGAGGGGAAGTCCCGAATTGTGCTCATGCGGCATACTCCATCAGTCTGTTTAGCACTCGTTCCGCTAGAATCTTAGTGTCGCTTGTGATCACATATTTTTCCAAACTTGTGTTCACACATATTACTTATAAACATCAACAACTACAGCCCGCTATATAATAAACACGCCAAACGATATTCCAAATTCTTGGTCATTAAATGTAATGACCGATTCCAAATTAAATTTTAGAAATGTCTGAATTAAAAATTAACTATTTAGAATTATGAAATTTAGTACGAGATGGAAACATAACTGTCTACCTCTAGTCAAATTAATTAATTTCTAATATTTAATTATAGCCTTTACATAACCCAAGAATTTGGTATATTGTTTGGAGTGTTTATCAAACATATTAGCTGTGATTTTTTCTATTTTTTTGTTTCTGCAAATTGAATTCTCATTCCAGGATGGTTCATTCCGCGCTAGAAGAAAAGATGATGATGATTCACGCTCCTTAACAGTGTATATTGTACTTTTTTTTTGAATAAACGTTATACATAAAACATCTGGGCATTTTTTCGGCTTGGAACGCATTATCGTTTTTACATTAATTTCTATAGGAAAAATTGTTTCGCATTATGAGTAAGACTCTGGAACGAATTATGCTCGTTAAGTGAGGTTCCACTGTATATTATTTGAATTCTTATTAAGATAACGGATATTGATATTTTTCGTAATAAAACACATTTATTTAATATAAATATATTGCACAAAGGCGCGAAAATATATTAAACTATTGCATTACTTTTTTAGGTGAAATTATTTAAACACTTCGTTGTGTTTAGAAACGGAAATCGGTATTGTCTGACGACATCTGTCAAATTGGACGAAGTGTGGCGTAGTTGTTCAAACTGTCTTTATACAGGGTATTTAAAAAATCATAAGTTAGTAAAGCAAACGTTACTTTACATTTTATTCTACATCATATGTTCAATATGCGTTGATTATCTGTTGGGAGCGTAATTGTCTGACGAACCATTCCGACGGGAATGTCGACGTCATACTAAGTTAGTCTGGTCTTCAGATGAGGAGAAACTATTGTAGCCCGAGCACATTGTTATCTTCAGTAATTTGCATAAAAATACATCGCTGTACTTATTCTTGAAGAGCCATATTTTGCCTAGTGGAAAAAACTTTGAACTAATTTTTGTTTCCCAGAAATCTATTCCAAATTGTTTGAATAAAATACATACGAAGTTTCATCGACATACAGTATGTCCATTAGAACCAGCCCCAGCAGGTTCTGAGTGGTTTCAGTTTAATTTTAATCACACTGTATAATAAAACAATGAAAGTTTTGTTTTGTAAATTTACCAAGCAAAAAATTTTAGAATTTGAATTTTTTAATCATGTATGAAGGAAATATCATTAATTTTTAAACTAATAAAATAAAATTTATTTTTTTTAGATTTTATGACTGAAATTTGATTTTAAACTTATCAAATTGAGATTTTTTTATTCCTGTATGCTTTTAATTAATATCATCAAAAGAATTTTATAGATCGTATTTAATGATACGTATTGTTTGTCCTTTCTTGTATTTTTAGTTTGTTGGAGTTTAACATTTTATAAAAATTTGTATATTAAATTCTAAATTAATACATAATAACATTAAAACTCTTCAAATAATAAGTAATCCAAGGCATACGTGTACAAAAATCAATAGAAATGTTTAAAACACCTACAATATTCTTCATTATATTGTTCTATACATACTGTACTATTAATGTATAATGTTATGATGAATATTACGAATTATTTTATATTTATTAAATCAAACAATTTAACGGATTAATGTAACATTTTCATAAATTAAAAATAAAGGAAGTTGATAAATTATTCAATTTCTAGAAAATTTTATTGTGAAAAACTCAATGCTATAAGTCTTAAGTGTTGAACATCAAAGTCTAAATATTTTCATAATAAATTTTGTTTATTAATTAAATATTATTCGTATTTAAATATGTATTTTCTGTTGAGAATATGCATATTTCAGTGAGCAATGAATATTTTCTTAGGAAATAAATTTTGTTTCTTTACATATAATTAAATATTAAGAGTGAAAGAATGGCAAGAATCTTAAACTTAGATTATTATGATTCTTTACTTCAATATTTATCTGTACATATTTAAATAATAATTAATATTAAATAAAACTTTCCGGGCAATATAAATTAATATTTTATATCTCAAACATTTTAGCGAACGTGTAATTTTTTTTGTCATTTTTTCTACGAATTGACATAATGCTTATTAATAATTTGATAAGATGAATAATTACTTATATTGTGAATGTTAATTAATTTACATGATATAGAAATCTAGAAAGATAATAATTTGTAATAATTTTGATTATGGTTATGATTTAATGGAATTCATGTTTATTAATTTGTTTGTTTTTGTTTGTAGTTTCAAGAATTATTTAAAAAAAATAATTTTTAAAGAATATTTTGATTGTAAGATCAACTTCAATTTTCTAGTTTGACTTAAAATCAACCTTATTAGCCCGAAATGTAATCGAGATGAACGACCAACTAAGAAGTTATTGTAAAGATGGCATAAAAATTTATACAATTAAAATATTCTGATTATCCAATACGAATTCGGAATTTTTATGGCAACTGTTTAATTTACAATTCGATTTTACTTAAATATATAGAACTTGCAATTATTAAACGCAGTTCGTATTCTTAAAAAACGTGCTCATCTGAGATCGAATAGAGAAAAGTACTGAACACTACGAGTTGATCGTGAGTTAGCGCAGCAGGGTAGCTATGGGGTTTTCTGAGTTACTTTATGCGTCTAAACACCTAAATAAGAGCCATTTTCTCATAGAATGTTTGCTCGGGTGGCATCTTCTCTTGGCAGATCGCCCCATGTGTTGCATTGTCTATTTCACCAAATCAACCAACCATATTCTTAAAAACATCAATTAAAACAGTAATAAAATTTAATAGTTTTTCACTTTAGAAGATAATTTCACCTTTATTTTATTTCATTTTTTTAAATTTAAAATCATAGTTGAATAAAAATATAATTTATTGTACTCTTATAAAAATGCAAGTATAATGTAATGATATAATAATATTGATATCACCTTAAATGTACAGTAAATAAGATAATTTAAATTACTAAATAATTTCAGTATCTTAGTAATTAAATATGTAATTGTAATTCAAAAAGTTTGATTAATTAAATCTATTGTTTATCTAAAAAGTTAATCTTCAATTCAGTAATTTCACATTACTATAAAAAATGAAAGTATTCCAATGATCTTTAAAGTAAACAACTTAGTGAATTTATTTGAGTAATAAATGAAACCCTTAAGGAAACATTATACTAAATCTACATTTTCTGGATAAACCAGAAAATCCTGTTTACTGACAGACAAACAGAATGTCTTTATTTTAAGCAACAATGCAAATTGAAATACAGTAATATAAAAGAGTAATCGATTAGGTAAAGAAAATAGATAAAATGTATAATAAATATTATTATTTAATTGATCGTTTTCGTTACTAGTTTCTGTGGATATTTTAAAGCCTAAAATTTTTGCCTGTTTTTCAGTAACTTACATCACACAAGGATCTCTTATTGATATAGACTTTATTATTGGATGTGGGTATGCATTTCGGGTCTTGATGACATCTCTTCAATCCTTATTTTTTATACAGATCGTATTAAAAGAAATAGTAGTTATAAATTACAGCACACATACGTGTTTACAGATAATATTTACAAAAAAAAAATTCTTTTTACTTACATTAGCTAATTATTGAATACAAATTGAAATTAAAAAATTAGGTAATTAACTGGATATATTATAAAAGTTTGCTTTAAAAAAGATGCTGTATAAAATAAAATTGAAGTAGATAAGTAAAAAATATTAAATAAAAAAATTTTTAAAATAATTTAAATTGCTACTACTTGTAGATGGGTAGCAGCAATTTGTTTAAGTAAGAATTAAACAAAATTTTTAATAAAAACTAATAAATATAAGTAAAAAATTGGATTTAAAAACTTTTCTTCAAAAAAGTTGAAATTAAAAGCTCTTAAAACAATTATAAAATTGTACAAATTACACTGTGTGAAAATCAACATAAATTGAAAAAATTACAACACTGTATTATAACCGGATGGAGGGTTTGGATGGGATCTCCAGTGGACTCTACCTGTTCACATCCAATAATAAAGTCTATATCAATAAGAGATTCTTGTGCGATGTAATTTACTGAAAACAAGCCAAAAATTTTAGGCTTTAAAAAATATCATCTTCATTCTCTGAAGAAGATTTTGTATAATTTTTAATAAATTCCCTACTTAATACTTGTATATATATTTTACACTTAAAAATTATAATTCATATAATTTAATAAATACTTTAACAAATAAATGTATCCTCCATTTTTACTTAGAGTTTTTTCTCGTTTTTGTCAATTATGTCACTCTATCAAGTATAAAGCTGCTTAGGCCATTTAACCGGAATTACTATAGAAAATATTAAGTTCTTTAATTCAACTAAACCTATTGAAAATATAAATGTTTTAATGTCGAGCAAAAACGTTTAATATTTTTTAAAAGTCGTTTTTATATTCTTAACTTTTGAAAACTTTTCGAAAACAATCGAATAATTTATACACCCTTAAAAATAATAATGCATAACAAATAGGAGTAAATAAAATCTTAAGAAATTGCCTTTTTTGTCAAAAAATTTAGTTTTTCTGAATTACATAAGTTCTGAGTTATAATCAAAACCGGAATTTTGAAAAATTTATGGAAATTCAGAGAATCACTACTGTTTGGTTATGCAGACTTCTTTTATTCATAAATGAAGAAACTCGCACATAATCAACTGATAAAGAAACTCAAAAATAAAAATATTATTCATGAATTTTCAAGAAATTTTAAATAATTTTTCTATATTTACATTTTCATATTCATCAATATTTACGTTTTCATATTATATTTCTAATTGACTTCTTTTAACTTTATCTTCTTTTAAATACTTATTTTAATGCTTTCCGCTATTATAATCTATTTTATTATTACTTCGAATACCCGGTATCGCAAATTTATTATACATATGTTTATATAATATCCGTAAGTACATAAAAGTGATCAGAAATAGCGTTAATTTTTACGTGATTTAAAATGTATTTTAACATTTTAAATATATTGTGATACTGTATGTAGTTTCAGTTAGAAAATAGAAGTAGACAACAAAATAGAAATAATTACTTACTATCTTGCAAATAAGGAGTTATTTATGTTGATATTATTTTACTTTTTCTTCAAACACAATCTCTTAAAAGTACCTATTCAAATTCTCATTCGCTTTTTTTTCTTTTTTTTTTTATCCGTGTGATATTTGTTTGTTTAACAGAGCTTTAGAATAGGTATCCTTTGTAAAAGCTCTCCGTATTGTAAAGAGATGAAACTGGAAATTAGATTCAAAGCAACTTCTGCTTTCTTTTCTTTCACTTTAATTTTATGGTTGGTTGGATTAAGCTTAATCTCTTTGAAGATTTTTCAACTCGTATCCATACAAACTACAAAGTTGTTTGAGAAGTAGCTAAGCGACGTTCTGTTTAAAAAATAATTGGGAATGAATAAATCCTATTTGAATTAATCTTGTTAAAGTATTTGAATTTTAAAATTTGAGATATAACCTAATTGGAATTTAGATATTAGACCTATTTAATTATTCATAGTTTAGATGTTTTTATACGAAAAGTATATGATAGAAATTACTAATTGAATGTATCATAACTAAGTTATCTTTCTAAGTTTAAAATTATAATCGTTGACTTCATTATTGGCATGAAATTTTAAGACATCAGCCTGTTTTAATGATAATATTATGTAAAAAATTACTATTTTCTACTCGTATGATATTTAATTTATAAAAATACTTTCAAAACATTAAGAATATTCAATTAATTTGTAAAGGTAAATTCATTTTGTTTTCATTCGGTTCATCCACGAAGTAACTTTTCACTTCAAATTAACTTAGTCAAACATTTCATTGTAAAATCAGCGCATTAGAATCGCTATCAAAGTGATTTCCATGAATTTAACGAAATAGAAAATTGTGCTTCTGTGTACACATCATTAGATTTTATTATATTATTCTGATCTTTTATTTATTAATTTAGTTTGTGTTTAACTATTCAATTATTTATGTTTGTCTGACGTTCTACCTCTTCTTTTCTTAATTCTTGATTATGTTTAAATGCTCGAAAAGTTGGAAAAGTTAATGACGATTTTTGGAATCGTTATTTAATCAAAATCTCTTTAATCAATACAATTTAATTGACATCAATAAATCAAAAATTAATATATATTATTCTCTCCGTAGAATTATTTAAAGTAACAAATTTAATATTTTTATTTTCATCATTAAATCTTTTAGTTCTAATAAATTACAAATTAAAAATAATTAATTTTTTGAACGTGATAAAAATTTACTACTTTTAATCTATCGAATTAAATAAAAAGTAAATAAAATTTTTAATTTCAGATATTTTTTATTCTTTACTTAGATTAATACATAAATGAATGACATGCAATCGTTTATTTACTTCGTACAAATACATAGAAAATAATAGATTTATATTGTAAACTTTTCAAGATTTTAATTTTTAGAAGTTATACATAAATAGTTAAAATTTCTAGACTTAATGAATTAATTTTTATCTAAATTTTTGAGAAATCAGCGTATAAAAAACTAAAGCACTAATTTCAGTTAACTCAGCAGAAAAATGTATACATAATTAGAATATAACTAAGAAATAATTATTAATGAATATATTGTTAGATCTTTTCTAATAAAATTTCTGTAATTCTGCCTAAGTTATACAATTTATTTTATATAAAGAGATATAAACACTTTAAAATTTCATATATACTGTAAATATTTATAAGATATATCGATAAATTTCAAATAAAATATAAAAATGATATAAAGAGCCACTTAAATTGATTAATAACTTTATGAAATAAAATTTTATTGTGAATAAATCAAATTTATGACGAAAACATTAAGTAAATTTATATTTTGTGTTTTTACAGTGACGAATTTCAAGTTTTTGATTAAATTCTGATGATAAAGATGACTTTCCTTTAAAAGGAAGTAGTTTTCCCTTGTATGATAGACAGATCCATGAATATAATATCTGTATAATTATCATAGAAGTACTACATTCAGATATTTAGAATTTTGAGCTATGTAAAATAAAATTATTTTAATTTAAATTCAGATATATAATTTATTTAATAATCTTTAATTATAATAATGAAAACAATTATAATGGTATAAATGATATTATTACTAGTGGGTGGGCCCGGCGTTGCTCGGGCAAAAGTAACAATACCGAAGATTAACATTATTACCTTACCCATTTTCACAGAATGCAAAAATTGGGTTCCCCTGTTTCCAGACTAATTAGAGAATTTTTAGATGCATATAAAAATATGTTTAATTTCCTGCAAAAACGAAAAAAACTGCATCTGTGTCATGGACGTCGCTCTCTCTCCCGTGGGGAGGAATTTCGAAAAATCCCTTCTTAGTGTGCGTCTTCGTGACGTACCCTAACTGTGTACCAAATTTCAACTTTCAACTCCTAACCGTTTTGGCTCTGTGCTGATTATTATTATTATTATTATTATTATTATCATCATCATCATCATCAACATCAACTCGTCTCGATTATATATATAGATTATTATTTCTACCGTTTCAATCTAAATACTGTGCTTTAAATATTAAAATTTTCTATATTTTTTAATATTATTTTATAATAACTTACCTCTGCCATACTTTCTTCACTCACGAACTAAATAAATAATGCGTCTTACAAAAATAATTCATTAATTTATTTTTATCGAATTTATCAATTTAACGTTAAAACAAAATCTATTTTAACCATTCAATATAAACTTTTTTATTTCAAAGGGAAAAAATAACGGAAATTTTTAAATAAAATATAACTTCTTTTCTTTTCAATTTATTAATATTAAATTTAAAAGATAAATACATAAGTTAAAGTTATATTTTTCTAATATTTTTATCTGAATTGCTTTGTTTTGGAGTTTGGTTTTATTGAAAATTTTACAAAAGTATAAAGTATTTCTTTAATTTATAACCATAAAGATAGTATTGGCGTAAAATAAACAGCATATAAAACGTAATATTAATAATAATCTATATATTTCGACTTTTGATTTTGACAAAAAACGTGAATAAACTACCTACTAATGCACTGCAGCAGTATAAAGTGTTGTCATTTTTGCGCCATTGCAATGTGAGAAATGTAATCGGAATATGTAAACTATTAAAGATGTCTAAAATATAGTAAATAATCTATATGTTTATTTAAAACCAATTCTTATATAATTAAATAATTCTTTTTTTTTTTTTGTGTGTGTGTGTTTTGAAGAAACAGTGCCCAAGTCTTGGTTTGGTATCCTTATGTCATGGGCTCTTAAGCGTTGCTTAACCGCAGTTAATAGTAATGATAATTGAAAAGCTTGAATAATTTTGTAGGCAAAGATTATAAAATTTTTTGAGATTGTATCTAGAATTTCTGATCGAATTGTATAATAAGTAATATTGTTAGGAAATTATAGAGTTATTTTATCTTGATAAATGGAAGTACAGTTATACAACTGAAGGTATTGGTGCGAAAAATTTTTTAGCTTTGTTTTCAACGTTTATAGCTTCTCAAAAATTAAAATCTATTCGCCTAAGTTTCAAAAGTCTTCAGTTAGAAATGAAAGAGTTAAACTCAAAAACTTTATTGGAAAATGAAAGAAAATTTCTCCGGTATAGTACATTGATATTAGTGTTTCGATGAGGAGAGTGGTATTAACATTTATGAGGCGATACATTTATTAATAAAATTGTAAACAGAGGCTAACAGTAAATTGTAATTACTAATTGATCGTCTTGAAAAATTACAAACATGTATTGAAAATTTACACGACGTTTTAGTAGACTTCGAGAATAAACTAAATGAAGTGGAGAAATTTAAAACGAATGAAAATGTTAAAAATATAAAAGGTTTGTCTCAACTTAATGGAAAAGGCAAGTAATATAAACGATAGAAGCAAAAAATGAATTGTTATTATAGTTTAGATAAGTAGGCCTACATCACTGATTTTGGAGCATCTGATAATTATTTAATTTAAATATTTTTGAAAGACATTTTTGATATTACAATTAAACTTAATCAATATACTGACTAATATACTGATTTAACTTGCGGGTGAATTTAGAGATACTGAATCAGTCTCTTGGTTCAAAAGAATAAACTTTTATTTGAATCTGTACACAAAATTTCCCCGTATTTCGGACCTTTTCGTCACATTGTTATTCTTTATAAGAAAAAAATGACATTATTTTCAGTGTCAGTACACTTGTTTAAGTATGTGCATAAGAACTGAGACATTAAATAATAAATATTTACTGAACCTGTTTGAATAATCTATATATTGTAATTTACATTAGATTAAAACTTGAAAACATATTTTTAGTTACTGCAATAAATTTGAAAGTTGTAATATAAATATACAGCAGTTCTTTTCCTTATTTTATTCTTGTATTGTTTACATAGATATAGAAAATACATTTATAGCATTAATGAATAAATTAAAATTTGTTTAAAATATCAACTTTTACAGGGCAAACCACAATGATTAACAGCAGTAATGACCAATTTCAATTGTGACGATTTATTGATAAGTTGTTTATTAATTCTTAATGATTCAATACATGCCCAAAATTTATGAGTTGTAAAACTACAGAATAACATAAATGAATCTTAATACACTTGTTTAAGTATGTGCATAAGAACTGAGACATTAAGTAATAAATATTTACTGAACCTGTTTGAATAATCTGGTATTTGATAACCCACATGCAAGTATAATGGATTTACACCAACAATAAGAATAATGAGAAGTGAAGTAATATATATATAGAGGCAATATTCTCATTTAGAAAATTCTGCGATATATAGTAAAATTATCTATAATCAAATCAATAAATTTCATTGTATTGCTTATTTTACAGTATGTAATTATTAGAATGTAATATAAACAATGAAATCTCATACGTTAATTGGATTAACAAATAGAACTCCATTACTTAAGTTACTTATTCATTTGTAGCTATTAGCAATATTACAAAGTTTGTAATATCCCTTTTCATTTACACAAATGTTTACCAAGCGAACTGCACTAGTAAAAATTACATACGAAAAGCTAGATATTTCCCAGAACTATTACTTTAGTTTGATAAAAGCTAAAGCTAATATCTCTCTTGTAATGATTGCTTTATATGACAATACGGTAGCGAAAGGTTTAAAATGAAACCAAGAAACTTCATTACTATTTTAAATGCTATTTTATGTTCAACTACTAAGGAATTCATTCAGATTTTTAAGTCAAATGCGTTTTATTTTAATTCAAAGATCTATAGACATAACAATGTTACAAATTTAAAATTCAGTTGTTACGATTAGAAAAAAATAAAGATACATATTTCTAACACTTTCATCTTCATTCTTCAGATCTTAGAATACTTTAATTAATATGCTTTTCCAAGATGGAAGCATCGACAGGATAAATTTATTTGTATTGAAAGTAATAAATAAATAAACTACGTTAAGTGTTATGACTACTTTATTATGTACTCCTCTCTAAAATGTTTACTACTGTGTGGCATGTAATGAGCTACAGTCATGGAGTAAGTGTACAGGCTGTAGTGGTGTGAAATGATAGAGACAGTGAAGATATGAGACTCTGTTACAGTTTTTATAAAAAACAAAGACTTTAACATTGAAACTCATTGATTATTGTAAAAATCAAACACACGTTATTATACAAGAATTTAGGTTCTGTTTTTCATTTTATCTTATCTCCAGTTTCTCCATCACTTCAAGAAGTCTGTCGTTTTCATAAGGATTTACATATATCTTTCATTATGCTTTGTTTATATGATATCAATGAGTTTCTCTTAGTTGTCATACAGTTGATTTTTGTATATTTCTATAAATTATTCAGATATTTTCTATCGTATATTAAGGCTGCCGACAGTGCAGAGGAAACTGGGTAAATCACTTAAACTCAAGTCAAGATGAACGTGAGATAAAAGATGGTATGTGGGTGATGGTGAACATACTAAGGCGATTTATACAAATGAAAGCCGTTTGTTGGGAAAACTGAATGCTTATATAATCTCATAGCGGAATTTCTCGGTCGACGATCCAAAAAATCCAGCAACGAGTTGCTTAACTTTTCCGGCTATTATGAGATTTTATTAAGAAAATAACTTTTATATTATTAATTACAATGTAATAAAATTGTGTGTGGAACTATTTTTATGAGGAGATTTTGTTACTTTCGAAGTTAAGACAATGAAGAAAATATACACATTTTCAAGTCTATGTTTAATCCATTTTCACCAACCACAGAAGTAACAGCTAAAAACACATGAAGAAAAACTTCGCAAAAAGACAAACAGTAAGTAGAAAAATTCACATGGTTAAAACGAAGAAAATGTGTATATTTTCTTCATTGTCTTAACTTCGAAATAGAAGATATCCAGAGTTATATAACAATATGTAAATGAAATTGGAATACTCGGAACCACACTAGAGGACCAGACCAGTTATAAATATGTTAAGGACTTGATGGTATGGTAAGAAGATTATACTTCTGTTTTTAATGTGAAAACGTCAGATCCTCCATAGAAAGGCTGACGTTGATATCGTTTTAACCATGTGAATTTTCTACTTACTGTTTGTCTTTTTGCGAAGTTTTTCTTCATGTGTTTTTAGCTGTTACTTCTGTGGTTGGTGAAAATGGATTAAACATAGACTTGAAAATGTGTATATTTTCTTCATTGTCTTAACTTCGAAATAGAAGATATCCAGAGTTATATAACGAGATTTTGTTATATAAACTTTTTATAATTTTAATTACTATAAAATAGAAAAAAGCTTAATTTTGAGGGTAGGGATGAGTTTTATAGAAAAGTATAAATGTTAATAACGAGTAAAATTGTCATTAAGTCTTTTATCCTCGAATTTCGTCTTCCAATTGGGCCCTACTCTTTCCCATCGTCTCCTGATTGGTTACTTTCTTGTCTCCATGTGAAATTAGACTAGATCGGGTCGTGAGAAAGGTCGATTTTCGGTATTCACCTGATACTGTATCTCGACTCCGACCGAGAGATGTTGATCGAACTTTGAAACTTTTGCTCGTATTGTAGACAATGATGTTCTCTCCTTCTATCTAAGAATTTTAACGATTATAACTTGACTTTTTCCTTCGTTAAAACGTCCGTTTTCTCCAAATTTTGTCTGTTCTACGAGCTTCGGAGTCAAGGTTCAAATTCTCCGGTCTGGCATTAATAAAAATTTTAACACGTGTGCTCCACTCTCATTCGGGACTTACATTGTTTACATTCGCTTCGTGCCGCGTTTATTTTATGCAATTTCTTTTCGATGTTAAAAATATTTGTAGCGCGTTTAGTAAGAGTTTCGGACTCTGTCTGGGACCTCACGGTATTTCAATGTAAAAAAGTACTTGCAATCCAGTACAGAACGTTCATATTATTGGCTTTATGTAATGACTCATTAATCAGACATCATGTCCAATTTTTTGCTGTTGCGGATGTGGATGATATCGATGATAGTCTTAATAAATATGCTTGTTATTTTCTTTACTATTTTCAGACCAAATATGATATTTCTCATATTTGGTCTTCAATTATGAGTAGACTTCTTTACAAGCATTCTGTTGTACGAAATCTTAGTTACACCACTTCCACAAACACGATACGTTAGGCAGAACTTAATAACGCATCGCCTCAAGGCCTCTTTTTCTACTGTAGAGGAACTTCTGGCCACGCTTTTTATAAAAATCTCGCTGAAATATCTAGAAATTTCGAGAAACTTTCCGATCATGTTGGACAATCCGCTCTTTTTTGAATAATTCCCATTTTAGTCGTCTAGCTAAGTCTTTATCAACTCTCGCTCCTAGGTACTAGTTAATATCTAATATTATCAGTGTTATTGAAACATATGGGATTAGTTTCCATAGTCATTTGTGTTCGTTAACATTGTATGGTTTGAAAAATATTAATAGATTAAAACATACAGTATATTTATTAGAGTCAAAAATAAATAATTTTTGGTGCTGGGTAGCAACAACTATGGTCGCAAATATGCAAGATTTCAAACTAGAAATATATTCACGTCTACGTTTTCTTAGTACTCTACGCATGAGTACTTGTCAACAAGTATTCATTTAGGTATATAGATACAATTACTTGTTTCACACGCTGTAAATACTCGTGTTGGAGTTGATTAGAATGCAAAATATCAAAATATATTGGAATAAGTATGTGTATGCTATCGGAATTCAGAAATAATGCATCACGAGAAAGAAATCAATATTAAAGACTGCAGTGAACTAGGTAAAAGGTTTACTGAAATATTTAATTGCTTAAAAAAGCATATGGTAATGACACCATGCCGTCCAAACACTGTAACAATTCATTAAGTAGATCGTGAATCAACAGTACGATCTTCTAGACAAATGGATTGGGTTCAGTAAGAAACGAAAAAGTGATTTTCTAAGCACGAAAAGATCAAAAATAGCGTAGATAATAAACAGACAAATTAGTCAATATTTTGAGATTTTTCCATGACTCTGTACACGTTCTTCTTCACGATAACATGAATATGGCTCGCATCTATTCTCATTTTGTTCTAAGGAAGCTAACAGATGAACAATATGAAAAACCCAGAAATTTGTACTCGTTAGTAGTACTTGCATAGCTTCCATTCTCACCAAATCTTACTATTGTAGAATTTCGTATCTTTGCCAAAATGAAATTCTACTGAAGGATCACAGATTCAAAAAAACAAAACAGATGAAAAAGGCTCTGTGATGATTTCATTCAACTAAGTAACAAAATTGGTTGCAAGACTGATTTAACAAGTGGTAGAAACGTTGGCAGATATACTGTACATAGCTGCAAAGTGCATAAACAAATCACCGGTGGGCAGAGAGAAAGAGTGAAACGATTACGTGTTATGATAACACGTGGAAAGCAAATATTTTTCAAAACAAATTGTATTAAAACTTCGAAAACTCAAATAAATAGGATTTCTATATTTGTCTGCCGTTTTATTCTCGTGACAATTTTATATAGGCTACTAAAAATTTAATACTTGTATAATGTTTAAAATGATAAAATGATTTTCCTTTTATTATTTGTAATAAAAGAAAAACCAGCAATATAATATCTCTTTACAGTAATTTTCTACTCTTATTGGTATTATAAGTTAACTTTGAAAGAAAAATATTAATTAATATTATTGATATATCAAAGAAAACAATATATTTTGCATTTTCAATTCTCGAAGGTGTAAATAATTTAAAAAACAAAATTTTATTAGATATTTAAATTTATTTGAAAGATATTTATTTTTACTTTTGTACAGTTTCTAGAATAAAAATCAATAAGGCGGTTTAGAATAATATAAATAAAAAATTTAAATATATATATTAATATTTGAAATTTTAAAAAACACAAGATATTTGTATAATATAGTTTTAAAAACATATTTTGTTTTAAAATGCTGTTTTAGTGCTTCTTAATTAGCATTTTAAAGCATATTTCAATCGACAATTTCATCCTTTTATAGCTTGTCACGTTTTATAAAGATAAATTCTGCGAAAAAAATTTTTAATTTATGTCTGTTTATACTGTATTTTTATCATGCTTGTTACATCAGGAAAATATTAATAATTTATCATATTTCTGTTCTGGAGTTGATCGGACATCAAATCGGATTTCGTTTCCATCTGTCATCTATTATGGCCATCTTCTTAACAGTTTCTTTCTCCATACTGATCAAAGACTTTTTGACATATCTCTGGTCCGATTCATTTCAATTTAGCTGTATTAGTGTCACGAAGAGTTAATAAACTATTAAATGACTTTTTTTGGTTTAGCCCAAAATATTTTTCAGGTATAACTTTGAAGTTTTGGAGTTCAACAACATTCTGATATCCGACATTAAACATGTAAATAGTAGAAATATGTCTTTATGAATTCCGTTTTAGATCAATAAATACACATGAATTACACATTAAAATCAAATTTTAAAAAATTGCTTCAATGAATTTTAAGCAGAAATTATCATTACTTTTTATTTATAAGTGCATTTTGTTGTTACTTTTTATTTTTAAACAAAATATATAGTTTTGAATGCTGACTTATGTTATTAATGCTCTCTTTTCCATCAAAATACATTATTTCTATCAAAGAAAAAGGTCAGAAATCGATTTGATTCCTCTTAGAGTAAACGACTATTTTTTATTTTGTTACATGCATGCTGAGTGATGAATAACGATTTTTTTTATACATTGTATTGAATTTATTTTTTGGGTTCAAATATCGCTTAGGCTACTCTTAAGTTTCTGTCTACTACAGGAGAGCCTGATTCTAAATGGGATTAGTCAGCATCGATAAGAAATTCTAGCTGTGAAACTGATAAAAAAAATTATGTCAATCCTGATAGGATTCAATTTCCTAATTTCTAACTTCTAAACTGCAATGGAGATAAAATCAATTGAAATTTTAATAAGTATATTTCATATAAAACAGAATGAAGAACTAAAGCTGAAATATCAATGTTTATAGGTCGAAGTCGTTCTAGTTGGAATTCGTCATCTACTCCTTTGAATTTTGTGAAAGTCCGAATTTTTACCTTCTACCATCACTTTTTGTAATTGTGAAATTTAATATTATGTAAGCAAAGCAAGTTTTAAAATTAACGCTTCTAGCTTTCGAACCTTTAAAAAAAAACAACTTTCGAATATAATAGTATATTATGCAATTAGTTTATAATATAGGCGATTATGGCATGAATGGAAGTTTGGCACACGAACGGAGAGAGTGGGCCAATTTCCATGCATGCCATAATCGCTAATTACAAACGAATTGTCTTACGATATTTTGTGGTTAGACTACACCCATAACACTATATACTTATGGAACTCAAAATCATGTATAAACACAGTGTGCCATAAAGCCTGCCATAAAATTTTTATGGTACGGGTGCCATAAAAATACTGTGTATATACATGATTTTGAGTTCCATAAGTATAGTGTATAGGTATAGTCAACCACAAAAAACATAATATTCTGTTTTTACAATGAATTCAATGACAGTTGCAATAAATAAACATACAAAATAATAATATAGTGAAATATCGATATAACGAACGCCAGTTTAACGAAATTTTCGACAGAAGGAATTTATCTTGAATCCCCCGCCACTTTCCTATTCAACTCAATGCAAAAATGTTTCAGTTTAACAAATGCCATTATAACGAAAATTTCAGTTTAACGTAATAAAAATTCTATCCGTTACGAAAGAATAATTTCATTATAACAAATTATATAAATGCATAAATCATTCATTATTAGGAAATGTATGTCAAACAGGTTTGGATTTCATCGAAAAAACTTTGATTAAACAAACACCACACAACAATTAGACTTCTTTTAGCAGAAAATAAGGACTTTTAAGCAGAATTAACGATTAAAGACGCAGGATTACAACTAATCGGTACTACTATATTTTAGTCGTTTGCTCGTGATATTTTTGATAACTTTTTATTACAGATTAATTTCTATTCTAATTTAATATATCTTTCATTCTGAAAATGTAAAATTTGCTTCCATACAACTTATATACTAATAGATAAATTGTGTTTTTAAAAACTTTCTTACTTCAAAGTATAAACGATTTTTCATCATCAATAAATTTCTTTTATCCTTGCATTTTTGACTGTATTTCAATATAACAAAAATATTTTGATGATCTCCTCAATTTCATTATATTGACATTTCACTGCACTAACTTTTTTTTTTAAATAATATTTCTCTTTGATACTCACATTCCTCTCCTGCACGATCGTTGCTCAGTTCTAAAGGATATAATAATTGTAGGGTGTCTGCACATTTCCTAACCTTTTGAGTTACTTAGTAGAACGTGTGTTGCCGTCACATTCCACACAGACTTTCTTTACGAGTGACATTTTTCCAACGTTATCTTGAAACTAGATTAAAGCCAATAAGAACAAAGTGGTTTTTCCGAAGTTCTGTATGATTTATATGATAATATATTTGAAAAACTAATAGATAAGCTTTTATTCATCTACTCCAAAAATTATCAAGCAAAACCCTTTCCCTTTCTCCATCGACGATTGATATTATTTTCAGTAAATTCATTATAATCAGTTGATGATCTTGTAAGTCGTACTCCTATTAGGAAATGAGAAGGTATGAGAAGCTGTAATCCTATTTCATCTGAACTTTCATAGACAAAGGTTATAGGGCGGCTGTTTATAACTGTCAGAACTATGATTAAACGTTAAAAAATTCTCTACTTATGCATAAACGATTGTTCATGCATAAGTAGAGAATTTTCTAACGTTTTTCTCAAATATCGTTTTATAGTTTGAATCATTCGTTCCCAAAAACCATCCCACAAAGCTGCTCTTTGTACGATGAATTTCCATTCTATTCCTTTATGTGAAAAATATTCAGCTACTCTTTTTCCATCAATTGATTTCCAAATTTCTTTTAAATTCTATATTTGTGAATTTAAAGGTTTTTGTGTTGCCTGAATATGTGGTTTTACTAAACTTCTTCCGAAGAAACGTAGCAATTTTATAGAAGTGATTTTGCACTCATATTATTGAAAACTTCCAAATGTTTACAGCATATGTAAATAATACGAGATAACATCTTTTTCTTTGTATCTTTCTATACTTTCATATATAAGGGATCTACGAAGTCTAGTCCTACTCTTTGAAAAGGTCAACTTCGAGTAACCCTTCAAAAGGATAAGGATGTTTCTATTTCATTTCCTGCTTTACAATTCAGGTTTTTATAAAGGCTTATATGCTCTTGTATTATAAGCAATTTTATACAGTCAATTGATCTTTTGTTTTTAATAAGATGAGAATATATTTCGGATTGTGTCGTCCGATTTCCGGATTTGTGATACGTCAGAAAGAACACCTTATATCTCATATTAACCACATTTATTTACAACTATTTACAATATATACAGCAATACTACTCAATTGCTATCAACAACTTAGTCTTAAGCCTAGTTTGTTTTTTTCTCTTCAAACGCCTTATATCTAATTTTTAGATCCGTTGACCGACCAATCCGAAGTTGGGTCGGTAGCTTTCCTTCGGTTCTGCCTTTGTTGGCATACCTGTCTCAAGTGGTTCAGGATGACTTACGCTAACCGACCCTTCCGGGAAACAGGTTCCGACGTGTGGAAACCTGTACCTACTTGATAGGCCTCATCGACAGGATGCTTTTCACCTAAGCTTAGGTTAGTGTTTGGTAATCGACTACCTCATCTTAACACACCTCCAGAGTCTGAAAATAGGTTACATTATTTATCAAAGAATTTCAAACCAATTCAATTCCATTCTTCATGGTATCAATCTCTTCTTTAAAATAAGAACGTTGTACTGATTTTATTCAGAATTTTAACATTTGTATTTCTACTGTTGTCGCCATTTGTCGAGGTAGTAACCTTAACATCCCATTCTATTCTTTTCTTCCAGATACTGTAAAACAAATTTTTTCCCTTTAAAAGTATAAGCCTAGTAATCATAATGGATTATATATTTTAGTTATTAAAAAAAGATGCTGTCTTTTTGTAGATAAATTATTTCGTTTGAATTGTTAGTTTATTTTCTACACATTAAATCATCTATCTTCCAAATTATTCCCATTGCTTTAGCTTTTACTTGATACTGAGTCATTTTCTCTTAGGTTCTTGAAGAGCTTTAAATTTCGTGACCCAGTTTTGAATGAATAAACTTACGCCGGACATCATTTCATCTATTTGTTGAAAGATAATTATTATCTTTTTACCATCTGTTGTTTCACTTATGAAATCGTCAACACATAAGGATTTATATACCAGTTTACTTGTGATTGAATGTGTATTCATTAATCTTGCTAGTAGTCATTACTGCCCAATTTTCCCTTTTTCTCATGTCATATTATATAAAGAGCGTAAAGTTTCGATCCCTTCTTTATAGTGAGTTGTTAAAAGGATTGACTCCGTCACCAGTTTCTTTTCGTATGTTCTAAAATCTATTCAATATTCCTATTCAGTCTGGATTCAAATTAGTGCCACCTTCTAAAACGTCATTCAGAAATATTATCCTTTGAATGGGAGAATCCCACTTTTGTAGTTTCTCTATGTTCTTTAATAACAGTTCTATGTAGTAAATGATAATCTTCATTTTTTCATTTTGTTAATTCTTCTGAATCCTTTTCCATTTGATCGTTTCTGTAACATCGTTCCAAGGAATTTTAATTAATATAGAGTCAGTTGTTTATTGTGATTCAATTGTTGTTTCAATATCTTCAAATCTTTTCATACTTATATCATAGTTGTTTCAATTTATATTTACGTGGACAGTTGTTAACGATATGATCTCTTCCATAAATATTCCTCTTCCATAAATTAAATAATTGTCCATTCGTAAAGGCATTAATAAGAATTTTGTGACACTAAGAAGTTCTTTAACCACGCAATTTTCTTTATTACGTGATCTGTTTGTCTAGGCCTATTATTTATTCTAAAAATATCGAATCTATAATTCTGATTTCAATAATTAATATGCTTTCAACATTGTGAATGACCACTTAAGCATATATTATTAAAATTATTCAGTAGACTGTACATAAGCTAATTAATTGTTAATAATTGAAGTACGCTTAATGATCTAATGATTCAAACTTTAAATAAATATAGTCTAAATTTAAATAAAATCCGCAAAGTTTCAGTTTTATTCAATTTTATTATTATTATTATTATTATTTTATTAATTAATGCGGAATTAAAATAATTTGTGTGTAAACTAATAAGCGGGATGATTTAAAAATTTGTTCATATGATTTTAATTATCTTTAATATTTTATTTTAATAAGAATGTTTTATAAATTGATTAAATTATCAAATTAATAAACTATGTATTTATACGAGGGCTATTTTTTAAATAAGGTCCGTTTGTGAATAAAAGTGAGAATAATGCGCAATCACGGCAATATGCATATGCTTCTGCTCCGAGCAAGCTTGGCGCGCGTTTTGACGCCATTTGCAGCCATATCATCTGTCTGTATGCTGAGCTGTAAAAGTTTAAAATGTTTAAGAAAATTGAGTCTCCCGCCGACTGTGAGATACGATCTGTTATTCGATTCTTGAATGCAAGAAACTTGGCAGCAGCGGAAATTCACCGTCAGATTTGTGAAGTTTACGGTGATAATGCTATGAGTGACAGTAAAGTTCGAAAATGGGTAAGAATGTTCAAGGATGGGCGAGTTAATGTGCATGATGAGCCACGCCCTGGCCGACCTTCTCTGATTTCTGAAGATTTGATTCGTGATGTGGATAACAAAATTCGAGAGGACCGACGATTCACGATTTCAACGTTATCAATTGAATTTCCACAGATTTCAAGATCAGTTTTGTATACCATTGTTTCGGAGAAACTGAATTATCGAAAATTGTTTTCTCGGTGCGTTCCAAGACTGCTTTCTGACGATCACAAAACAAAAAGATTAAACAGTGCTTTATCGTTTTGACTCGATACGATCATCCACACAGTCCAGACCTTGCACCCAGTGATTTTCACTTGTTTCGATACTTAAAGGAGTTCCTTGGTGGTCAACATTTCAACGACGAAGAAGAAGTGAAAACTGCAGTCGTGGATTGGGCTTCTTGACAGGCGGCAGATTTCTTTGAAGTCGGAATTCAAAAAATTGTTGAGCGGATATGACAAATGTTTAAACAAAATGGAAATTATGTAGAAAAGTAGATAAAAGTATGTAGAATATAGAAAAAAATATATTTTAACGATATTTACAGTATTTTTCTTCTTATTAAAAAACGGACCTTATTTAAAAAATAGCCCTCGTATTATCATTATGACTTATACAATTTATCATTTCTAACTACAGTATATTTTGAACGAATATAAAATAGAATATTTTTTAATATTGAATTCTTTCTTTATATACGAATTCCGACATTAAAGTAAAAATCAATCGTAATACATATAAATTTATTTTTCTAATCCATTTTAACGATAGAAAAAAAGAATTCAAGTAATAAGAGTTTATTGAAAAAAAGACTTTCCTTTTTTTGGTCAGTATTTTTTGTTTTTATAAATTTCTTTTAATAGTATTTGAAAAAGCTATAGAATGGAATCAGTCGGGTGAATGCCAAACACTTCTTGGTAATTTGTCATTTTATTTTCTTTGTTTTCACCAAAGTGCTTTCTTGAAACTTTATAGATTAAGAAAATTCTTAAGATTTTTAATTACTTTTTAAAACATTTATTAAATTAATTATATAAATTTAAAATATTTTGTAAAAAATAAACTAACCAAGAAACTATTATTTAAATAAATTTCATTTCGAAAAGAAGAATAATAAATCTATATAAAGGTTTTCATATTTAAATAATCAATTTTAGTTTCAGAATAAAGTATAATGTTAAAAGTTACTTTTAATGGTAAATTTAATTTATTTTTATAATTTAACAATGAGTTTATTTATACAAGGTGACGTAAAAGTCAGTTAATAAGTTACTCGTGATTCAGTTTATCATGAATTACATGCAATTGTTTCAAACTTGTTCTATTCATTCTGTATTAATTTAAAATACCATATACCCGTATCTTGATTAATTGACTTGAAGATCTTGTATATTGTTTTACTTTAAATAATGTAAATCTGTGGGGCTCATATTTTATAAAATATTCTGTGTTTTTTTGTACTAATTACTCAATGTTATTCAATTCAACTGATTTTATACGTCCTTTTTTATAATTTGTTTTGAAATTATAAAATAATTGCGCTAATTTCTGTATTGCTAAATTAATCAGTCAAAATTCTGATAAAAAATGTTCGTCAGAGCAGTATCGAATATTATATTTTATGCTGTTTTCGAAATGTAAATCTTAAGACTATTTAGAGAAATTTTAATAATACGTGTCTTGAGATAAGATCATCGGGTGGAATTGGGATGGAAATTGATCAAACGCTGGCAAAATACAAAATCTGTTTAATCTGTTTCTTTATAGAAACAGATTAAACAGATTTTGTATTTTTGCCAACTCGTCAAGATGTTCTTCTGAAAGTTCAATTAAAACGTATATATCAAATTTTTTTGAGCTCCGAGAAAGAGAGATTTTCGTGTCGTATTTCACGCGGATAACTCTACCATTACGATCCTTGAATGAGATTTTTTCCTCGGGGGAATAAATTTCTTTGCGTTATACAATCTTTTAGTCGGCATTAATACTCCAATTACAAGAGAAAGTCCGTTCTTCAGACGATTAAAAGAGATTCTGTAAGAACACAAGAACAATTTTAATACGATATACACTAATACACACCAAAACATAAGGAGAGATGTGATTTCGACCGGCAAAACTTATTCTCTTGAAATTTGTTTTTGTTTGACTGTTCTCTATTATTTTTGGAATTTTGCGGTTGTGTCTCCCCTCCTTCGGGTACTTAGCCAGTGAAGGAGGATTAAACTTTTTCGTTTATTTATTGAACTAATCTGAAGTTTTGATACTGGCTTCCCAAAGAATAAGTTATAGTAAATATTATTTCTTAAGACGATCGTGATAATAACATAAGCAACTATTATATTAGGTTTACATTAAAAATATTAAACTTTTCCAATTTGGAAATATATCTTCTCATATATTTAGAGCATACATTTCTTAATATTAATAGATTGTATAGCACAAGGCCAATAAAGAACAAATATACAAATCCGAAAAGTTTTAAAAGAAAAATCCCTATATTTATATGTGTGATTGTATGTATAGATAAATGTATACCTTTTTTTTTATAGCTATACACAGAACAGAGACTAGATTAGAGAAGCCTATGCCCAAAATTCATACGATACTTGAATAAACCTTATAAGGGAAACAGTTTCTATGTGTTGTTGGTTTTATAAGAATAGCATCTTTTTTTATATAAATAGAAATATAATATACACTCAAACCTGTTTTTGTGCGGTCTTTTATGTGCAATTTTTTATACGTGCAATGTGTTTTGTGCAATTATTTTTGTGCAGTATACCAATTTGATTGAAATTCATATACTGCACACAAAAAAATCACACAAAACAAATCGCACAAATAAAAAATCGCACAAAAATAGACCGAACAAAAACAGGTTTGAGTGTATTTAAAGTAGTAGAATGCACACATTTTAAAATATTTATACGATTTATAGCCAAATTATTTTAAATTGTTTACAAAAATTAATGTTAAAATATTACCATCCCAACAAATCAATCACATGTTGTGTTTATTGACTAATATTTTGTATAATTAATTAAATATTATTTAAATAAAAACATTAAACAAGGAAATATGTAGAAAATATAATAGTGTTAAATCGTACATGATGTGCTTAATAAAGCAAAGTAATGTAAGGTAGGGAGGGAATCGATTATGGCTATTTGGACTGCTATTTTATCTAACTCCAATTTTTTCCTAAGAAATAACTAAATTATCACCTAGCGGTGCTAATTAGGCAACTTTAAACTATACATGGTTTTATGTCTGCCATTTAAAAAACATATTAATATCAAATCTAAAAAGTAAAAAACGGGCCATATTGGGAACAGGGTGCCCTTAATATAGTACGTTTTATGAATCATAAATAATAAATCTCCCGGAAGTCACAAATATTTTTATTCAATCAAAGGCACATAAATTTAAATTAATACTACGAATTGAAAATTATTAAATTATAAAAAGCACGAAAATGAATGTAAATTACTTTGGAATAACAGGAACCATCTGAAATGGAAGGTTCGATAAGTGATATTGATTTTCACATTTAAAATTATCAATCAATTGTTTTCCAATATGGCCAGCCCTTGTTGCGCAACTCTTATTTATGTCACTCAATTAATTAATTGCACCTAATAACTTTTATCTTTTGGATAACACTGACTACCAAATTAATGAGGTGCAATTAAAATACTAATTGTATCTGAAAATAGAATAACAAAGCTACTATATTGGTATTATATCATCATCGACATTAAAAAAGATAATGATATGAAGTGCCAATTAACATGAGAAATGTAAAACACAATTTTGTTTCAATGACGATCTGATTTCAACTTCTTGTAGTGACGACATTTCAACTCTAAAATAACTGGCATATATAGAACCCCCACAACTGAAGTGGAGGCGGAGTATGTGGTGCTGTTTGATGGAATTACCGGCAAACTCTAAAGATAGAGCCGGGTTCGCTACCTTACGGGTTCCCTACCGGGTCCCTACCTTACTTGATATATTGTTTCGTATTGACTTATTATTATGTTGAGTGTAGTGAGTTTTATATTAGGAACCAAACAAAACAAAAATTAAAGAAGTGTGTCAGTTGTGTTTCTGTATTCAGGAATTTCCTAACAATATGACATGAATTCAATATAGTGACACTTCTGTAGTGTGATGTATATATTTGTATTCAACTGTAATGTTCCCAGGCTTTTGTATGGTGTGTGGTATAAAACTTTTTATATAAATATAACTACTGTATTTTTTCGATTAAACTCAGGGATTTATTTTTAACAAGGATATAACCACGGAGATTATTTAAAAAACTAAGAGTATTTCGTAGCTAGGATTTATTACCATGCAACAGCAGACACGTGGGACTAAATGAAATGCCTTAATTTACAGGTACATCACTTGAAATAGATACAATTCATAGATAATCCGGTTTAACCATTCGGTTGTTACATTGTCATTCGTTTCCGTTTCGATGTTGTTGTCGGAATCAGGATCTTGATTCACCACCATTTGCTCTGAGTACTCAGGTACAAGAGGATCAAAAAACTCCAGGAATTTTTCGAGAGTAATTTGTCCCGTATATGTCGGATTCTGTTTTTTACTACCCAGCTGCATTGTATGCCTGGTGATCTCGCGATAAACTTGAAAATATGCCGTCTTATTGCTCACAGGGCAGAAAGAATGAAAAAAAAATCTGTTACTTTAATCTATTAATACATTATTTTCTGCTGTGCAGTACTTCGACATGTTTCCCACGCTGGCCAACCCAGGGCTTATTCGAAGACCGGAGTTTATTGAATTTCGCGGTCTAATCGGGAAAATACGGTATATCGAATTTTATAGAATTCGCCGAAACTATATAGAAGTATTATTAATAAATTTTGTGATTAAAACCAAAATTTTAAAAGTTTATCACAGATTTATTTTAATGTAGCTCTAAATGGGTACCGACAAATGAAATAATAGTTATTTGAAACCAATATTTTTGTTTTGAATGTAAAAAAAATTAAACTGTAAAAATTAGGAAAACATAAAAGAGAGCATCATACGTACTGGGGTATTAAACGAACAAAAGCGCTATGAACGCTCTTAATTGATAATAATTAAAAACTAATACCGAAAATTTGAATTTTATCCTAATATTAATATTAAAAAATTAAAAAAAACAGTAGTTTTAGTCATCATCAGTATTAAAATATGAACACTTATTTCTTTATATCTGTAAACATATAGTATTGTCCCCAGATTTCCCCTATAGCTTTGATTACTAACATTGGTGAATTACTTTTGTAAGATTATTTTACTTATTCAAAAAGTCATTTATTGACAAGTACATAATAGTGAATGTGACAAAGGATTCTATTGCAAAATAAGAAAAAAAAAATGTTTATTCGTTTGTGTTTAATCTCATTCATCGACAATCTGGATACCGATAAAATATAGCATTTTTCATACGTTCCAATGAAAATACCAATATTAACAACATTTATATCTAAATGAAATATATGTATTAAGAATTAAATGGTGTACTGTATATAGACGTATTCTGTGTATATATAATTAATTATATAATTTGATTTTCCGTTGGGCGTATTTGATCAATTTGCTACAAAAATCCCTTTTTAGTGTATATTCTGTTGACGTCACCTATTAAAACGCAATTAAAAACGCAAAAAACCGCATGTAAAATAGTATAAATAGAAGCCGAGTTCTTCACGGTAAGCCTTAATTCTGTCCCTTTCCCCGCTGGCGAATATCGAAAAATCTCTTTTTAGTGTATATTCTGTTGACGTCACCTATTAAAACGCAATTAAAAACGCAAAAAACCGCATGTAAAATAGTATAAATAGAAGCAGAGTTCTTCACGGTAAGCCTTAATCCTGTCCTTCTCCCCGCTGGGGAATATCGAAAAATCTCTTTTTAGTGTATATTCTGTTGACGTCACCTATTGAAACGCAATGAAAAACGCAAAAAACCGCATGTAAAATAGTATAAATAGAAGCAGAGTTCTTCACGGTAAGCCTTAATCCTGTCCCTCTCCCCGCTGGGGAATATCGAAAAATCTCTTTTTAGTGTATATTCTGTTGACGTCACCTATTAAAACGCAATTAAAAACGCAAAAAACCGCATGTAAAATAGTATAAATAGAAGCAGAGTTCTTCACGGTAAGCCTTAATCCTGTCCCTCTCCCCGCTGGGGAATATCGAAAAATCTCTTTTTAGTGTATATTCTGTTGACGTCACCTATTAAAACGCAATGAAAAACGCAAAAAACCGCATGTAAAATAGTATAAATAGAAGCAGAGTTCTTCACGGTAAGCCTTAATCCTGTCCCTCTCCCCGCTGGGGAATATCGAAAAATCTCTTTTTAGTGTATATTCTGTTGACGTCACCTATTAAAACGCAATTAAAAACGCAAAAAACCGCATGTAAAATAGTATAAATAGAAGCAGAGTTCTTCACGGTAAGCCTTAATCCTGTCCCTTTCCCCGCTGGGGAATATCGAAAAATCCCTTTTTAGTGTATATTCTGTTGACGTCACCTATTAAAACGCAATTAAAAACGCAAAAAACCGCATGTAAAATAGTATAAATAGAAGCCGAGTTCTTCACGGTAAGCCTTAATCCTGTCCTTCTCCCCGCTGGGGAATATCGAAAAATCTCTTTTTAGTGTATATTCTGTTGACGTCACCTATTGAAACGCAATGAAAAACGCAAAAAACCGCATGTAAAATAGTATAAATAGAAGCAGAGTTCTTCACGGTAAGCCTTAATCCTGTCCCTCTCCCCGCTGGGGAATATCGAAAAATCTCTTTTTAGTGTATATTCTGTTGACGTGACCTATTAAAACGCAATAAAAGCAAAACCGCATGTAAAATAGTATAAATAGAAGCAGAGTTCTTCACGGTAAGCCTTAATTCTGTCCCTTTCCCTGCTGGCGAATATCGAAAAATCCCTTTTTAGTGTATATTCTGTTGACGTCACCTATTAAAACGCAATTAAAAACGCAAAAAACCGCATGTAAAATAGTATAAATAGAAGCCGAGTTCTTCACGGTAAGCCTTAATTCTGTCCTTTTCCCCGCTGGCGAATATCGAAAAATCTCTTTTTAGTGTATATTCTGTTGACGTCACCTATTAAAACGCAATTAAAAACGCAAAAAACCGCATGTAAAATAGTATAAATAGAAGCAGAGTTCTTCACGGTAAGCCTTAATCCTGTCCTTCTCCCCGCTGGGGAATATCGAAAAATCTCTTTTTAGTGTATATTCTGTTGACGTCACCTATTAAAACGCAATTAAAAACGCAAAAAACCGCATGTAAAATAGTATAAATAGAAGCAGAGTTCTTCACGGTAAGCCTTAATCCTGTCCTCTCCCCGCTGGGGAATATCGAAAAATCTCTTTTTAGTGTATATTCTGTTGACGTCACCTATTAAAACGCAATTAAAAACGCAAAAAACCGCATGTAAAATAGTATAAATAGAAGCCGAGTTCTTCACGGTAAGCCTTAATCCTGTCCTTTCCCTGCTGGGGAATATCGAAAAATCTCTTTTTAGTGTATATTCTGTTGACGTCACCTATTAAAACGCAATTAAAAACGCAAAAAACCGCATGTAAAATAGTATAAATAGAAGCAGAGTTCTTCACGGTAAGCCTTAATCCTGTCTTTCTCCCCGCTGGGGAATATCGAAAAATCTCTTTTTAGTGTATATTCTGTTGACGTGACCTATTAAAACGCAATAAAAACGCAAAAAACCGCATGTAAAATAGTATAAATAGAAGCCGAGTTCTTCACGGTAAGCCTTAATCCTGTCCTTCTCCCCGCTGGGGAATATCGAAAAATCTCTTTTTAGTGTATATTCTGTTGACGTCACCTATTAAAACGCAATGAAAAACGCAAAAAACCGCATGTAAAATAGTATAAATAGAAGCAGAGTTCTTCACGGTAAGCCTTAATCCTGTCCCTCTCCCCGCTGGGGAATATCGAAAAATCTCTTTTTAGTGTATATTCTGTTGACGTGACCTATTAAAACGCAGCAAAAAACCGCATGTAAAATAGTATAAATAGAAGCAGAGTTCTTCACGGTAAGCCTTAATTCTGTCCCTTTCCCTGCTGGGGAATATCGAAAAATCCCTTTTTAGTGTATATTCTGTTGACGTCACCTATTAAAACGCAATTAAAAACGCAAAAAACCGCATGTAAAATAGTATAAATAGAAGCCGAGTTCTTCACGGTAAGCCTTAATTCTGTCCTTTTCCCCGCTGGCGAATATCGAAAAATCTCTTTTTAGTGTATATTCTGTTGACGTCACCTATTAAAACGCAATTAAAAACGCAAAAAACCGCATGTAAAATAGTATAAATAGAAGCAGAGTTCTTCACGGTAAGCCTTAATCCTGTCCTTCTCCCCGCTGGGGAATATCGAAAAATCTCTTTTTAGTGTATATTCTGTTGACGTCACCTATTAAAACGCAATTAAAAACGCAAAAAACCGCATGTAAAATAGTATAAATAGAAGCAGAGTTCTTCACGGTAAGCCTTAATCCTGTCCCTCTCCCCGCTGGGGAATATCGAAAAATCTCTTTTTAGTGTATATTCTGTTGACGTCACCTATTAAAACGCAATTAAAAACGCAAAAAACCGCATGTAAAATAGTATAAATAGAAGCCGAGTTCTTCACGGTAAGCCTTAATCCTGTCCCTTTCCCCGCTGGGGAATATCGAAAAATCTCTTTTTAGTGTATATTCTGTTGACGTCACCTATTAAAACGCAATTAAAAACGCAAAAAACCGCATGTAAAATAGTATAAATAGAAGCAGAGTTCTTCACGGTAAGCCTTAATTCTGTCCTTTCTCCCCGCTGGGGAATATCGAAAAATCTCTTTTTAGTGTATATTCTGTTGACGTGACCTATTAAAACGCAATAAAAACGCAAAAAACCGCATGTAAAATAGTATAAATAGAAGCAGAGTTCTTCACGGTAAGCCTTAATCCTGTCCTTCTCCCCGCTGGGGAATATCGAAAAATCTCTTTTTAGTGTATATTCTGTTGACGTCACCTATTAAAACGCAATTAAAAACGCAAAAAACCGCATGTAAAATAGTATAAATAGAAGCAGAGTTCTTCACGGTAAGCCTTAATCCTGTCCCTCTCCCCGCTGGGGAATATCGAAAAATTTCTTTTTAGTGTATATTCTGTTGACGTCACCTATTAAAACGCAATGAAAAACGCAAAAAACCGCATGTAAAATAGTATAAATAGAAGCAGAGTTCTTCACGGTAAGCCTTAATCCTGTCCCTCTCCCCGCTGGGGAATATCGAAAAATCTCTTTTTAGTGTATATTCTGTTGACGTCACCTATTAAAACGCAATTAAAAACGCAAAAAACCGCATGTAAAATAGTATAAATAGAAGCAGAGTTCTTCACGGTAAGCCTTAATCCTGTCCCTTTCCCCGCTGGGGAATATCGAAAAATCTCTTTTTAGTGTATATTCTGTTGACGTCACCTATTAAAACGCAATTAAAAACGCAAAAAACCGCATGTAAAATAGTATAAATAGAAGCAGAGTTCTTCACGGTAAGCCTTAATCCTGTCCCTCTCCCCGCTGGGGAATATCGAAAAATCTCTTTTTAGTGTATATTCTGTTGACGTCACCTATTAAAACGCAATTAAAAACGCAAAAAACCGCATGTAAAATAGTATAAATAGAAGCAGAGTTCTTCACGGTAAGCCTTAATCCTGTCCCTTTCCCCGCTGGCGAATATCGAAAAATCTCTTTTTAGTGTATATTCTGTTGACGTCACCTATTAAAACGCAATGAAAAACGCAAAAAACCGCATGTAAAATAGTATAAATAGAAGCAGAGTTCTTCACGGTAAGCCTTAATCCTGTCCCTCTCCCCGCTGGGGAATATCGAAAAATCTCTTTTTAGTGTATATTCTGTTGACGTCACCTATTAAAACGCAATTAAAAACGCAAAAAACCGCATGTAAAATAGTATAAATAGAAGCAGAGTTCTTCACGGTAAGCCTTAATCCTGTCCTTCTCCCCGCTGGGGAATATCGAAAAATCTCTTTTTAGTGTATATTCTGTTGACGTCACCTATTAAAACGCAATTAAAAACGCAAAAAACCGCATGTAAAATAGTATAAATAGAAGCCGAGTTCTTCACGGTAAGCCTTAATTCTGTCCCTTTCCCCGCTGGCGAATATCGAAAAATCTCTTTTTAGTGTATATTCTGTTGACGTCACCTATTAAAACGCAATAAAAACGCAAAAAACCGCATGTAAAATAGTATAAATAGAAGCGGAGTTCTTCGCGGTAAGCTTTAATCCCGTCCATCTCCCCCCGTAGGGGAATTTCGACATGTATATTATATAAAAACACGTGCATATTCGAATGCAACGTTGTGTCAAAATTTCAAAGGAATCGGTAGGAACAAACAAACGTTGTATTTTATTTATATAGATAGGTAGAAAATGATCTGCTTAGGTCCATTCTCACTGAAAAGCATAATGCCTTACAGAAAAGCAAACTTAGGTCGTCGGAAGTTAGCGCCATCTGTTGGACATAAAAGCCTTAATCCATATATAAATATATTTTTGAAAGGGGGGAAATGGTGATCTTCACATATGCCACAAACCTTCGTGGGAATGTATTAAACAACTTCCCAAAGTTTCATGGCAATCGGATAAATGGTGTGGTAATGCATAAAGGACAAACACACACACACACACACCACACACACACAGACATACATTCGTTTTTATATATATAGATTAAATGGTGTACTGTATATAGACGTATTCTGTGTATATATAATTAATTATATAATTTGATTTTCCGTTGGGCGTATTTGATCAATTTGCTACACCATAGGATTTTGAATTGCCATTTCTTAACAGAAAATTGCAGCAATGCCTATTTTTCACGAGATTCGTTTTTCTCATTCTTCATGGCTGCTTTAATTCTTAAAATTTGAAAAACGTTCCAAGTATGTAGCAATCTCTCTTATATCATTTTTATATATTGCGCCTCTTCCTGCTACTATATATACGCCAATAACAAATGAAGAATTAGATAATATTGAATGAAACAAAAAAAGGAAATGTGTAATCACTACTATGTATTACTAAATAAAAAGTTACTATCAAAATATTGAATGCAAAAAATGTGGAAAAGCAATTTATTTACAGCGCATAGAAGTCTTTTGTACGATACACGGTATAAATATAATAAAGGGTGATAAATGTTTAGTAAACACAAAAAATTCTTTAAATAATATGGAAAATGTGTATGAATCAATTGTAGTTTTTATTTTTCCATAGAAAAGTAGAATAAAGCATGTGTAATTAGAATGTGACCAATAAAAATTAATTTGTTAACTTTTATGTTTTCTTTAACATTTAATTGCTTCGATTATTTGCCTTTATGAAATGATTATCTGTAATCGACGGATAATTCATATAACTAAAATGAAGTTTATATGGATAGTTTTTCATTTCTTTATATCTATATTTTTTTCTGAACAGGTTTTAATCTTAGTTATTGAAGTTAAATTTAATTTTAGATTGTTATAATTGGAATGAAGAAATAAAATTTAGTTTATTTTTATCAGATATTTGTCGAAAATGATCTTTTCAATTGACGTCATTTGATATTTTCGATAAGAAACATTCTGTAAACATCTACAGAATTTATTAACGTGTAATAATAATTATAACACCATTATGAGCCTTATATCATATGAATTTATATTTATTTACTAAACGTTATATTAACCATTTGAATTATCTAGTAAATAGAAACTAATAATATGTGAGTAGTCTATAATATTGAATGTAAGCTAAGCTGATATCACATTACGCATGACTAATAATGACAACGGTAATTATTACTATTTTAACATTATGATATATTCTCATATGGAATATTTATACAATATCTTATTGTAAGGTTGGTTTAAATAAATATTTAACTTAATAAAAAATAACAGTATAATTTATTCTCTCATTAATTACAATTAATTTCATTAAAAAATTCTATTAAATCCTTTATTATAATTTTTTTCTTCGTAGATCTAAAAGAAGTCTTTAATAATAGAAATTATAAATCTTCCGTTATATAACATAATTAATTTAAACTTATTGTTTAAATCTATTAACTTATGATAATGTAAACCTAATATATTCTTCCATATTTTCCATATATAATACACATTTATTTTAATACTAAATTATAGTAGGTAAATATAATAACTTTAATTCTTCAACAGATATAACCATACGGTAATTACATATAAGGAAATTCCTAATAAACTAAGATATAAATCATGTGTTAATGACTCGTACTTTACACGTCATTTTACGAGAATAATCAAATTGAATGTGGTAAGCGATTATAAACTCAATGTATTGTTCGTAAAATACACTTTACTACTAGAAAAAAGAAATTTGTAAAGTAAGAAAAAATAATTTATTATAAATAAACAATTGAAATTTAATTGATAAAAAATCATATATTAGTCTTAAGCCTATATTAATTTATAGTAGCGTAACTAGAACAAAATTAAGAAGACCCGAATTAGAACGTGCAAACCCTGCATCACTGTAGATATAGCAACTAGCGCTTGGATGAAGAGCATCCTTAGATATTGTATAAAATATACAAGGTATAAGTGCATTTGTCACATTCAAATCTTTTTCATGTAATTGTTTGATTTCTTCTTTATCTATTTACAAAAGTAACAAGTCGAGTCACTCGGTTTCTCACCGGTTACACTAATTTTTATGTAATAAATAATCCTAACTTTTGCGTTTTTCGTAAGGAAAACAAAATAAACATAACTTCAAGTTACCGGACAACATAGTAGTACTCGTTATCGCCCTTTCTCATGAGAGGTTACAGGACTTAGCAGTGGTTACAGTTGTAAAATGTATAATAAATTAGTTAAAATTCAAAATTATGGAACACTCAAACGATAATAAATTAGAAAAAAAATGTAAGTAAACGAAAAATATTTAGAAGGTTACAATACTCATCACAGCACCATCCACTACTGTTAAATTAATACTCAACAATATTCTTCTATATTAATTTAAAGAAATGGTATACGAACAAATATTTATTTTGACATCATCACAATGCCGGGCTGCAAAATTAAATCATATTTTAAATTTATTTAATTTAAAATATATTCTCTCCAACTCAAATCTTGCTCCTCTACATCATTTCTTTCTTGTTAGCAATGGAATCATCTATCTAATGAATTTCAGGGGAAAATTTTGAATTAAAATAACGTGAGTTCCGGTTAGCATTGGAAGATAGTATATAGTTAATCGGGACCTCGTGCCCAATCATTTCCAAATCTGATCTCGACTTACATCTATCTAACTACTTTCTCGAGAGTAAGGAAGAACAGACAGACAAACGGACGGACGGACTATAGTGGAAATTTATAGGTCTACAATTTTGTAAAATTGCAGCCCAAATATGTTATCATTCATTTTCTCAATATAGCCTACCAAATTGCGTTATATATTATACAATAAATTAATTGCTTCTTAGTTATTATTCATGCTTTATGTTTAAAAGTAAATTTTTTCGAATATTAAATCATAAGTAACTTATACTCCATTGTACTGTATATGTAAATGAACTGTGGATTTGAAAAATACAAAACATATATAAAACTCGTTTAGTAGTGCTATTGTTAAACTGGATATTGTTGAAAACTAATTACAAATAACATTTTTATAATGCTCAATTTAAAATTTCATCTGGAAATAAAAACATAATTCTATATTTTTTTCGGATCTCCAGAATTCGAGTCTATGTCCATATGATTTACAAGAAATCTTTTACCAATGATATCGCCCATAAATTTCTAATAAAGTTGTATTTATTCACTATATAAATCAATTTTAATAGTCTGTTTCTCGTACACATCGTCTCGGATCACTATAAAATAAATCAATTATTAACAGGTTGACTGAAACTTTTGCAGAAATAAATTTTTCTGATAAATATTCAAATAATATAAATTAGTTGATGATATCAATATTTTGAAATTTATAACTGTAAATATATATCAAATTATTTTATTATACTATATATAATACTTCCCATAGAACGCTTGTGTACAGTAGAAAACTATTACCTTCGACGAGATAAGCTTTCTATATTAAAAAAAAATGTAAAATGTGTAAAAATATTTTACAGACTTTTAATAAAATTTAAAAAAGTGTCATTAATACAAAAATCGGAGGTAATTAAATTCATCCTTAATCGTTAGTAGTATTATAGTAATAATAATAATACTATTATATTCGAATTAATAGGAGAGTTCTCTGTAGGAAAGGTTATATTAAACAGTATTCAATTGGGACTGAACACTTATTATGTTTAATGTCTTTGTATGAAATGAAATATGAGCTTGAAACACGAACGGAACGATTCTTTATTTCAAGACGAAACAGTAGACCGAGATATATTTTACATTATATATTATTCAAGTGTGACTGTGCAATCATGAGATATTGAACAAAGTACATGTTCAGCTCCGGTTGAATCCTGTACAAAATAATCCATAAGAAATTGGATTGAAAGGAAATATGCTTTTTATCAACAATAGATAAATAATTTATAAGCTTTTGAAGAAGTCTTTTATGAAGTTGAGTATCTTCAAAGCTTAGTAATAAGAGATGCTAAGAAAATAGAATTTAATTTATCCATTGGTAAGAAATTTGAGAAGATATTTCCAATTATTATAAAATATCTCATCTTAACTCTGCAAAATTATACAGAATTTTTATAAATTTTATTCCAATCAATGAAGATCATAAATGATTATCTGATTTAAAATTAGGTTTCAATTTTTATAAAACTTTATAAAATATTTTAAAAGATTTTAAATTAACTATAAAATTTTAAAATAATTATATTGTAGATATTTATGTAAAAATAACAAAAATGTAAGAATTAGTAAAATAAGCTATAATTTTTATTATTACATTCTCAACAGATTTCATAGAAATTAATGACATTTTTGATTTAATTCAATTATGAGAATCTATTCATAATAAAATCAATAGGATAATGATCAAAAACGAGGTGTTTTATGTAATTTTAAAAATAAAGTTTGCAAATCGTGCAAACAAATAATTTAAATAGACCTTTTTAGTTGTTACTTATTTGCTTTTTCATTTAATCATCTTCACAATAATAAAAAAAGAAACTTTTACAGTGGTCGTCGATTCTGTCCTAATGTAAATGTACAGAAAATATAATTATTCATTGTAGCTAATTTCGAGCGATTAATGTTTCACTAAATTCTAATGTTCATCTGCAACTAAACAAATAATATTTCAAATAAATAGCTATTTCATCTGAAATGACTATTCATTAGAGACAATGATTTATCATCATGGGAAAATCCATCGAAATAACATTGCTATCGCTCAAAATTCGTATTTTCCAGAAGCTAAGCTTAATGAAATCTAATCAGAATTCTGAATGTTTAAAAAAAAGCATTAGAAACTGAAAACACTTCCATGATTAAAACAACATTTATTTTTATTTATAAGCATTTAAAAATCAAAGAAAATATATAATTAATTATATTGTTCATATTGTATTATATATTATATATTTTAGAAATTTTGTACATAATTATGAAAATATTTTTCTGCTTGGTATTACAACTGCATAATAATTTGCTCAGTATATAACTATATATTGAATAGATGCCTTATTATTCATTATATTTATTTTATCTAAAGAATTCCTTATTTAATATTTTTTATTTTTGCAGTCAAGTTTACACTTTAAATATTTCAAAATATATTTGATTTAAATTTATTCAAAATTCATTTCCTGTTACATTTAAAATATGTATTGCATCACTTGTACTAATTCAAAATTACAGAATTAAGACTGAAAAAATAAATTATTTATGATGATAGCTAACTGGAACTCATACATTGACAAATTCACAGTTAAAGTCCTATGTAAAAATATTTTTACATAGGGAAAATTAGGGAAAATGTGTTTCGAATTAAAAAACTTCATTTTAACATAAATTCTGTTCTTAAAATGATTGCGATTAGTCCAAAACTTCACAATCAACGTTTTTAAATACGTATAAGACAAATACAAGGAATAATAGAACAGCGTGGACATATTCTTTCTATATAGAAACAAGAAGACAAATCAGCTGCATGTGTCCCGTTAGAACTAATTAAATAGTATAGGAGGGTCCCGCATGTACAAAGCGTTCAAGTTACGTGATAGCCATATTCCAATAAATTCATGCCGACAAAATTAATGTTAGCTATTAATTATCTAATGGGTAAATTTAAATTTAGTACATATTATCCCCCTTTTTCGTACATTTAAATATAGTATCTGTCAAATAAGATGTTAACATTTCATCGGGTGCGATGTAAAACCTTACAGAAGACAGCAGAATATATCAAAATTATCAATTAATTAAATTTTTGATTATCAAGCAAATATTTCACGAACTCTTATAGTATTAAAGAAATATTATTATTTCTAATGTATTGTTTAATTTAAAATCATCAATATTATTAGAAAACCAATGACACAATATAAAATACTAATTATAAGGAGCTCCGTGAAAACAGCTTACACTAATTATGAATAAAAATTTATGTTTTTTGTGTATGTTTCTTCATAGAGTCACACGTTTTTGTTAGTTGAAAATTTCATAACTACAGTTGTGTTTAAGCGATATATTAGACATATATAAATTAAATAGTCATGGCTAAACTTTTAATTTGATACATAGAAAGTGGAAAGTTCTTATCTATTAAATTCTTACACAAAAGAAATAAAATAAAAATCTTACAAAGTATAGTCTAAATTGTCAAATACTGTAAGTAGGGCCTACTCAAGTCATTTGCAAGCTAAAGAATGGCAATAAGTATAAAATAAAAGTAACATAAAAAATTGCGTAAAGTTGATGTAATATTATCAAATTTTCATTGTAGTGAGACTTACAATGCTTATTTAAAGTTAATCAATATTAATTTATAAAGTTTACCATATATATTGTATGAAAAATGATTAAATATAAATGTATGCTAAAAGCAGCATTAAAATATTTACAGATATCTTGTAACAATATATTATTGAAACTAGTTGAATATATTTCATAACATCTCATAAATGAAATGATTATTAATATATTTTATTTGCTAATGTCACGACTATATAATATGATGGTTAAAAAATATAAATATATTGACATAAGCATCGACTTTAAGAGTTAAAAACTCAATAAATTTACAATTAGTTAAGAATAGGTTATTTAAATAAAGACGTAAACAACTAGACTTAGATTTTTTAAAATCAAAAGTAATTAAACACAATTTGATAATTTGAGTAAAAAAGTTTTGAGAAATTAAAGATTCTTTATGATTTTTATTAGATATTAACAGGTAAGTCTGGCGTTGCCTAAGCAAAAAATAAGAACAAAGATTAAGATTAACTACTTTCGCACTTCTAACCCTTCTATTGTATTTTCTCGTAATATATTATAGAATTGTGTTTATAGAAAGGTTATTTTACATAGCTGATCTTACTTTTTTTTTACCAGGTGCAAGAATTAGGTCTCCCCTCTTTCGAGGCTAATTAGAGAACTTTTAGATTAGTTTAAAAATATGTTCGATTTCCAACAAAAACGCATAAAACCGCATCTAAAATAGTATAGTAGAAGTCGAGTTATTCAGGATAATCTTTAATCTCTCCCTCTCTTCCGCGGGGGAAATTTCGAAAAATTCCTTCTTAGTGTACTGTACAGTACATTCTCATGACGTACCCTAACTGTGTATCAAATTTCAACTTTCAACTCCTAATTGTTTCGGCCCTGCGCTTATCATCATCATCATCATCATCATCATCATCATCAATCATCATCATCATCATCATCATCATCATCATCATCATCATCATCATCATCAACTCATCTCGATTATATTATAAGATTTGGTATTTTCATAGACATAAATACACACACATATCTACTATATAAAACTGAAAAACTGGGCAGTCTCTGTCACGGTATGCCAAAAACGGCCACTAGGTGCGCCATAGCTATTATTTAAATTAACAATAAATTCAGTTTATTGCGTTTTTGACTGCATTTTTGTAGGGTATGCATGAAAATGTACATTAAGAAGGAATTTTTTTAAATTCCTCCCACGGTGGAGAGAGTTAAGGATGCATTTTAGTAGGGTACGCCATGAGAGATTCAATATATTATTATTTTTATTTTAATATGAATTTACTATTTATACCATGGAATAACACCGCTGCTGCTAGAACGCCCACTAAGAGGTGTCCCGGGCTTCTAGTTTAAAACATATTTTTGTATTTGATTATATGCCCTGTGGGCACAAGAAGCCTTTTTACCATGTCTATTATGATACGATCAAGTCTTAAATGGAGGCAGCGATGGACAGAACCAAATATCTGAGTGACGGACTGCCCATGAAAAATTTCTTCGGGTTGCTTGCTCAATTTCAACTCTAAGTCCACCAGAGAGTTAGGCTGACACTTTAACTGCCTCAGCGGATATTTACATTGGGCTGCAATTTGAAAAAGATTGTAGACCAATAAATTCCCACTGTCGTCCGTCTGTCCATCTTTCCTTAATCTCGAAAACGGAGATAGTTAAAAGACGAGACCAGATATGAAAACCTTAGGGCAGGAGCCCCGATTAACTATATATGAATTTCAGCTTTGCATTGGAAGTCACATTAATTCAATTCAAAAATTTTTCCTTGAAAAATGTTAAATATTTAATCGACACGACTACATTTGTAAAAGAAAAGTATGATGTACAGTACAGTACAAGTCACTACTAAATTGAGGTGGAGAGCATATATTTTAAATTAAATAAATTTAAAACATGATTAAAAATTGCAGCCCAGCATTGCAACCCCGACGTCACAATAAATAATTGCTCGTATCATTTGTTATATTATTTTAATTTTTGTTTAATTTTTGTATATAAATGATCTAATTAAATTTGTTTAATTATTATATAACTCAGAAGAGTTATATAATCTCTTACTAGTAAGTTTAGTAACTCGTTTTATATTTTAGCAGAATTAGTTTAATTTTGATAGAAATTTAAATGTATTTCTTTTAATGTATTTTACAATAAGTAAATGATTATTATTTTTAAAAAATCCATGAAGGAGTTGCTTAACTTTCCCGGGAACATTTAAAACTGCGTATGGCACCATCTGATTATGATATTTTATTAAAAACTTTTTATATAATTAATTATTACAAAATTGCAAAAAACAATTTTGACGGTAGGAATGAGTTTAAAAAATTGTAACTGCTACGAGTAATAACGAGTAAAATCTTCATTACGTTCCACTCTATTGGAGATATGAAACATAATATTCTTTTCTTCCCATTCTCTCAACCTTTAATCACTAAAATTTAATATCATCAATCACCCTAATACCAAATCTTCCTGCAAAATTTCAGAAATTTTCGACAAAAATTGGGAGTTATTAAGTTTCAAAAAGAATGAACAAATTCGTACTCTACGCGCACTAACATCCATACATACAGAAAAACCCTCCGAAATTTTCTCATTTCTCGACGTTTCAAGGTGCTCTGAGTCCAAAAACGTAAAAATCTTGGAGGAAGTAATATTATTGACTGATCGCCTTATTTTCCTTCTGTTTATATATAATCAAGCTTGGAACGTGATTAAAAAACAAAATATAATTAATCTCTATTCTTTGTTCTAATGTGTTATTAGATAAGGCGAGGAGTTTGACTCACGTTCCACACTTTGTTTCTCAATATTTCTCCAGCTTTCTATTAATTCTTCGATATCCTCCAACATCTGCCTAATCTAGCCTCTAATATTTAGAGACTAGATTAGGCAGAAAGAGACAAAAACGAGGATGCAAAATATATACAGTATATGATATTCAATGTTCAAGAATTACACACATATTAAACATCATTGTCATCATCATCGTTCTAAAGATTCGATTAAAAATTTGATTATTTTATTTGTTAAAACGATACATACTTTGTCCATTACAAGGGAATCTGTTCTGTAATGTGATATATCTCTTTATATCCCAATCTTACATTTTTTACTTTGTTTTTTAAAATTTATTTAAAAAATTAAACATAGACCTATATTAATAATAAAAATATCTAATTAACAGAAATTACTAATAATAATTTAAGAAAGGATTATTTAGGAAAATCAGTTATACAAGCTCTAGTATTTTTGTTTATTTGGCATAGTTCCTTGTTATGTAGGCCTATTTATAATTTGTCTTTTATTTAAAAGTAAAAGTGCAAAATAATAAATAAATAAAATATTTTCATTACATAAATGATTTATTTATTCAAAATTGTTTATATTTGACAATTCACAGCAAATTTATATTTTCAGTGATTTATAATTAGTCTACTTTTTGTACGAAAATAAAATTATAATGTATTACCCATATAATTAACTGATCACGCTAATGTTAAATATATGGACGGAAAATATAAGTGAGTTATTAATATTAATGAACGTATATATTTACCGGAAAGATAATCTATTAGCCAATAAATGTTTAAGCATTTCATCATAACTTGATAATAAATTACTCTAATTGATTATTCATAAATTATGCTTATGGTTTCCTTAATGATACGTTTTATATTTTCTAAACCTATTGTAAAGATAAATTTTCAAAGTATAATTTATAAATTTGGAAATATTAAATGATAAATTAACCTAAATGAATTATATTTTTAAATCTTTTAACCTAAATAAATAAAATTTAACGAAAGAAAGCATAGCTAACGAAGATCTAAGTAAAAATTAACTGATTAAAAGCAGTTTCGAATAATTTTATATCAAATTTAATTTAATTATTATATAAATAAATTTATATGCCTTATTATTTAAATTGTATTCTTTCAGATCATTTTATTAAATAGATAATTAATCAAAATATTTTCTTTCTCGTTAGAGAAATCGATATCAGACTTCATATATTTTTGCCTATTATTGATGTCCTTAAGAAGTTAAGTAAGAAAATCTTTATTAATTAAAAACAAACTTTGTCACCAAATTGATTTTTGGATACCCTTTTATCATACGCAAAATGTAACATACACATATAGACTTATCCAACAGTCATTTAACCATGATATATTTTAAGAATTGTTAAAAGTAATTTTTAATAGCTGCATATTCTTCTGCGTGATTTCGTTTTTCTGAAGGAATTGCATTCTATATTTCGGTTAAATGACAATTTTAAACATTTCTATATTATATAAATAAATTTATGAAGAAAGTAAATATACTTAACGCGTTTCGGTCGGGTAAGAAAATGTGCACAAGAATTGAATCAGCAAATTTAGTCCAGCCTATATTTTTCTACATAAATTTAATTATTTTCCAACAAATAGAGTACTTCATGACATTAAAAACACCATCTTTTTGAAGACGAACAATAATTCGTGAAAATAGTTAACATATTTTAAGCATTTTAAATGTAAGAGGATCATAAAATGTTTTTAACTACTCTGTCAAGTTTCGTAAAATTAAATTTTTATCTATGATATGAATAAAAATTTTTAAATAAGCGTTAATAGATGTGGAAAATTAAGTGCACTTTTCTTAAAAGCAATTTTCAGTTTCCTTTCTAAAGAATTTTTATTGGAAAAGATCATATAAAATACTTATTGTCTTTTTAGCATTTATAATCCAAAATTTCTTCTTGAAGAAGTATATTAATTTAAATTTTTTTCACTAGTCGTTATTTAAATAATTCATAAAAAGAATGTTTAATCCTCTTAAATTTTAAGTGTATTTGTTTTAATTTTTCTGAAGTTACCTTTATTAATATTGTTTCAATATGTTAATTTTTTTGTAGTCCCCTTGACTCTAATAATAAGGTTTAATATGATTAAAATCCTTATCTGTATATAAAATAACAAATTTCTATTTTCTTTATATTTATTAATAAATAATAATGTAAGTAATGTAATGAGATAATGATAAGATAATGCCGCGTAGAAAGAGTTTATTGAAACTCTTCTTGGACAGAAAAAACTCTGTTTATTAATATGATTTTTAATTATAAGTTGATTTATATTCTATATATTTATCTGAATAAATGAAATAATATTTAAATAGAAATGTGTGAATGCGAAATGATTACTTCTGATTCAAAAATTTATTTAATAGTGTAGCACAAACGAAATTTCTATTCGTTTACATGGTTATGATGCAATTGAGCTTAATTATTTATCCAAAAAAGTTGTCTAAATAATGAATTAACTAAAATTTAAAATTAAATAATTTAAGATATGTGTAAATAAAAACAGTAGAACGAAATATTAAGCTGGAATGTATAAATTACATATTTAAGAATTTTTCATTTTAAATTAATGAATTTAAACAAAGTTGTATAATTATATCATATTTGAACTAATTGAAAATTTATATTTATTTGTTCAAAACAGAACCTGAATAAAAAGGAAACTTACCAAACTGGATAAATTATTCGGTGCCGTGCGATTTTAGTTAGTTTACACAGGTTTTACTGTACCGACAAATACGAGTGAAAATTAATTATCGATAACTAGAAAATTGGAATAGAAAATGGAAATTTGGATTAAATCAAGATAACGTAGAAGAATGTATGAGAAAAAAGCACAAATTTCAGTTTTTATGGCATTATTTATTAACTTTATCGTCATTGTCATCATTTCTTAATGCTCACAGTCGGTCACAGACATTCTCGTTACACATTGTTATAAATCATTTTAATATTAATATTTCGCATGTAGATATAGAACGAATTTGCGTTTTACATTTAGATAGAGCTTATATTTCTCAGAAATTTTGAGTAGTTTGGTCTTACATCATATAGTCTATAATTTATATTTTCCATTAAATTGGAACGCACTCCAAGTACAGTCAATACATTAAAATTATAATAATTATATGAAAAATTTTTACAATTCCGTGTCTCTGTCAAATTTAAAAATAATGAAGAAAGGAAAAAAAAAGAATTCGCAAAAGCATCTGAACTATGAACAGTAATAGGCTTTATTAAATAATGTTATCATTTTTAGTCGTTTATTCTCATCGGTGTACCTCTTAGAATCATTTCTTATATAATCCTTTAAAATGAATGCTTTATATGAAAACAATTACATTAATATAAGTCTACTATATAATAATCTACAGTATATACCGTTGACATTCCATAAAAAGATTAATATTTGAAAGCGATGGTCAGGTAATTCCGATCGTACGTTACAACCGAAGACGTGATAGTAAACTACAAAACCTTGATTTTGATACCAAATATTAGTATAATAAGAGCCACAAGTATTTTGTGTTGTGATGTATACAAAAACAACTACCACGTGTACTATATGCTAGTTTACATGTAGTAATTGTACAGGGTCTATGTGACCGAGAAATTAAGCTAATGATTACAAAAAATTATTCGTTATGTGTAATATTATTGCTATCTGTTTAATTACGGGTCTATTAATTACTAAAATCATCACTAAACACTTTTGGCAGCTGAGACACATTTATTTTCTGTACACTAACGTTTTCAGCCTAATGCATAGGCCATCCTCAGCTGTCATACTTTTGGAACATCAGTTACGAACTGTTTCAAAATAAAATACAATAAATATAGAATATTAAAATATTCACATTAAATTTTTAAATATTTAAATATAAACGTAACATTCAATAACGCATAAAAATTAAAAATTTTAACCTAAAATAACATTGAAATCTAACATAAAAATGAAGTAAAAAATAAAAATAACACTTGAATTGTAAATTTTAACTATAGATTCTATAGTTAAAATTTACAATTAGGGGATATTCCATAGTATAAAATATCCCCTATTTACGAACAATTTTAACGGTATGTCTAACTTCTAAAACTGAAATTTCGGACGAATTCTGAAGTTCTCTTACCGATCTTGGGTTAGTGTTGAAGTCAGTCTTTAGCCAGTAATGAATAATAAATTTTTATTAAAAAGTCAATGTGAATTTATTTCTATTGCGTTTTCCTTTTTCGTTTTCGCACGAATCCATCGCCATTCACGAGGTAGCGTCGAAGTTGATAATGATGAAGTGTTAATCCATCGTTATCAACGGCATTTTTGTTTGCAATTTTTATAAAATTTTACGATCAGTACTTTAAAACTGCGTCAAAAACGTAATACTAAATCTATCAAGACGTGCGGCTCTATTACTGTGAAAACTAAACTTTATGATATAAAACTAATTGCGTTAGGTGGGAAAAAACTTCGTTTGAAACACCCACTGTTAATTAAGCAATAGAGAGAGTGTAAACAAGCCTAAAGTATCCTATTAAGTACGTTGTAGGATCGAACATTAACAATACGTGGCTATTCCGTGTAAAAATGTACAGTACATTTGAAAAACTAGCTGATGTGTTTTACATTAGTATGCATTGTGATTGTCAGCATTGAGTGCTGTGAGAGGATTTTAATTTTTCTTTTATTCTTACAAATCACCAATATCATCTAAGAAAAAGTATATGCAAAATATCAACGTGAAAAAAAGTAATGTCCCTTGAACACAAAATTAAAGTTTTAAATCGTTTGAAGGAATGAGAATCAGTATTTATGATTGCTCGCGCTTTCACCGCAAATAAATCTTACATAAGATACATTAAGAAAAATGCCAGAGATAAAAAATGCATTACGGAATCTGTAGAAACTTCTTCCTACTGAAACGAAAAATTGCGAAGGTATTCATTAAAGATGTAATTATTGAAAAACTAGAAAAATCCTTAAACGTCTGGATTGAAAACTGCAGCAGAAGAATATCGCCTTGACTAACCTTACTGTGAAAAGTGTTTTATTTGAGTATTTTAATCGAAGTAGTAAAAATAAATTATGGTTAAAATCATTCGATGCTTCTTAATGATGATTTTAAGAATATGTTGGCAAAAAGTTTTAAATTTAAGAGAGAAATTAAAAATAAACGATTTCTAAATACAAAAGTCAGTATTTTTTGTGTTTTTAATTAATAATCAAAACTGGTTTGAAATAAAATAAATGAAAATTTAATTGTATTAAAACTATTTCATTCTATACTCATATATTTTCAATATCTTGATATAGTTATCTCATTGTTTTCTCTTTCCTTTCGTATTTACTATATTTGTAGCAGTTGTTCAGAACGTAAATCCCGCATATATGGAGATTCTATATTTTCCTTACATGTATATAAGATATATTATTTAACAATTCTTGGAATAAATAAAAAACGTTTTTGGTTGTGAGTAAAAGGTATTTAACTAGTAATGGAAAAAAAAGGAAAACATGAAATGCCTTATCTTCTAATAGAAAAACATTATAATCTTTGTTCGTGTGTAAATTAAATGCATTTTGCTATTATATAGAACATTTGATTATTAGATATTCTATTCAATCTAGTTTATAAAGTAACGAAAAGAAATTATATAATATAAAAAAAATTTGGTTCAAAGAAGTTATTCTCTGTAAGAAATATAGAATTCGGAATTATTGATTCTCTTAATATTTCCTTGAATGATAAATATTGCAATATTGTAGATTTGTTATCCAACGTTTAATCATGTAAAAACATAATGAAAGTAATAAAAATATTTTCAAAATATAAAATATTAGTATTGTCTTACTTTTTCCGTTGACAAAACTATCAACAAAGTTGATGTAAGTTTATATATTAAAGCTTGAGTACTGTACAGTATAAATTGAACAAAATAAGAAATTTTCATTTTGATCTGACACTACAATATTACTTTTTTCTTCAAATCATATACGATAACACAAATAAAGCTGAAAATAGTATATTCACAAATTTATTATATTACATATAGCCTAATATATATGTATTGATTTACTTATTGTAATGTGAATAATTTTTTAATTTGATGTCTCGTCTAATTAATTAACTCGTTGTGAATATTCACAAGAAATTCAAATTACTTATAGCTTTCACGCTGGTGACAAGAAAATTCTGAAATAGTTATTTTTCTGAGACATTAGGTAATTCATATTTTTGGGGAATTTATAAAGGCTCTCATTTAATGTTAAAAATATGTATACTCCTTTTTGCTCTCTTTATTTATTCATTTTCCCCATCTTCTATTAACTTCTTAAACATATTATGAAAAAATACAATATTCTGTATTAATTAAACATTTAAATTATAAGAATAAAATATTTTATGCAAGAATATAAACTATTAATTTTATATGTGTATTAATTAAATATAAAAAGCATATCCAGGGGTACTTATAATGCTGCGGCTCTCCTTTGATACCAAAGTAATAGGTTCTGTTACTTTAACACAAAAATAATATAATGCATATCGCAGAAAGTAATAGTGAAGATCTTTACGATAATCCGTCTCGTGTTGGTTCCTACGACTCGAGAATGTTCTTACGTTGGTTCGTAGAAAAGTACACCTCCGCACTCAATCCAGAGAATATTTACAGTTTATTTACAAAACAAAATATTTCAGAATATACAAGTTTAACAACATTACACACACACGGTACAACAAAATGTGGTGTCTCACGTAACAGCTTGTTCTTCGGGGACAATTATACTCTGAAGTTGGCTGAACTATACGGCCTGTCCAGTCTCCGCACTTACCCGTCCCTGAGATCGTTGTCAGAGGAGAACACTCTCTCTACGCTCAGCGGGCTGTCCAAGTGCCTGAGACTACCGTATTATCAGTCTCTTGCCCTTCTCTCCGTTTCTCTCGCCACTCTTACTATTTAAAGAGTTCTTCGACGACAACTTACGACCAATCAGGGTCCTTCCTTTCCTCGGAAGCTTTCAAAAACGTCCGCTCTTCTCCCGACGAAACAGCTTACCGTAACGTCCGTCCCTTGTTTACATTTTTTTCTAGTCGACAAACATGTGGTAAACACATTGACGCCTACACACAAGTCCCATAAACAGAGACGCTACACCCTTTGTCTTCCCGACCGTTTACAGACACAACGCCAGATGGGACCAATTACCAAGGTAGTGTTGTTTTTACACCTGCTCTGCCGAAAGCGGCCCTTTAAAGTAATCTTGTACAACAAGAAAAAAGCAGAAAAATTTAAATTGTTATTTTTCGGAAATACATGTAAACAGACTAAAAATAACACATAAATTCAAAATACTGTAATTGCAATTTCGATACTTTATAGTGAAAATAAAATATGTAATGATTTTATACCTTTTATGTTCCTCTCCGTGGAATCAAACCAAATTTAAATCATACTGTAAGTTGTATAATTTATAACCAATTTATCAATTCAAAATGTTCAATTATCCACTTTCTCTCCTCCATTTAATAATTAAAAAAAAACTAATGAAAAAGGAATTATCTAAAAAGTTAGGTCACTAAGATAATTTTAAGGTAATCGAATAAGATTATCCGAAAAACGAGAAGGTGCACATTCTTCGGTATTCCGCAATCTGTTTTGACAATCATCCATATCCTGAAAATCCTGTATACGCCACTGCTAAATATTAATGAATTATTGTAAATATTAAAACTTATTTTCAAATTGAAATAGTTCAATTTTAGTATGTTATTTATTTCTGTTTCGCACAAATATGACATAAACATAAATAATATAAAATAATAATTAATCATAAAATATACAAAATAGTCTAATTTTTATGTCAAAAACTAGATATACTGCGTGACACCTTTGTAGATATTACAGAAACGGAGGAATAAATACCGTTCTTTAGACGTATCTATCAGATTTTCTATTTGCGTAATCTTAAAGAATACAAATGTAAATATCGTAATATTTATTTTCAATAAAATAATAGCCGTTAAAGCCAAACAAAGTGATCCGTATCGAATTTCTAGTATGGAATAAAGAAACATGAATATTTTTGTAGAGGTTGTCATTAAATTTTATGGTATGTAGCATTTATCGTTTATGCTTTTATTGAATAATATTCAACAATATTCAGTTTTCTGTACTGAAATTTATGTAAAGAATAAACACTTAAATAATTATTATTACGATACTAAATATTCAATTATGAATAATAATAATAATGACAATAACCAAAAATGTTTATTTTTATTTTATCTAAATAAGTTTACAAGCAAATTTTACGGTTATAATATAGAAGATCGTTCATAAATGTATTTATATGTTTAAATGTAATCTTAGATGCATAACCGGAACTGAGTTTAAATTTATATTTAAGTATTAAATAACTTCTAATTCGTTTTATGATCCTTTTTATTAAAATCGGTTATCTTATTTTGACATCAGCCGAATTGAGTATTTGATCTCGAGTTTGGGTTTGGTTACAGGCATGGGTTTGTCATACTGACCAACTGGCTGGTCTTGTAGAATTTTTTGGGATTTCTTCACGTGAGTAACATATAAATAGATGCTGGATTCTCATAAAAAGTCCTTCCGGGAGGCAGCTTCCTTGGCAGATTGTCCACATGTTGCTTTGTCTAATCCCATCAAACCAAACCCATTTCACACAATTTCTACCTTTTCGTAAAGAAAAACAATCAAAATGAGTTCAACTGGCGAAAAAAATAAGGCTCTTCATATGTATTTCCAAAACAAGTAAATATTTAAATTACTTTTTTAAAATTTTAATAATTACTTATTTTAATGATTTGTATTAAAAACAGGTTTTATAAATTTTGTTTTAATTTATTTATAAAAACTGTATCTAAGGATCATGTTTCCAATAGCTAAAATGAACTAATTTTGAAATAATATCAGAAAAAATAGACACAAAATGAATAAAATTAGATATAAAAGTAATTTAATCTGAACGAGCGATTATTTATTTTGACATCGTTACAGTGCCGGGGTTTATCATATTTTTAAATTTATTTAATTTAAAATAAATTCTCCCCACCTCAAATTAGTAGTAGCTTGCCCCTGTACAGTACATCACACTTTTCAGTTAGCAATAGAGTCCTGCCGGTAATCTATCTAACTCCTTTCAGGGAAAAACGTTTGAATTGAAATAACGTGACTTTCAGTTTGCCTTGAAAGTTTATATATAGTTAATCTGGGCCTTCACTCCCACCCAAATCTTCTATATCTGGTCTTGAATTTCATTTGTCTGGCACTGTTCACGAGTAAAAGGAGAGACAGACATCAGGCGGAATTTATGAGTCTACAATTTTTTTCAAATTTCAGCCCAGAAATAATACTTAATATTTAATGAAAAAGTACACAGCAAAACAAGATAATTTTATTAGTATATGTGTAGATCAATTTAGTCTATGTAAACTTATTAAAACACATTAAATGTTGTATAATGCTTTAGAATATCGTTAATAAAATTTAAAATAATTGCGAAAAGAAATGTTGCGTAATTCAATATCTTAGAAGGAAGAAAACACTGTAAGAATTATTTTTATTTCTTCAACTTTCAACACAAGTTTCTCATTTTCAGAATCATCCATTATTCTGTCAACAAACACTACTTGTAAATTATAAAGATTGAGTTCCTAAAGGAATGCAATTAAATGTAGCATTATCGATTAATCTTTCTCTAGCCATTTAATTACAAAACATAAAATACTTGCTAATTAAAAGACATAAAATAAAAATAGATATGATATCTTATCCACAGGAAATAGATAATTTCCATTAAAGTCAAAATATTTTTTTAACGAAAATTTTTTTTCATTGTAAGCATTAACTAAATTAAAATTTACACTCTTAAATTTAATTTTACTAAATATTTATTTTATAACACTTTGTCATAGAATATAATGGAAATTTATTATTTACACGTTATTAATTTATTTTACTTATTTACAAAATGTTATATTTTAAACTGAATTATTACAGACTATTACTCATTTAGTTAAATACAAATAAAATATTTCCAATAAAGAAAAAAATGCACATACGTTTTGGATATGCTAATTAATAAAATTCAAAAAATAAAAGAAACTTTGCTTAAGTTATAGTATCGAATTCCAATATTTTGAAAACATTTTATAAAAGTAAATGTGTGTCCCATCAATTCCCATCCCTCATCTATTTTCTGCAACGAGTAATGAGCGTTAATATTGATCTATATAAATAATTTACGATCCCTCCTGATATTCAAATCAGTGTTAATTCAAAAAAATCAATAAGTTAAACTTCATCTCATTTTGGAAGAACAAAAAAACAAATGAAACAAAAGGATCAAAAAATGTTTTTATAGAACGATTCCTCATCAAGTCGCTCAATATAACGTTAGGAAACTTCTATATATTAATACACAATTCTAACTGAATAGCTCAGTATTTAGCGTAAAATAAATTAACTTTTAGAAAAATATTCGCTTGAAATTTACTTGGATTTAAAATGGTTAAATCCAAGTAAATTTCATCCTTAATATTTTAATTTTGAGGCAATTTTTATATCATTTTAAAGTTAATTTGACATTGTTATAGTCTATATTTAAAGCATTAAGTTTAGATTTAAATACTGAAGTTTAAACGTTAAGTAACATTAATCAATACTTACGTTCGAACCTCCAATAAAGGCCACCTCTAAACGTATCTATAATGATTAAATTAAACGTAAGTTATACAATAATTCTTTGAAAATATTATTAAAAAATATGGTTTAATTTTCACTAAATTTCATTCAAAATATTGCATTTTTATTATTCTTAATTCAAAAATAAAGCGTTACGATGTGTTATATATTTCGAAATGTAAAATAATTGAATTATTTATACAAGATATTTACTAAATTTTCACGATTTGCTCTTTCTTTATTCTTTTGAAAATATAAACATTTTTCTTATAATTAATTTGAGGAGAAATTTTAATTAAATTATCATATTTAAAATAAACTTAATAATTTAAATTTGTAATAGAATAAGTCATAAGCGTGCCGTGAAAGACATAAAATGGAACAGGACCAGTCATAAATATGGATACAATATGTTTTAAAACGCCATAAAAGTATGTAAGTAAAAGAAATAAAATAAGTAAAAACAGATTTGTCACAAGTTATTGAAGTAATTTTAATGTACGTCATTTTGTGTCATAGCTTTTTAATGTAGATTAAATTTTGGATCTCTGTCCTTGGCCCATGGTAAATTTCTTACTAGTACTATCCCTAACTTGCTTCATCATAAGCATACAACCAAATTGAAATTTATATAAATGATATTCCCTGCTTATTTAAAATTTCTTGCAGTAGAGAATTATAAAAATTAAATAAGTAATGTTTGAAAAGATGTTTCCAATTATTGAAACTTATGGATTATTTTATATTTCATTACTCCAATTTTGAAAACTATTTTACTCTTTTAGTAATTTCTTATAAATGATTGCGATCAATCGATAAAGTACAAATTATTTCTTGAAGAAAGCAAGCTAATGATAAGAAAAGTCTAAAATTAAATCCCGAATTTCCCAGGCGAAAAACTACCCGTTATATATATATATATATATATATATACTTTTTTTTAACTGATAAAAACGTTTCATATTGCAAAGTGATTAAAAAGTTGAGTCAGTGTTAAAGATTATATAAAATGTTCCAAGTAAGAAAAAGTTCTCATTTTATAGCTTGTTATAAAACTTTTCAAAAGAAAATAATTTACAGAAGTTATCAAGTCGTTTATTTAGAAATAATTTACTTCAAAACATTCAGTTAAGGATTTTAAAAATATATTCCTTCACAAGTAATTTAGAATAAAAAAGTTAAATAACTCTATGTATATTGCAAATTTTAGCAAAAAATGCTTATATTTTACGTTAACTTTAATAATAACGAAAATTACGTTAGAAGATTATTTATATTCACAATTTATTTCTTTTAAGTAGCGATTTTGTTTGAGGTTATATGGATAAAACAACACACCAGATATTTTATTAATTCATTCTTGTAACAATAAACTACTACTTGCATAATTTCAGTACTGCTAAAATTTAAAAAATTGTCAAATTAATTGCACTCAAATTTTAGATTATTATTAAATATTGTATGTTTGAGGTATTTGAAATATATAATTATGCGTTGCGTATAAAAATTAGCTTTTGCTCTGCGTAATTGCTCTTTACACCGATGCAACAGCTTTTATTTTGCATATTGCTAAAACACAATATTCCGAAGAAAAATTTTATAGAATTTTGTTTTTCTCAAATTTAAAAAAAAATAATGAAAATAATTCCAGTTAAAAAAATTTAAATAAGAGAGACACTTTTTAAGAGCAGCAATTTTTTTATGCATTTTCATTACATTATTCAAAAAAATTATTAATATGAACTCATTAGTTATTAGGTTACGATCTTAAATTATCTATTAATTATTTTATAATTATATTTAATAATTAGAAATTTGATAAAATTCACGTACGAATTTCAAACAGGTTAAGTTATGTAAATAATATTAAATGTAAGGAAAATAGAAGAAACTAAACTGATTTCAAAAATTATTAACAAATTGAGAATGAATATGACTAATAAATATCTTTGTATGTAATCAAATTTTTTATTCAAATTATTAATATTATTTGTCTCAAATCAAAACAGGGAATTACTATCAATTTCCATAAATTGGCTGTTTAAAATGACATGTAGTAGTTTTTGTGAATTTTGTTTGAAAGTCAAAGTTATACGCAATGACAAATACAAATAAATAATATTTAATTATTTAGATTTAATATTACTATTGGAAACTTTGTTGCTTAGTCAAAAGGTGTGACGAGAGAAATTTTATTTTCAATCATGAAATTAGATTATAAACAAGTCAGATCTGTGGAAAGCATATTATTCATTAATACTCATTGCTGCACCCAAGCAAACAAGAAAATATATTTCGAAAATCCGAATAAATATACTGTTTATAGATTATAATTATATACCGGTATATTCTAATTCTCTACATACGCGCAAATACAATTTATACATATTCGTATAAATTGCAATTCAGTTGACACAATGTTTATTACAGAAAATAGTTGTAACCAGTCTTACATAAAAACTGCAGTAACGAGTTGTGTAACTTTTCCGGCAAAAACATTAGAAATTATGCAGGCGACATCTGTTATAAAAATTTTTTATCAAATAAAATTTCGTATTATTAATTATTATAAAATAGTAAAAAGATTAATTTTCAGTATAAATGTTTTATAAATATTTACAAATTGTAATAACCAGTAGAAACTACATTCATTCGGACCCAGCTCGAGATGTAACACAACCTTCTCACCTCTCCAGCTTTGACCTTCATTCACAAAAATTTAATAGCAGCAAACCCCTAATACACAAACCTTCCTGCAAAGTTTCAGAAATTTTCGACAAAAAAGCACAGGAATTATTAAGCTTTAAAGTGACTGAACCATACACTCACAGTAACATGCATACATACAGAAAGATCCCGAGTTCAAAAACGTAAAAATCTTGATGGATTATCTTTTGACCAATCGCCATACTTTCCTTCTGTTATAATATATAACAGCCGGGAAAGCAAAAAACTTTTACAAATAAAATATTAAAATTTAATTAATATCCCTTTGAAGCATAATCAGCCACGAAATAAAACATTATCTTCTTACGCAACGTTTAACGAGATTGAGAATGTTTGTATATGTTTCAATGGATACATACACTCACGTTGATGGTTAATAGACAGAAATTGTAATGAACTATATTCAACCACTTTTGTCAGGACCCAATCGTCACTAAAATGAAAAAAAAGAAGAAAAATTTCCGAAAGTTTACCGATTTTGGAAGAGTTTGGAAGAGTTTGATGAAAGGATATTCACAATCACTGGTTCTTCAAGAGTAATACATCATTTACTTTTCCAGAAGTTATCCGAAATATATTGAAGATTATAAATTCTGTCATATTCAGTTTCTATTTGATATATGAGCATTACAAATTTAACATTTTAGAAAAGAACAGATAAACTTTCTTTTGGAAATTAATTTGATAAAATGCGAAATATCATATTTTCATTATAATTTTCAAAGTAGTATTAAAGCATCCATTAAAGTTATTTGATACATTGTTTGATACGTAATTTAACATTTTGTATCTCATACCAATTTTATTTTTATCTTATTTCTTTATTCACTCTGTTCTTCAGTTTTAAACATAAGAATTTATTGAAATTAACGTAACAACACGAGATTTAACATAAAAAATGATTATTGTATTTACTAATACTCCAAAGAAGTCATTTCTTTAGTTATAATAAGCTTATTATAAAAACAAAATATTTTTTATGTTAATTTTTTTTATTCTTTTATCCAGATAATCATCATTGGCCTTTCTAAATTTTTTTTTGATTATGTCTGAAGTGATAATTGAACTTATCTCAATTTTATTTGAAATTTTTTCTCTGATTATTTCCGTTACATTTAATTATTAACATTCTATTATTTATAAATACTTGTTCATATCATTTTGTGGTATATCCCAAAATCTGTTTATTAAATAAATAACGCATTAACATGAAGTTAGTAAACATATGAGAAAATTTAATTTTGTAATAATAAATAGTATTTACGGTTATTAAAATATATTGAAGCTTATGTAAAATTAGTTTTGAACAGAATGTTAATAATAAAACTCAACCAAAACTGTATATTTGTAAAACACAAAATATATATAATTTTGAATTTCCATTTTGAAATATTTAATGGAATCTATTTTAAAATAATTAACTATATTACTAATTCTTCATAAATATAGACTAACTTACATTCGTTTTAATAGAGGAATCTATCTAATTGTATAATAACATATTTAATAGGAAAAAATTATAGTTTAATATAAAGTATATACTATAGTTTTCTTAATTAAATATTTTGAAATAATAACACACTAAAAATAAAAAAATTTAGTTAAATAACAAGTAAAAATTATACTCTTTCCATTTCCGACTTCGAGGATTCTATGAGCCAAAACAAGACAAACAGGTAGCAAGGAACAAGTCTAGGTAGCAAGACAAGGTAGCAAGTCTAACAGGTATTAAATATTATGCAAGATATGTAGATGATATAATAATAGTTTATGATTCTCAAACAGTTTCATCCAAACACATTGAAGAATATGCAAATGGATTACATAAAAATTTAAAGTTTACAAGTGAAGATGAACAACAAAATAAAATGAATTTTTTAGATGTCACTATAAAAAGAGAAGAAACAAGTGTATCATTTAGTAAGTATGAAAAACCATGTAATAATGGTAAAACCATTAACTTTAAATCTTACTGTCCTTTAGAAAATAAAAAGAATGTCTTTATTATGGAATTGAGAAAGATACTAAATCGAACAACTCAGCAAGAAAACATAGACATCGAAGTAAAACAATTGTTTAAAAAATTTCAGTTAAATGATTATCCGAAACATATCCTCTGTAAGTGGTACAATTTATATTTAAAACGTAGATTTAATGTTAAAAATAGCATAGAAGATATTTCTTATGTAAAGGTTCCTTATGTTGCTAAAGTTTTTGAAAAATATAAACCAATTTTTAAAAAATTCTCTGTATGCATAGTTGCGAGCCAAAAGAATAAGATGTCTAACATCATTAGTATAATGAACAGTGAAAATTCGCCCAGAGACCAATTTAAAATCGCCGGTGTCGTATATAGGATGTCATGTACATGTAGAAATCCAAACTATTACATTGGAGAAACCGGAAGAAGATTGGAGTTGAGAGTAAGGGAACACGAGGCAGCCATTAGACTGAGAAGAACGGAATCAGCATGGTTTTTACATTGCCAAAAATTTAATTGTAATATAAATATAAAAAATACTAAAATTTTGTATAAAATAGAAAATAACTTAGAAAGAAAAATTGTAGAACATTTCTGTATCGCCGAACATGTAAATTTACTTAATTTGAATGCTGGATTGATTGTTGATGCATGCTGGGAACGGCTGTTGGGTATAAAACGTAATCAACGAATAACATCCTGATGTATCCACTGATGAGGCCTAGATGGCGAAATGCATATGGATAAATTAATAAAATAATTGTTGTTCCTTGCTACCTGTTTGTCTTGTTTTGGCTCATAGAATTCTCGAAGTCGGAAATGGAAAGAGTATAATTTTTACTTGTTATTTAACTAAAATTTTTTATTTTTAGTGTGTTAATATTACCACCGATCCCATTGGTTTTAATAATTGATTTTATATTTTGAAATAAATTAAAATGTTATATTCTACGTTAAAATAAACTTTTATTTGTTATATTTCACTATAGTAGTAAATCGCTTATCTCATAGAAAATAATATAAATTTATAAATAAAACGAACGAAAAAATGTTCACAAATATTTAAATAAATTATGTATAGAAAGTTATTAATGTATCTTCAGATATATTAATGAATTATTTTTATATGGAACAATTACAATTAGTAAATTAGCTTATCTTCGTAGATCAAAATAATTACTTTTTATAAAATTAAATAGTTTTGATATAGTAATTATTAATGATAACGTTACAATAAATAATTAAAGATCAGATTATTATATGAACTTTGCTGTTATAAAAAATACTTCTGTGATACATTTTTTAATGGATTTTTCAAGATAATTGTTAATTTACTAAGTTTCAAAATTTTTAAGAACAAATAATATCAACATTTGAAATCATTTAAGTAAGATCCATTTCCAATAGTAAATAAGTAATTATTCTCTAATAAATATATCAAACGACCCGAGGCAATTTGTGTCAGTAAACGGCTCTGGAAGTGCCAGGATCGAGTCTGGGCGATCAATTCTAGAAATTTTACGGGAGATTGTCTGTTCTCAATTAGTCGAATTGTTCCTCTCATCAGTCGGCTGTCACCATTTTGGCCTAACCTACGATACCAGATTTCCTCTTAGTGCCACAGAGGATAGAATTGGAAATGAAAAATTATATATTATTTCGGATAGTTTCCCAGAGTTAATGCTCAATTTGTTTGTTTGTTTTGTTAAATTAACACAGCAACGCAACACTTGGGCGCCTAGGGGGAAGCCTTCCTCAAGTCTTTTTAAGAGTATTCAGGCGTTACAGAAGTGGAGAAAACCCCCTAAAACTCCACGTAACAAGTCCTTCCTGGCGAAGCATGAATCCACGACCGAACGAACTCTCAGTGTTCAGGGAACGGAATCGCTTGGCCACTTAACGCTCAGCATTTTATAATTATTACTATATGTTGATTGCTGAATAATACAATATATTGCATTTGTGTTTACGTTATTAGAAGTATGATTCCGTAATTGGTACTTTATTATAAATAAGATAAATTCATATATATTACAAATACGTGATTAAAATTCTAATTAGATAATCTTCCAAAATGGCTTATTAAAATGTATTACTTTTTATAAGATAAATATTATACAAAGTATTTAGAAATCGAAGGAAACAGATGAAATTTGTATGTTAAGCATAAAAATTCTAAAACAGTTTTTAATATCTTAAAGTTAAAAAATTACAAAAATTTTTAAATTTAATTAAAAATTTTTAAGATTTTAAAATTAATATTATAATATTTTGATTAGTACATTAAGAAATTAATGTTGCGATATTAATAATTAATAATCTTAAACTGAATTTCATCTTATTTCGAAATTAGTTGAATAGTTTTATCAGGAAGATATCAGCAACTTATAAATTATCAAATGGAAGAAAACTAGAAAATTCTATTAGGAAAGTTTACTTCAAGAATATATTTAGTAGAGAATTCAAAGAAATGCAAAACATATACCGTACCCATTATACTTTATATATAATTTATACTTCAATAAATCTCAAAAGAATTTTATTTTCAATCTTTAACTACACTTGGTTAGATTTATGAAGATCGTTTCTTCCGGTTCAGAAATTATCAAGTCACCAGTGAAACCAAAGAAAAATCAATGTGATAGTAGATTTCTAATACTTTATTTTAAATTATTAAAATAACATCTTTGCAACTGGTTGGATTTACTCGTATTGATTTCCTGTTTTTCCGTTGATAAATTGAAATTAATTTTAAATTGAAAAGCATTTACATTTCTTTCAGATCTATTTTGTGTGTTGAAACTTTTCTCGAGAACTTATAAAGCATGTTCTATTCTAAATAACTGATGTGTATATTTTAAATAAATCAATAAATCAGCATAAAATCAGTAAGTTTTAATAAAAAAGAATAGAATAAAATGTATAAATGTGTAATACAATTTAAAACTTTTTCAAAACTCTCCAAGGAAATTAAGAATTTTGTTGAAGATTGTTTATTATAAAAACCGATCTGTTTAAAAATAATGAATTCGCCATACACATTGCTAAAAATAAATAAATTTTAAAAACCGTTTATAAAACTTAATTTTATTAAAAATAGTAAATTAACTTCTTAACAATTTAAAATTAATTACTTGAAACGTAACATAATTCTAGTTTTATAAGAAACAATCTTATGAAATCCTTTCTTAATGAAAGAAATTTCTATTCGGTTGCACTAGTCAATATTGTTTTTATGCAAATAACTTTTTTTTTTTTTTTGTAAACATACAAAAGTATATTTTTAATTTAGCAGCTTTTATGTGAATTGCAATTGACTAAAAGTTTATTTCGTATGATTGTGAATGGAATGAAATGAAACATTTAAAAATAGCTGACGACGTCTGTGAATATTTAATTTAACTAGAAGACTTATATTAAAATAGTTTTTCAAAAGTTACATTATTTATTTTTTGATTTACATTAAGAGAAGATTAATAAAAGCATTATATTTTCTTCTATAAAATACTTTCTTGTTTCTCTCCTTTTTATCCATTTTGATTTAAATGTATGTTTATTCTCTTTATCAAATTAATAAAACATTAATTAACTTTAAGTATTGATTAATTGCGAAAATTTATTAATTATAATAAATTAAAAATAACAGATTTTACGTTTACTGTAGTTTTAAAATTATGATAAATCGAAATGAAATACTAGAAAAAAGTAAATTTATGATTGAGACAATTATGTGCTTAATTTAAATATTTAAAGTCAAGTAGACATTCAAAATAAATCCATAAAATATACTATTAAATATGAATTTTTATGTACTGTACATTATACTGGTTTTGATTTCAAATTAATTTCAGTTATTGAAACGATATTTTCCTCATTTATCAAAAGTCATATTTATTTTTTTAAAATATTTTCTTTCTCATTTATTATAATATTAATTATAAACTGTACAACTCACTACACATAAAATAAAGCTGTAGAAAAAATTTCATGAGAGATGATCTTATGAATGGTCCTTCGGGAACAGCTGCCATGTATAAGTCTTGTCTCTTCTACTTCAAGTAACGAAGTACGATATCATTGCCTGATCGATAAAAAAAAATTATTTTTCTTAGAAATTATCTCCATTTCTCTTTGGACAAAATCTACTTTAAACCCATTAAAATTTTTCACTGTTCTACATTTTTAAAATTTTCCTTCTAAATTTTAATATTTTATACTAATATTATACAAGATTAAATGATAAATTATAAAAGTTTTGCTACATAAACTATTTACTGAAGTAAATGTGTTAGGTGTAGCATTCGTAAATAATTTAACAAAAATAAATATCTTACTGTAAATAATTAAATATAAATAAGTTATTTTAAATATAGTTTTTACCCATCTTATATTATATAGGTATATATTAAGTTTATTTTATATAAATATATAATAATCATAAATTTTCAAGATAAATTTTGTATTTCAATTTTATATATTGCTTCTTAATATTTATTTTGTTATGACACTAAAAATGATGAAAGTGGAAGATAAAATAATAATAATAATAATTTGATGCTTATTGCAGGTGAATAGAAACTCCGAAAATTAGGAACGAAGTGAGAAATGTTTTTACATGTAATTTCCGGGTTTAAATATTAATTGTTATTTAAATTCAATATATTTAAAGTGAATTATTCGTCGAATACTTACTAAAAGTAAATGAATTTGAATTACAATATATCCAAAAACGTTTTCCACCCTTAGAATGCTGAGTGAAAACTCTGAATAACTTTTGTGCAATTCAACTAATTTACATAATAAAAAGAAAGATATTAAGCAGAAAACTGTAGATTATCACTATATTAAAATAAATTTTCTAACTTTCATAAATTAAAAAAGGATTAAATTTTTAAAATTTACAATGGTAGATTCATATTGAAAGAAAGAATCATACCCTATAAAATATTTTATAAATATTGTATAAGAAAAGAAATTTACAAATATAAGTAGAAATAAATACTAAGATAATTTTTGGTTGACTGAAAACGTTAAAATCAATATCATACTTAATTTTAAATAAACCAAAAATTACAGTGTATCCTCGCTTAACGAGCACCTCGCACCACGAATATCTCACATAACGAGCAAAACAAATTGTAAAAATTTGCCTCGCATAACGAGTGATGAGGAGAGGGGAAGTTCCGAATTGTGCGCATGAAGCATGCTCCATCAGTCTGTGTTTAGCACTCCTTCCGCTAGCATCTTAGTGTCGCTTGTGATCACATATTTTTCCAAACTTGTGTTCACACATCTTACTTATAAACATCAACAACCATAGCCCGTAATATAATAAACACGCCAAACGATATTCCAAATTCTTGAATCATTAAATTTAATGACTGATTCCAAATTAAATTTTAGAAATGTCTGAATTAAAAATTAACTATTTATAATTATTAAATTCAATACAAGATGGAAACATAACTGCCTACCTCTAATTAAATTAATTAATTTCTAATATTTAATTACAGTAGACCGTCTATAACACGGTAGATACGTTCTGTGTTATATGAATCCGTGTTTACAAGAGTCACTTAAATACATGAGCCAATCACAGCCCGTGTGCCGGGCTGTGATTGGCTCATGTATTTTTTCATGTGTTTTTTTTTTTTTTTTTGTTTCTGCAAATCGAATTCTCATTCCAGGATGGTCCATTCAGCGCTAGAAGAAAAGATAATGATGATCACACTCCTTAACAGTGTATATTGTACAATTTTTTTAAAAAATAAACGTTATAATAAAACATTTGAGCATTTTTTCGGTTTGGAACGCATTATCGTATTTTACATTAATTTCTATGGGAAAAATTGTTTCGCTTAACGAGTATTTCGCATTACTAGTAAAACTCTGAAACGAATTATGCTTATTAAGCGAGGTTCCACTGTATCTGCATAAGATAGATGGAAAAGATCTGTTGCAAGTGACAAAGAAAAATTATTTAACTTAACAAAACTTAACAAAATCGGTTTTAAAAAATTCCATCAGATGACTAGTGTTCTTGGGATACTATTGGGAATATTGTGAAAAAGTTCAATACAATGCAACTGTGACAAATTTTCCACAGTGTGGGGGGTCAAGAAAAATGTCAGTTCATGACATTATTCTTATTCATTCATTCATTCATAACAATCTATTTTTATCAACTCGAAAGTTAGCAATATTTCACAAACAGATTAACAACTAAATATGTGATCAAACTATCAGAAATCAATTACGTTGTTGTAGTGTAAACAAGTTGTCATACAAGAAAAAGATTTTGCTTTTTAAACCGCATATGAAAAAGCCTAACATGGACGAAGAAATACTAAAAATCCATCACGAATGACTGGAAACAAGTTTTGTAGTCACATGAAACCAAAGAGAATTTTTTTGAATTGGACGGAATTGTGAGAATTTGGAGAGACAAAGGACAAGCTTTGAAAAAATATGTCAAAGCTGACATGGAGAGTTAGCAAAATGATTTGGGTCTTACAGAGGTGTTGAAGAACTTGAATTAATCAATAGAACTATGAGCAAAGAACTCCTAGAGAAGGCTATTTCTCCATCAGTTCATAACCTTCATTTTTGAAAAATGCGCATATTTACCAACATGACAGACAACCCAATTACACAACTAAAATTACTACACAAAACATCAAAACACTAGACCGGTCTCTACAGTTTTCAGATTTAACACATTGACCATAAGTATTCAATTGACACTTGTGGTTAATATTAAAAACAAAAATTACAAAACAGTAAGTAACCTTCAAATCTGGTATAACTTGGTTAAGGAAGAATGTTCCAAAATTAATAACAATATAATTATAAGATTAGTGAAATCCATACCAAGAAGAGTTGGTGCAGACCTTAAGACCAACAGGGTTACATAAAACATTAATCTGTAGCACTTTGAAATCCTGAAACAAAAGAAATTCATCAGGTTGTAATTCGATTTTGACATATCATTTTGTAAATATTGATAAAAACCTAGTCTAATTTAAGTCATAAAGCATTAAAAAACTGTATGTCAGTGTAAATTATTAGTTTTTTAAATCTCTCAATTTTGTATGTAAACGTCTTGTAAGGTATGGAATCGCCAAGACGCGCGATTCCCACCTGTTTGTTATAACGAACTGTCATAACGGAAAAGTCGTTAGGATCGGCCGTTGGAAACGACCGTTAGGAACTTCCGTGGGAAGAACCGTTAAGTTTCGAATCGTCAACCATCGGACGATTGGCCGGCGGGAAGTGATCGTTGGCGGCCGTTGCGGGAACATTCAAATTTGATTGGAGCAGGGTTCGAACGCCGTCGACTATTTAAGTTCGTATCGCGATCGGCTGGGATGGTGTGATCGTATCGGAGGTGATCGGATCGGATCAAGGGAGATCGTCGTTATCGAGGTGCTAACTAACTCTCTTGTTGGAAGTTACGTGTTTGTGTACGAACTTGTTCCTGACTCGGAGGTTTTGTTAATTACAAGTCTGTTTGTTCGTAAGGAGTTCTTTCGACGAATTTGTACGGGAATAGTCGGTTGTTGTTCAGACTAGTGTTTGTGCCTAATTAATTGTAACTCTAATTTGGATTATTTTGTACATTTACTGTAAATATAAAATTTGTGTTTTCGTCAAACCGACTGAGTGGTTATTTTGAACATTACTCGTCTAATGTATTGTTCCCAAGTAAATATACTCAAAATTTTTCATAAAATATTGCAAAGGTGAAAAAGTTATTTGATATACTGTATAAGTCTTTAAATAAGTGTATGAAATTTTTGAAGAAGCGTTTTAATATTTTCTTCATTACAAAAATTAACTTATTAAGAAGTTTTTAAGAGTAACTACGTGTTAGATTTTATTCAAAAATAGTAGTTTATTTATTTAATTATTACTACAATAGAATATTTATTGAAAAACTGCGTTAATAATATATTAATTTAAAATTTTAAATATACTAATATTTTTTGTTTTTTGCAATATAGTATTCATATTGAAGTTAACACTGGCACTAATGATGATCGCATCTGATTTTAACTGTTAAAGCGAATGTTATAAATTTAAAAGTTGATAGTTTAATTAATAGGTTTGAAAATTAGAGGATTTTTTAAATTGAATTTCTTCGAGTAATTTAAATATTTGCTATTAAAACGACTTGCATCTTATTACAGTTCATCAATCCTGCCGTTCCATAAGATAAGTTAATTCTTACAAAGTTTCTTGGGTTGTTTGAGCCGTTTCACCATCTGCCTCCTCTGTTATGGGTCTGTTCGAACTCATGAATAGTATAACAAGAGATCTTTCATTACTCACAAAGCATGAATTAATAGAGAAATAACTTTTTGAAACGATTCATCTATACAAGAAATAGTAATCAGAAACTTCCTAATTTTTCTATAAAAATTTATAATTGTGTAAATAAATTAAATTAAATTTTTTCTTGAATTTAAGTCATTTTTCATGTTGATATAAAAATTTTCATGAGTCATATCGATATATGTTTTCGTGGTATATTAGAAAAATCTTAAAGATAAAAAATTTAAATGAAGAGCAACGTTTCTGAATTACCATGAAATAACGGACATTTTCTTATTTCATTAACATGCAATCGACATTAAGAAAGATTTGGAAATAGAAAACTTAATAGTGTTGCATTATTTTGAGTTAATTAAAAAGCAGTTTTCTTACAATCTTTTGAGAAATAGATAAAAAATATAAACAATCAAACAAGTTTTAAACAGCATGGGTTTCAAACTATAAATAAAGCAGTATTTTTGGTGAGAATAGCAGCGATTTATATTATTCAATCTACTTAGTGTAGGTTGATCAACATTGTTGATAACAATGACTACTAGATGAAATAAATTTCTTGATTTAAAAGAATCATTTTAATATACTATACAGGATTTACATGTCAAGCGTACGTCCGAAGAGAAATTATGAAAATGATGGATAAGTTTTGCAAGATTAGTTTTCATAAATATACGTGTAGATTTATGTAAAATTTGCCAATAAGCATTGCTTCTGCTAAAGATTTTCTACAGTGGTGCGTAAGAATGTGACTGAGATTTTCATATAAATAAAATTCTTCAAACGTTTTCGCTATACGAGCGTCAAAATACGGAACTTTAGTTCAATATGATATTATTTTTCAATGATCTTTCAATATCAGGAAATGCAAACTAGATATTGTATTATAATATTTAAGATATTTATTTGTTATTTTTATAACATCTGTAATATAAGCTTTATATAGAGATTATTTAATAACAATACATCAGACAATATCCAATATTTGGAATTTTTTATAAGAAGAAACCTTTTATCCCCAGGATGATCTTTTATCTTCCTTCCTAATCAATTTCTTATATTTTTTATTAGAAAAGATCTTTTGCCATTTTTCTACGCTAGTGATGGGGTTATCCTAATAGTCATTAAGAAATTCTTACAAAAGAAGATAATGACATAAATAAATATTGTCAGATGTGGAGTCTAAAAATTAATCCTCTAAAATCTATCATAACTATATTTCACAATGATTCTAAATTATCTAAAAAGTAAGATAAATTTTATATTAATGACTTGAACTTTAATCAATGTAAATCAAAAATAAAATATTTAGATATTTGGATAATGAACTCCATTAATTTAAGAAAAAATATATATTTCTATATAAATATATACAAATATGTATTTCTATATTTGTATTTAAATATATATTTAATGTAATTCCATTAATTATTTTGAACACATAAGGAAAAAAGCATACCGGTATGACTTAACTGTTTGTTTGATTAAACTGCAGAAAAAATTAAATTGTGGAATACTCAAATGCTGTTCACCTTTTAAATTGGATTATTCTAAATACAGTATTACATAAAACTCCAATTTGCTGATAAGTAGAATTCATTCAAAATAAATTCTTTAGATTCCTTTATAAATTTAACTTTGGTGTGTCAGAATACGCTATTAGTTTGGAGTTTAACTGAATAAATATGGATTACAGTAATAAGGATTGTCAAATCTATTACTCGATTATCAACAATCTAAAAGTCGTTAGTTACAAACACCTTTAATACTTTGTTGAAATGGTCTAACGGCTGAAAAAAAGTAAACAAAAATGATTGACTGGGCTTTTTTAATTTCTAAATTAGTACGATTTATTTCTATCAACCTCCATGCAAGACAACACTTTCAGGAAAATTCTGCTTGAAACTTACCAAAAACATGATTAATAAATCACTTAATTGCTTCTGATCTTCAAAGAAAACATCTCTTTCTGACACATAGGATATATATTATTAGGCTTACCTAGCAAGAACAATATATCCTTTGATCTTATTCATACAGATTTTAAACCTTCCTAGCTCAAATCAGATTAAATGTACTGTATCTATCATGAAAGACAGATTTTCTTACATAAGGTAAAAGTTGTTATCTGTGTTCAGAAACTGTCTTATTCTTTTACATCGTTTGTATCTGCAGCAAGATCATAGAAACAGTTTACATCTTAACAATTCTACAACCTTGTTTACAGAATGTCAACTCTGCCATTTTCTAAAACCGAGTTATATAAATCTATAAGATTCCAATGACTTCAAATGATAAATAAATTCGGTCTCACTAAGCTGTTTTCTAAATGTAAAATTGTAACTTATGCCATTTACATTAAATAAAACGTGCCCAGCAAAAATTATATAAACAAAATCTAACACTTTATCTTCGCTGAGAAAGTTTAATTTTAAACAAACGTTTTCGGCCTATTCTATAGGCCATCATCGGGCTAAAAAAATCGAATAGTATCGTTCCATAAGAACGAATACAAATATTTAATCTTTAAATTAACAACGGATTAATACAAATATTTAAATTTAAAAATTAACAACGGATTAAAAGATGATACATAATAAACTAATATCGTATAGAATTAAAAACAAAATAAAAAACAAAATAAAAAACAAAATAAAAATCAAAAATAAACTCAGAAAAACTTCTAAACACAAGCATAGAACCATAAAATAAACATGTAAATTAAGAGTTCCTTGCAGAGTTCTTAACCATATACTTCCAGGCCGATGGAAGGCCCTCAGCGTCCCTCGCATTTATACACGCCCCTTCCAGGAGCACAAGTATAACATCAGAAAAAGCTCCAACGCCACGATACTATCCCAAATGGCTCAGACCGAAAGCTCGATAGTTAAATGGGATGAAGCGGACATTATAAAACCTGTGAGCTCCCCAACGTTGGCGAGGACCGCTGAGAAAATAGAGATTTACAAGAGCAAGCTGGAAGGGGCGTGTATAAATGCGAGGGACGCTGAGGGCCTTCCATCGGCCTGGAAGTATATGGTTAAGAACTCTGCAAGGAACTCTTAATTTACATGTTTTGTTTTATTTTGTTTTTTATTTTGTTTTTAATTCTTTACGATATTAGTTTATTATGTATCATCTTTTAATCCGTTGTTAATTTTTAAATTTAAATATTTGTATTAATCCGTTGTTAATTTAAAGTTTAAATATTTGTATTCGTTCTTATGGAACGATACTATTCGATTTTTTTAGCCTGATGACGGCCTATAGAATAGGCCGAAAACGTTTGTTTAAAATTAAACTTTCTCAGCGAAGATAAGGTGTTAGATTTTGTTTATATGCCATTTACGTAATTGAAGTTATTTCCACACTGTTCTTATGAGGGACAATTTTGTTTTTATTCAATCAATTTTGTATAATTACTACAATGCCTTTCTTATTGTCTACTGTAACATGATTTATTTCTTTTTAAAGTAAACATTACAATTAGTATTATAAATTTTTGATATATTTTTGGATAATTAGCTTTTCTAATTTTTTAACCATTGTCTTAAAAATTTTCATGGTCCATTTTTGTACGATTTTATTATAGAATTTATAACAAAATTGATGCTAAGAAGGTTCTAAGGTACTTAACTTACAGAATAAAGCACAACTTATTCCAATAATAACTTGTAATGTACTGTACAGTACAAACAAATCATATTTTCATTGTTAAAATAAGTTCGGTTCTGTTTAAAATTATTTCATTCTTCTTCCATTTTATCCTTTTTGTGATTTCTGTTTTAAAAATCCAGATCATTTGTACTTATAGAGGAATGCAATATCGCTTGTTATTCTTGCTTGCATTTCGTATTTTTCTAAATACAGTATATACATTAAAAAACTTTTAAGGTTTTGAATGATATTGTTTATTTACTGTGTGAGATAATTTTAATGTTGCTGCAAATGTTTATGACATTTACTGTACATAAAAATTTTGTAAATTTTACTAAAATTCGGTCATTTGTTTCAATGATTTTATACTTGTGTTGTTTGACATGTTGGAAAGTGGACTAGATTAATCTATAGAAATATAATATTGACTATTTTGGGATTTTAATAATGTATTATGGAATCTTACGTTGCAGGTTAACAAGAACAGTTTTATGAATAATGTACAGTATAAATAGTAATGGACGATATAAGTACTTGGTAATGTCATTGATTACATTTTTTAAAAATTTTAACAATTATTATTGTTATTGAAGTAAATACAATAATTTATTATTATTTACTTTAATAATAAATTATTATAAATTAAAAAAGTTATGACTGGTGCATAAAGAAGTACTCCGTACTTAAACTTTTATTAATGTGAGGAGAAATATTTGAAATCTCTGAATTAAGGAGTAATTAGAAGAAACGTATAAGATTCAAAATGTTGCTTTATAAATAAACGAAAATTTCTGAAATTCAAGAAAAATTTTTATAGAAGAATAAATTAAACGACAGAGAATTATAAATATAAAATTTTTCTTAAATATGTGTAAGAAAAGTATTGCATGTAAAACATGTAATTGATATGCATTGATTTTTTTATTTATTGTATAAATTTTATTTTTAGTTTTATCATCTAAATTTCTACAGTCTTGAGATTTTACTATATAATTAACACATAAATGAATAATTATATAAAATTCTCAGGAAATTGTTTAAAAATACAAAAAATGTAGTTTTAATTAGTTTGAGGAATTTTATTTTATTTTCATAATAATTTGAATTATTTCAATATTAAGCGATTTATCGGATATGAGAAAGTTCAGTAAATTTTTATGTTCTCTTTTTGCAGATAGATTAATAAATCATTTTTGGCTTATTATCTGACTTCATTTACTGAAAATAACTTATCATCGAAGAATGAAGACCAATTTTTATCAATTAATTCTTATCTAAATCTCTTGCTTTGATATATTTTTAATAATTCTTAAAATTTCAATTATATAATAATATAAAGATTCAGGAAATTCCTAAAAATAAAAGTAATGACTTAATGATAAATAGAATAGAAAGCGTAATAAATTATAAAATCAAGATTTCAAACAAATTAAACAATACGGAGGTCCCAGTTGCAGGTTTTTCTAAAAAGTTTTTAAAGGTTTATTAGCTAAACTTTGTGTAAAAAATAATGAAAATATAAATAAAACTGCATTGGTTTAACAAATACATTTGTTCAAATTTTAAATTAATTGTTATATCTTTGGTAGATAAAACAGCTTTTTTGGGGTCAGCTTTCAATATTCTTTTGTATAACCTGATATATTTTTCTTGGAAATTACATCTAAAGTTTGTTCGAAGACTTTTTGGTTTTCTTCTGGTCTTTTTTTTCTCAAATCTGTAAGTTATGGCAGAAGATAAAAGGAAAAAATAAATAAAAAAACCCAATATCATATGTGTATTCAATATGACATAACTAGGTCAGATTGATTCTTCTGGTAAGAAAAAATTTTCTCTACGTACTGAAAAAAGTCATTGTGATAGGATATATTTTTACAGTTTTAAAACTAGAAAAATATACTTATTAATAAATAAACTATAAAATTGAATGGAAAACTATAAATGAAAGCTGATAGGGATGAAAACGAACACGTGAACAAAAAATCTGTCTTCTAACAACTCTAATTGAGCAATTGGGAAGCTGATGTAACATAGACATTTACACATCAGCTTCCCGAATGTAAATTCATAGCTTAACTCTCGGGATGTAGTGGTCCCAGGCCAAATAGCGCATATCATCATTATTTAAAATTTGTTAAACTACAATGCGTGACTGATTTTATAATAATTTTAGTTATGGTTAACTATCTTTAAAAATTTTATTTAATAAAATAATTGTAAAAATTAAAAGTGATTATTTAATTGTAAATAATTTATTTCATTCTAACTAGAAGAAAGTAAAAAATATTCACTATTCTGTACATGGATATATTTCACACCTGATTAAATCACTTAAACATAACGATCTGGTATTAAAATCAATAATTTGTGAAACAATATTTTGTTCTACACACAAAAAGTTATGATTTTTCTCAGATTTAAAACAGTTTTTGGGCTGCAATTTGAAAAAAAATTGTAGACCTATAAATTTCCACTGTCCCATGTCTGTCCTTCCTTCTCTCGTGAATGGAATTAGATATACGAAGTTAGAGATCAGAATTGGAACCCGTTTAGGTATGAGGTCCCGACTGATTATATAGGACATTTCATTTTATACTGTAAGTTACGTTATTTGAATTCAAACATTCCCCCGAAAGGAGTTACATGTCAGGAACAACTCTATTGTTATAGGAAAAGTATGATGTATAGGGGCAAGACATTACTAATAATGAGATGGCGAGCATATATTTTAAATGAAATAAATTTTAAAAATATGATTAAAAATTTCAGCCCGGACTGGTGACGATGTCACAATAAACAATTGCTCAAAACTTTCAACAATTTTTCTGCATTATAGAATCAATTATCGTATTATAAAAATATCAGCGTTTATATTCAGCAATAAATTTATCGTAGAAATTTAAATTTCATATTTGAAAATATTTTTTTAATATTATAATCATTTCTTTGTTCTTTGAAATTAACACAAAATTGCTACGGAAACCTATTATACAGGAATACTTCTTTCGATGGAAAAAATAGACTTTATTTTCTATTTATTATAGGTTCTCCGTAGCAATTTTGTGATTAATTCCAAAGAACAGAGAACAAAAGAACAAACAATCAAGTATTATAATTACTTTTATTATATTTACTATAACGTTTCTTAATAATTCGTAATCCAGGAAGTAATTATATGATAATATTCCTTAATAATTATTTTACTTCATTTATTTATATCTAAGAGATTTTAGACTTTAAACATTTACTCAAATCGAAATTTAGAATAAACTGAAAAAATAGTAAGTTATATTAAAGTTAAATAAAGCTTAATGTAAATAAATATTTATCATTTAAGTTTTATAAATGTATTTCATAAAAATTTTTCAAGTTTTAGATAGGATAAGATAATTCACCCACAAGCAATGGCTTATATCGAAATCCCTTTCTGTTCCAAAAAAAAAGGAAAACTGTAAGCAAATTAAGATAATTTACATTATAAAAAAGTCATTTAATATGAAATAAGAAATTGAGATATAATTATAATTTTTGAAAAATATTTTAAATATGTGAAATAAAATCTTAGAAATTATTGCCTAAGTAAATGAGTTATCAATTAGATATACTAATCATCTGTTATTTTAAAATCCGTGTTTTTATTAAATACTGTAAGGTAATGTAAATATTTTAGGTTTCTAAATCAATGAAAAATATAAATTACAGTTATTATCACTAATAAAATTATTATGTAAATTACAATAAATATAATATCGAATACTGGATGGATAACACGGATGTCGAAGAATGGTATTAGCTCCAGTCCGGTCAGTTAATTTAGAAATTGGTTGGGTTGATCCGATATTCTACTGAAAATCCTATTAAAATTGGTTACTTGTCAAACCCCTTTATTTCATAACTGTTGTTGTTATGGAGACTACACACGTGCCGTTATACCTGACCAGCTATGCCTGTTGATGGACAGTTTAGTTTTAGCTAGCATGGCAACTACAAATGATGTTTTTAGGGTTAGGATTATTATTTGTAACAAAAACGTATTGTAATAATAAAAAATCCAGCATCGAGTTACTTAACTTTCCCGGCAACATTTAAAACTGTGTGTTTGGCGCTATATGTTATGGTATTTTATTAATAAAACTTTTTATATTTTTAATTAATATAAAATGGTAAAAGACTTAATTTTGAGGGTAGGGATGGGTTTTATAAATATTTGTAAATGCTAATAACGAGTAAAATTGTCATTAAGTCCGACCCTACTAAAGATATTTCTGGACGTTTCAAGGTCCCGAGTCCAAAAATGTAAACATCTTGGAGGATCAGTTTTTGACCAATCGTCATCGATTTTTTTCCTCTGTTATATATAACAGAGCCGAGAAAGTAAAAGCAATGTGTTACATGGCGCAAAGATTGGTTGAGGAAAAGGCAACGGTTTTCACAACTTACTGATTTGCCAGTTGCTCTATTTCTTTATGTTTTTGAACTAATTTTAAATAACTCTCCTCTTTTTTGCTTTATTGTGACAGTCTTTAGATTTCACTTGCCACAACTAGTTTTCATTTTTATATATTTCTATAAATTCCTTCAAACATACACGATGGCTATTTCGAAAATCATGTTCATAAAGAAATGCACGCCTTGCCAATATGACAGATACAAAATAACTGAACTAGTCGCCGGACTGCTCCACTATAAGGTCTAGTATGCCTTTATAGTTGATCCAGGCGTAGATAAATCGAATGAAATAATTAATTTGTTTCGGTCGCCTGAACAGGCCGAGAAAAACTGACAGTTCTGTTATCCACACGTTCAAATATAATAGTACCTGTATAAGCCACCTTTATGATCTAATCAGTTATTACAGGAAATTCATTAAATTTAGTATACGTAGTTCCAGGATTGACTATTTGACTCGATTTGTCAACCCTGACGGATGATGAATATGATTGATTAGTATTAAATATGATTGACAATTAGAATTTTAAAAATACAAAATAATTTTGAAAAACTTAAAGAAATAATTAGTCATAATTTCACCAGAATATCAGAAATAATTACTGAATATTTCAGAAACAATAAGACAAATCTTATTTATAATTGTTAAAATTTGAGATTAGTTCTAATTATTTATTATAGATAAACAAAAATATTAACAAAACTCTAATTTAATTTGACAATGTCTGAGTGAAAACTTAAGAAATTGATCTTAATTTAAATTTGCAATTAAAAGATTTATCCTTTAATTGAAGATTGCAAAGAAGAAATGCGCATTAATTACGTAAGCTACTTACATCCAATTTTAATTTGAATGAAAGGATTTCACGAGTTGAGTTAACATAACACTTTCAAAAGAAGTCTTGAAAACATTGATTTCAATATTTTCAAAGATCATTAGTGTCTACTCGAAGATTACACAAAATAATTATGGCTTTATAGTAAACAAGATAAAATTAAATATTTATTTGTTTTACTGTTCGATCGTTTTAAAAATGCATGATACCAACACGTACTGTACACAGACATTATATAAAGTCAAATGCTGTAATTCTACAGCACTTTGTGAAAATAAATTTATAAGTCTTTTATTTTGTAAATTATAAAAATTATTAATTGTAAATTCTTTTAAGTAAATAATATTCTTTTTTAGTCAAACAATTTTAAATAAAATGCTACTTTACTCTTAACTTGAAACTTCGAATAATTGTAAAAATATGAAATGTATGGAAGAAAAAAGTAATATTTTTTATTTAAATATTGTTTAAATAAATTTAATTAAAATAATAATATATAAATAATAATAATTGAGATAAAATAAAAATACCTGGAATGAAGTTTTTTGAGCAAAAGAAGAATGTCTCATAGCATTACAATGACAAATATTTCTAAGGGTGAATTCTTCAATAAATAGCATTTCTTTAAAATATTAAGTAAAACATAATTTAAACATGTCAAAATATTAAGAAAGACATTGCAAAAATAAGATACAATATTTGTTCAGAAAACACAGATAATGTAACACAAGATAGAAGCATAATGTAATCAATCACAACACTTCTAGTCAAATGACATGTTTCTATAAGTAAACATAAAGTGATGTTCCTACGGTCCAGATGGTTTCAATTCGCGGCGACAATAGTAAGTTAAATGTGTTTACCATTGTTGCTGCGAGTCAAAAGTATTCTCTGAGAACGCATATTTTATTGTTGTAAAAGATGCATTCTGAAAGAATAGTTATATTGAAACGTCCCTTATGTATTTCGAAATCTCAACGGATAATCACAAAGAAATATACAAAAACTTGAAAATTGGAAGACTTCATCTAGATCGATGCTTTCAATTGCATGTATACACATTCGTTTTGTCATGAATTTTCTTTATTATACAATTTCTTGTTGAAAAACCCTCCACAGAAATTTTTTTGAAAAATGATATTGTGAATTTATTCTCACTTTTTCGCAATTATTTCAGATTATTCTTATAAAATAGCATTCATAGTTGTCCTGTAATTATAGTATATTATTGTAAATATAACATATTTTAACATATTATTTCTGATTTTATTTAAATGTATTGTTTATTGTGTTTTTTAATACTAATCTGTATTTAGATCAACGGTTTATTTATATGTATTTTTATACACAAAAGTTGAATATATCTGCGTTTATTATAAAACAATTTTTTTACATTATTTATTTAAAAGAAATATACGGATATTTTGGGGGGTTTGAAAGAACATCAAAGAATTTATTTTAAAAACACTTTAACTAATATAATAAATTTCTAACTTGATTACATGAATGACGTTATATTTAGATTATGTTTACGTGGAAACATTACACAAATTTAATAAAAAAGTTTTTCAATTTTTTAGAATTTCTATAATTCTTTGATACATTAAAACCGATCAAAACGGAAACCTGAATAAAAACTAGAATATACAAAATGTCTTCCATTTCAGTACAGAATATTTAGGGAAGAACTATTTAGTGTATTTAATTTAAGTCATCCTGCCTCTTTGGCACTCTTTTTTTTTACTATATTCCGGTTTAAAAAGAAAGTAAAATTAGAATTCGGAACTTTTATTTATCAGGGAAAAGAAAAGTTTAAAAAATATTTGCAATTAAAATTTACCATTAAAACATTCAACATGTATTCACGAAAAATCTACTTAGCTATAGCAAAGAATAATGTTGACACTAATAATATATTTAATTAAATAATGACATTTTACTTTTCCGGCTGTTATATATATAACAGTCGGAAGTATGGTGATTGGTCAAAAAAGGACCCCACCCAAGACGTTTACATTTTTGGACAGAGGGAATCTTGAAACGTCGAGATATGCAGAAAAAAAAATTCGGTTTCTTTCTGTATGTAAGAATGTTAGTATGTGTGTGAGGAGTGCAGGATTTTGTTCATCCAATTTGAAGTTTAGTAACTTCTGTGCCTTTTTTTCCAAAATTTCCGAAATTTTTCAGGGAGGGTTGTGTATTAGGGGGAAGTGATGCTATTAAATTATAAAAACCAACAACTGCTATTAAATTTTTGTGGTGAAAGGTCAAGTCGGTGGAAAGATGGAGGGATCTTTTTTCATATCTCGAGTAGGTCGTATTTAGTGAAGATTTTACTAGTTATTAGAATTTGCATTTTTTTTTATATAACTCATCTTTACCATTAAAATTAAGTTATTTGCCATTTTATAAGAATTAATATTATAATTTTTTTTTTTAAGTTAAAAAGTTTCGTTTGGGAAATTCATTAGTCCATGGAAGATCGCAACTTCACATCTAAGACACAGGACAATTTTCCGCCTTTTTTGGACAAAAGTTGTGTTATATGCCGTAAAATACCCTAATCTAAATAAAAAATGTACAAAACAAGGTTATGGTTGAAAATATAAACATTGTGATTTATGTATTAAGAATGTATTAATAATATATAATGTATATAACAATTGACGAATACATTATCGCAATACATTAAAAGTTATTCTTGTGTTTTGAAAAACCGGTCCAAAGATCAGTCCCTCTCACTGTGGGTTTAATAACTTTCTTTCTTTTTTAACATCATAAAATTTTACTGAATGACTAATGGAAATATAGGAGAAGGATATTTCTAATTTAAAACTCTGAGGAACTGAACGGGAAATCACCTCAGCTATCCTTCCCATGTATAATGATCAGACTAAACCAAAGGTCCCCAAACTACGGCCCGCGTTGCTTCTAGACAATTGAAATAATCTTGATTTAAATAAATAAATAAATATATATATATATATATATACATTACTAGGGTTAAACAAGTTAGAGTTAATTTTCTAATATTAATGTTAAAAGTTTATTAGTTTTTCTTTTGAAATCGAATACTAAACTTAATTATTTATCGTAAATTCAGTAAAAAAATTAAAATCTGCACATTATTATTAACAAGTAGTTTGGCATGCGTATATTTATTGAACATTCCACAGAACAATTGACAGTAATTGTTTTCAACTTCATATTAGGAGCGTTACGCTCAGCCATTAAGGTTAGCTAACAATTAATCTTAATAGCTTTCACAGTCGTTCATCCTCTTCGTGTGACAAGTGACAAACTTCGATGCTTTGAAATGAAATTGGTCGACGTGACTGATACATCTTGGTTTTTCGACAGACGTTGACCTGAATTATAAATAACATTGGCAAAAAATCAAAAAGAAATTGCTGTAACTTTATAGCCTTTTATTCTAACTAATAATATTGGACTGGTGCAATAACATTAATGCTAATTTTATCGGTAAAGTTACAAGTTAAACATTTTAATTAATTCTTTAAAACTTTGTAATATAATAAATAATGTTTAAGTATCAATTTATTTTATTTTATAATGTTATTGATAGCTGTGAAAAAATTTATTTAAAAATCTTTTCATTAAACGCATGAATTATTTTATTAGAATCGTTGGCTGCTAGCTTTTTTTTTTCTTCTTCTTTCTTTCTTACCTAAAAGAATTTGTTACTTTGATTGAAATTTGTAATAAATCGAAATTTAAAATTCGAACTTTCTAATTCAATTTTCGATGTTTCGTTTATCGAAAGTCAAGACGTTTTTAAAAAGACGTGTTTTAAGTCGAAGTTTGTATGGAGTAAAGAATAGAAAAGAGATATATTGGCACAGTTAGTGTATCATTAGAAATAAATTTTTCCTTATCTGATTGTTATCTCTTTAGAACTTTCAGAAACGAGCACTTTTATAAATATAAATAAGGCCTATCTAGGGTAAACATCTGTTTGCAATGGTTTAGCTTACCTTTATATTACATTTTAGATAAAACGCTAGTTATACAAAGAATTTCAGTTACTCTTTCTTGAGTAATATATATATATTAATTTTAAACCATCTTGGAACTAAAAACACTATAATAAATACAATAGAACTTAGTACTGAAAGGAAAATTTTCATAAATTTTAAATTATCCAAGGTTGTTGAATAAATTTAAAGTATCGTGAGGAATTTATTATTATGACATTTAACAATTGCTAACAGATTAAAAAGTTTCCAAAGAAAAAACTTTAAAGAAACTTTCTGCAACTTAGCACATTAAAACTATAAATAAATAGTGCTATTTTCCAGAATATATTTATGATATATATATATAATAAAAAATTATAAAAATTGAACGTTTTTTAACACTAAAGTTTAAAAATTTTTAGCGTTAAAAATTATAAACTCGTAAGTTATAAAAGATAAAATATGATAACACGGATAAACATTGAAAAAATTAATAGGAGTTTATTTTAAAAAGTTTAATATTGTTTGAATAATAAATTTAATATTAAAAATAAAGTAAAATGCTTATCTTTTATAAATTTTTAACTTTAATCAAATGCAGAATAATTAATTGAAAAAGTAAAGATTGCAACAGATTAAAATAATGACAATACTTGTTTACAATTTTAAAATTAAACAAACATTAAGGTTTATAAAAAATTGTATAACGTCATATTAATCAAAATGATTAAATGTTGTTATTATTCAACTTTATTATATTTCTTACAGTCTGTAAACATTAAATAAACTAAAAATTAATATAAATCTAAATGTAATAATTATAAGAACGTTTTATTTAAGTATTATTTTATATTTTAACAAATTAAATTGCAAATTGGATCCGATAGTTTTCAAGTAAATATTTTTATATTATATTATTATATAAAGAAAATGTTCTTTTTATTTGTCTGTAACTTTTATTTAACAAATTTCTTTGTTTTAATGCTTATTTTTTTAAATTTCGGCAGATTTTTATAAAATAAAACGACTTGAAATATAAAAAACGTTTTCTTAAACTCGAAATTTCTTTCAAATAATTTAACTTTAATTTCGACGTGGATTTTTTTTCTTGGTATAACAATAGACTTTATCTTTATTCTACTTTGAAGGCAATAGTATAAAACAGAACAGTTTTTCCCAAATTAATTTTATAATTTATAATTTTTTGATTACAAATTTAATTTATGAAAGTTATCGTAAATGTGGTTATTATCACCATCAATACATTTATTCAAGTTAGTAAATTTTGATAACACTTATATAATTATCAGAAATTAGTGATTATTTTAAATACTATCGATTTATAGTATAAAATTTCAAACTTTCATTTATATATTAATCCTCTTTAGAAGTTTTATAACTGTAATTATTTTAAATTAAGAATACATTTCTAGGGACTTTAATTAAAGTATATTATCGGCCCATTATTAAATATAATTGAGATATGTTAATATGACACAGATATTCGGATTTTTAAAATATATTTTGTTGAAATATAATCGTCTTACAATTGAAAATAAAACTTTCAATTAAAAAATGAAAAACGGCAGCGGAAAAAAGTTCGTAGATGTTTTATTGATAGTTATTAATTTAAATAGTATAAAAAACCGCAAAAAATAAAACCATCTATTGAATTATAGTACTCAAAACTAAAAAGTATTTTATAGTTCATGACCATTAAATGTAATTTTATCAAAAATTATTGTGTTATTGATGAATTGTTGCACTTTCAATTTTAACGCAATTAAAAATTTGCCTAATGTAATAGCCTATATTCAAAATGACTACAAAAAATGTGACTTTTTTCAAAAATCTCTTATCAACCCTGTGTATAAATAATATACTTATTAGTACTTTAATTATACACAGGGTAGATGAAGAGAACTCAGAGCTATATCCCTAGGACCTTGGTGTTTATATGGGCATAAATTATAACCTTGGAATTATGAATTCTATAAAAATCAATTAACTTAATTTCAAGTGTACAAAGAAAGAAAGAAAAAAATGTGTTGCTCCCATTCTCTTAAGAAGGTTTAGGGTTTAGAAGGGAATCTGTAGGTCTTGGGCATCTGATCACTCTGCACAGCCCTGACTATATAGATAAAAATATATAAATGAGAACAGGAAAGTAAATGCTAGAAAATTTTTTCTAAAACGTATAGTTAAATGATAACGAACTACCAATTCAATATCTTTATTCATTTAATTTTATAAAAATAATTTATTATATTTGTATATAAATTATATTATAATATTTAAATTTATTCATCTCATATAACTGAAATTTTTGTGTTTTTGATCGTTTATGTAGAGAAAATATAAATAAAAGAATTACGTGAAACGCAAAATTTACTCTGTAAACGCAAATCAAACAAAAAATAGAAAAAAAAATATTTACAAATTGAAAGCCTAGCAATTCTTTACATTTAAATATGGAGAATAAGTCTTTGCATGAATTAGAAACTCTATTAGATCTTTGATAAAAAATATTGAAAAGCTTAAGCTTTTCTTTCTAAACAATATCTTTGTTCTGCTTAGACAAATTAAAGACAGCAGCTTTTACAGAGAAAAGAAACATCTAATGTAAGATAATTTTTGTTTTTTTGCAAGAAAATATTTTAATCCTTTAAAATGTTGAAAAAAGGCACAGAAAATTCTAAAAATTTGCTTAAAAATTTTATAACTTTAATTCAACTGTATTAATTATTGTATCGATGTTATTAACTATGATATTATATCAGAAATCTTGTTATTACGGAGCTTTCCTCATACAAATAAAACATCTATTAATTGATTACATAAAATTAATTTAATTTTGTTTATTTTATCAATGAATCAAGCATTGATCTGTCACTTAAACAATTTATTTTGAGAGTATTAATTTCTATTTTCGCAATCCTCGTAAATACTTCGTAAATTCATAGCTTTTCCGATTGAATTATTATTAAGATGATACGAGTGAATATATTTCTCACAATTAATAATGTGTATATATATAAAATTATTGATAAAAATTATAAAAAACGATGACTAAATATTACATATATATTTTTTAGAAAAACTTTATCGAAAAAAAAATGTTAGTATGACTTCATCTGGAGATGCGTATGTTTAGAGAAAGCTAAACAAAATCCTTTTTACATTAGCTTTTGTGTTGATAAAATAAATATGAGAAGAAAAAAATCTCATCCCATAATCTCTAACTCTTACTGGCTAAAGATAAAGGTCTATCTTCCATCATTTTTCTTACTTTTCTTTATTTATCAAAAAACGAAAAGAGTTGTATAGTATATAATAAAATAGACTCAATTAGTTAATTCATTAATACATTTTCTAAATAAAGGTATCATTATTTCTTAATTTTTATATTTTTTCCATAATCATTAGAATTTAGGCAGATATCAAATCATTATAAAATAAAAAAATTGACGTTATGTAAGGAAATTTAGTATAAAAATATAAATAAGCCGGAATCTGCCATTTATCGCGTGAATAATTAAATGTATTAAAAATTTTTTTAACAAATTGTAACATACAAATTATTTATTAACGATATTATTAAAGAATCTTTTAAGAATAACAAAATGTATAATTGTATACACAGAAATATCGATACGATAATTAACACACCAAATTAAAAATTATATATATCACATCATTAAAAATATAAAATATTTAAATAAAATTTAAAAAATATTTTTGTGTCTTATTGTCCATCTTAAATTAGAGGATATTTTCTTGTAATTAATTTAAAAAATTTATCTTATTCAGTTCATTCAATACTTTTTTTCCCCAGAAGATTGCTATCTTCAAACTGGTTTAAACAAAAAAGTTATTTATATATTATAATTCTCCTACGCTATTCCTATGCTTTTTAATGATTTGATATAAGTTTAATTAGTAAAAATATTTATTTTCTATTTATAAATAATAAAAATTAATAAGCTTTCATATTCAGCCCATTATTTAGCATCATTTCTTTCTTAGTTTCAATACGTATGTATACGGATAATCCTGCACGTGGATTTATGTAAATATATTCATTATATATACTTATTATTACGTACGAAAATATTATAAAATGATTAGTCTACCATATTACAATGTCTAGTATTAACTTCGTTTTTAATAGGCCTACATGTTAAAATTGATCTATAAATATGGATTGCAAACCAAGTGTTATCCGTTGTCAGTATTAAGTCGTCTACTATGCAGTACTTTGTCATTCTTAACAGTGTTCCAACAGCTTTATATGTTAATATTTCTCCTGTCATATTGACCATTTTGTGGAATAAATAGGAATTCTGAGAGCTTCTTATCGATATTTTACGAAAATACTGACAATGTTTACATAAGAATAACAAAAACAGATAATCCAGTAAATACTTTAGTAACATCATTAGATAAATATATTTATATAAATCCAGATGCAAGGTTATATTTAGAAGAAAGTTCTTTATTTCATCGTATTTCATAATCGATAATCTATAGATTATTGACAGTGAACGTTCGATTATTGCTAAACTATATTTAATGAAGACGAAACAAATAAAGTTACTTAGAATAAAGTTTAAAAATGAATTCGTATTTCAATTTTTATATTTTCTTTTAATATTCTGAATGCTAATTAACTATTCGAATGCAATTTTTAAAACAAATATCGTTAATTGAATAATTTTGCAATGTTCTAATAAATAATTAACTAATATGTATTTAAAATAATGTATTTTTTCAACCAGAGCGAAGCATGCTTGGCAAAATTTTCGTGTTTCTTTTAACAAACAACATTTTATATATCACAATGTTACAAAGACGTGTTTTCTGTTTTTATTGCTTGTCAGATTGCTTCTATATTTTTGTTGTTTGTTGTAAAATCCAAAAAGGTTTAAACAAAATGTTTACAATACTTTTTCATGTGTTTTACAGTTATGACTAGAAATAGAGATGAAGTTTATTGAAAATGCTTACACGAAAGGTAAGAAAATTGATATTATAAAATAAACCATAGTCTTATTTAAAGAAAATAGCATGTAAATCTTTTTAAACAGACAGATTTTTTTTAAGGAAATGACGAGTTTGAATAATGATGATAATTTATTCAAACTTTTAATGTGTAAAGGCAACTAGTTTTGATCTAACTCTTCTTTACGAATTCTTCCATATTTATTGTATTTTCCATGTGTATAGGGATGATTACATAAAATAGAATTTAATAATTAACTAATTTATAATATGTTACATTTAAAACAAATACGATTCATAAAAATAGATAATCCACTTAAAATTACAGTAAATTACTCAAGAAAGAAAACTTTTAATACATTAATATTTTTGTTTCAATAATTTCCACTTTAATATTGCTATAATTATATTAATCTTAATTAATTTACATGAAATATAATTATCTCATTTTAGAGATAACGAAAACTGTCAAAAGCAAAAGGACATTTATTTGGAATTATTCAAAATATTGTTAAATTACCCAATTTGAATTATATTATAATATTTATGTTTAATTATACTAATTTTATATTTACATTATAATTTAAATTATATCAATTTATCTTTAATTAATTATTTGTTTAATTAGAATTTATATTTATATATATTTAATCATAAATGTTTTCAACTTTATAAAATAAATCGTTTAAAACAATTAATATCTAATGCTTTGTTTTAATCTCTCGATATTAATAAGATAGTAATTTACATCAAATTAAACCTTAATTTTAAAGAATTGTTTCATCTTAATCAATAGCAGTTAATGTTGGACATTTATAGTTAATAATCAAAACCTGTATAATTATTCCACTATCAATTAAACAATATTGATTCCAGCATTGTTATTAAATATTAAATTGAACGTTTCATTTAAAATTATCATAGATTTTTATGGATATAAGTTGTAAAATTATTACAAAATTTCAAAAATTAAGAATAAAGAGGTGGGACTTGTAACAAAATATTTAAATGTGTTAAGTAGAGATGTTAGATTTAAAAATATAATTACCATGAAATTATAATAATTTGAATAAAATTCGCTTTAAGTTACTCAAACGTATAACCAAGAATTCTTTTAGTATTATTTTCTGTAGGATATTTACTGTTTACCATATAATATTTGCTACGCCATTATGTAGTTCAGTAATGAATGTTATTTATTCTGTGATCCGTAATATATTGCAAATATATTCAGTCATATTGTTAAACGTAGGTAGAAAGTTCAGTCAAACTGAAAATAAAGATTTAAATCATAGTAAATAAATAATTATTGATCGAACAACATTTACCTTTAAAAAATGCTTTTATATTCAGATGTATCTTTTAAAATGAAATTTTTAATTACTGTATCCTATAACAAGATGAAAAACGTTAGCGATCATATATATTTAATAAGTGAAAACTAGAAATTAATAAATATAACAGTGTTTGTCGAAGATACGAATTAACTTATGTTCAAATTAACAGAAGAGATATCTGAATCATGATTTATGATACAGTATATTTATAGTTCCTTTCGGATAATCAATTTATATTATGGATATAATATGAGAACAAATCTAACAATATCATATGATAAGATTATATATTAATTTTTTAATATAACAGAATTTATTTTACTGTTAATGGCGAGATTATATCAAACAAAATGAATCGAATCCAATAATTAAATTTAGAGCATAATTAATGTAAACGTTCTCGATAATACTATACTATAACCAGGATATTAGCAATAGCAAGAAATATAGATTTATAATATATACCAGAATTTTATTTTCTTTGTTATATAATTTCGTGTATGATTTTGTTCTCATAAATTTGTGTAATAGATAAAACACAATCCTTAAAAAATAAATTTGTATATTACATTCTTTGTATAAAGTTATTCTTTTAATGGAGACATTCCTTTTACTGTATAATTAAATTTTATTTCAAATCAAGCATTTTATGATTGTAAACGTACTGTATAATTTTTAGTTTTATTTTGATAGAAGTTGTGTAGGCCTAATAGTATACATTTTCATATTTATTTTTATATTTCATATTTATTTAATAATGTACAATACATACTTTATAGTTCAACATTATAGAAAATTTAAGCTGCAAATACAGTAAGAGCCGATATAGCTTTACTAGTATATTCTGAACAACAGTTTCTTCACGCTGTATTGTAGAGTTTTTCCTGAATTAAAATTAACCATTTTTCTTAAAAGATTATAACTTATCTTACAGTTGAATGCTTTTCTATATTATAGTAAAAGAAATTTTTACAGATACCAAAAACTTCAATGAAAAATAAATATAGAATTGTATTGAATCTATTAAAAAAGTAATTTTCTTCGTCACAATTATTTCAATTATTTGGAAACTGAAAAACCTTAGATTAAAAACACAGCGTTTTTCCATTTCTATTCCTTTTCAGAAACACTGAATCAAGTTTACTTTTCTTTTTTTAAAATAAAATATAATTCAAGTTATTAGTATCCTTGATGGAATTTAAATGAAACTTATTATGAAAATGAATTGAGTGAAAAATAAAATTTTATAGTTCTTATGAATTAAAGAAAAGATGAAAGTTTACAAAATTGTGTTATAAACTATACAAAGAAGTGAAAATTCTAGAATTATTTGAGTTAAACGTTAATAGATTCTGATTATATTATTAAATTATTAAATAATATTAATAAATAACTTACAATTTATTTCATTCTAATAAAAAGTTACCTAATTATTTGATAATAATTAGTTATTTTGTTAATTATATAATAACAAATTCATTAATTAATTAGTTTAAAATAATTAATGATTAAATATAAAATCCTATAACCAAACAATTGAAAAAGTTTATTTAAAATATTAATATAAAGTTTTTATTCCATAAAATGATAACGATTATTATAAATTCCCTTATTCTCTTCAGAAAAGAATGTATCTAGATTCATTCTGTAAAATAAATAAATATTTATTTATAAAATACGCCAAAAAATTCATATACAGAAAACATCGATACGCTGATCTCAGCTATGGAAGTAATGGTGTATATTACAATTGGAATGAAATTTATTCTACGAGAATTGAAGAGGACATAGAATGTGGCTTTGTTGCATAAAGTTAACCCTTATTCTTTATTTTTCTTCTGCAGCCATTAAAGATAAATGTATAAAAAGTTGTCTGATTGAATATTCTCTAAGGCATCTGTTAAGCCAAAATAAGGACCGTCACGCGCATTGTAGTATAAGGACAACTTCACATAGGCGTTTCTGACATTTCATCACTCTCTTGAAATTATGCCATGATCATTCTTGAGCGGATATTTAAGTCTTTTAACATATAGATTTAAAATTAATCTTTTTAATTTTCTTACAGCTTTCCATATTACTAAATAAGGCAAATTTGTAAAATGACTTTAATTGATAGAGATAATCATTACACGCATTTTCGAGAATAAAAACAATCTATCCTTTTACTCTTCTTAAATAAACCATTTAATGTGAGTATATTTACAAATTTTAAGTATTGCAAATATGTTCTGAATATCATTTAAATATATTTATTGTATTTATAATATAAAATTCTTCATTTTCATCTGATTTAACATTTATTTTTTAGTTTAATTTAAATTCTCTACTGTTTGATTATAACAATAATTAAAATGTTAATAACATTTTGAAATTTAATTTTACAAAATATTTAAAATTTATTTTTAATATAAGATTACTTGAAAAGTAAAAAAAAATTAATAAACATGACTATTTTCTGATAACGTGTTAATGATGATTATAATCAACTAATGGTTATTAAATTTAAAAAAAAATTATTCGGTTTTTAAAGCGGAAAGCGTATTTTATTGTTTATTTTTTGTAACATAAATTCTTTATTGAATTTAACTACTTCCCAGGAGATTTCTGTCGAAGCTTTTACAAGGAGATACGATACCTTTATAAAATAAAAAATGGAACTTTTTATAGAAAAAAAAATTGGAAACTAACGAGGATAATTTATATAATTATGATAAGAGAACGTGTAAAATAATGGATTATCTAGAAAATAAGATTTCGATTCCTATTACCTAAAATTATATTTCAAACTGATTAAAATTTTATAGAACCAGCCAAGTGAAATAGAGAAATGGAATCTGATTGAGAATCGATTCCGAATTACACTTTGGGGGGTAAGTTTGAAGCAAATATCATTTGGGCATTGGTCCAACTTACTAGAAAACCAAAGAGTCCATGGCGAAGTTTTCTTGACTTTGAAAAATCGACTGCTTTTTGCATTTCCTATCCACCACTAAACTTAACAGTTCAATTAATAATTGTATACAAATTTTTATGTTAAAACAAAATCTTGCAATCAAAATAAATAATTCTAATGAGAATTAATAATAAATTTACATAAAATCGATACATTTATTAAATTTCAGAAGCGATTTATTGATGAATTGGATTATTTTAATATAGAATCTTTATAATTTTGTCGTGTCGTTTTTATCATTTTCTTATAATTAAAATATTTAAATATATTTATAATAATAAATGTATTCTTTAAACACAATTTTATTAATTAATGTAATATATTTTTGATATTAAACAGTGATTTTTTTATTATCTTTTACCTGGTTTTTGTGATCTTGTTTTACTTGTTATTTATTTCTGTTATCAATAATAAACAAGAAATATCAACAAATATTGTTAAATGTAAACATAATCATTTCCTTGATAAATAAATATTTTTGTTTTAAAATAAATACTTACGGTTTAGAAACATGTCCATTCTATAAATATGTATTACAAAGTTAAATTTATGGTCTGTTTAGGCAGTTTGTCAGGTTTTCAAAAAAACATTGTATAAATAAGGAAATATACCGGTAACTTTATTTATTTTTGTTAAAATCGATATATTTATATATATATTCCAATAGTTTTTTTCTTCTAAAATTCGTATTTTTATTCAAGTAAAGAAAACTTATTTGAGAAATGATAGATAAACTATTTATTTGTGAGTTTCTAAAACATTTCGTAATTTATCATGCGATATAATTCTTTGAAGTTAAACTCATGGTGAATTTTATATTTTAAGTGATTTTTAATAGATAAAATTACATTTAAAAATATATAATTAGTATTAACGTATGACTTTGTAAATATTTGCTAAATTTATTTGAAAATATCCCTTTCAAATAGACAAATGTAATAAGTTCGTGTGTAATTTTAGGTTTATGCACGTGTATATATGCATGTATATGTATATATATCTAGACATACGAATATACAAACCCGTGGATATGTGACATATCCATACACTTGCATAGTATTATTAGAGAGATTAAAGAATATTCAAGAATCTAGCTGAAGTAACGAAGAGAGTGAGAAGTTGAGAATGAGGAGAGACGATCTCAATAGAGTAACTGAGAGAATTTAATATTAAAAATTATAGAAATTGGATTTCAACTAATCATTTGTAAAATAGAAAAGAATTACAAGAAATTATTGAAGTCATTAGTTTATCTATTTTTTTTTATTAGACTTTAAATGAAGTGTAAATTAATAATTACTTATATGTATTAATTTTTGTCATCAAATCAAAAAAAGAAATTGGAGAATTTAATAGATGTTGGATGAGATACTGAGATAAAGTTAATTATTGGAAATATGTGTTTATTCACCTGGCTATCTATAAGGAAGATAAGAGATAAGATATTATGTATATGGGTAAATTTTTAAAATAATACAGTGCTTGGGATTTTAAGAGTAGTACACGGCTAGAGTAATAGGGTGAAAAAAATATTTATAACAATGCATTTACCGCAATGAATTCTAATAATATGAATGAACTTTTTAAACACGTTATTAAATATTAATTTTTCAATATAATAAAATAATAATTTATCTCGGAAAGGCATATATTATAGTTTTGAATAAAAACTTATCTATTTTTTTTATTATATAATTATTTTAAAGCAACGAAGTCTATTTTTATTATGGCTTTATTGGAATATAATTTGAATTTTATTTTACTATTTCATATTCGTTATAAAAGTGATAATTTTATACTTATTTAAACCTTAAACTGTTTTCCTTCCGGAAATGCTTTAAACTCTGTATGGGGTTTAAGAAATGTTATGTATTAAATATATATATACATCAAAATATACTTTATTCATATAAAATGTTTAGTTTTGTTATTTATATTTATATTGTAAAGTTTAAGAAACAAATTAACAAAAAATGATGCATGAGATGTTGGAAATCATTTGCGTTCACTGCATCTGTTATGGCCTTATTTCATGTTTTGTCATTTCTTTAGCAAATTCTATTAGAAACTGTCCCTATGCTCTGATTTTTGTTACATATGAAAGAACTATTTTCTGAACAGTATATAATCATTGACAACTGCCATATATTTACAATGTCATAAAAATATAGCAAAAGAGTATCTTTATGAAATGTCAAAATAACGAGAGTTTAGAGAATATGAAAGTTCAAGAGAGGCAGGCTACATCTCAATTATATTCGTAAAATTCGCTACCTGATGTTTGATTCTAAACTAACATTGCAAAATTGTTAAAGCACTGATCACATGAGAACCAATGAGAAATTAGAAAATAGGTAAAATAAAAATCTGAAATAAATAGTGTATATCTAATATTATAATAAATAGCGTAGTATAAATAAGTAGTATAATCCTAATAAATAATAATAAAAATCCTGTAAAGGTCTTTTCTGATTCCCCACACCATAAATACTGTATTTTCATAATAAATTTCTCTATTTCAAATGTGTTTAATCTTCGATAAAATAGAAAAAGAATTCAGAAGAGCATAACTCTAAAGTAAAGGTTTTGTGAATTCACGAAACTTAATAGAGGAGAATACTATCATTAGTATTCTCTCTTATTGATTAACTTTATATCAACCACGGATTAATAATGATCCCAATTAGGCTTAAATAAGTGAAAATAAAAATAAGTTTGGGAACTTATGGTAAAAATTTTTTTGATATAACCTTGATACCATATGCTAAGTAGATACTACAAATAAATAATGTAGAAAATCAGTATAAATTTGGAACATATTAAATAAAAAAAATTGTGGAACATATTTCTGATTGCTTATTTTTAACTTCCATTATCCAAGTTCTTTAAAAGTGTTTTTTTAACTTTAATTTCTTTATATATTTTTGCATTTAAAATTTATATAATTCATATCACATGAATTAAAATTAAAATCAAAATTAATTTATTTCACGAAAATTTTCAAAAATTTCGAATTTTACACTTTAAATTTGTTCTAAAATTTAAGTTTATATAAATACATATATTTAAACTTAAGTTATGTTTAATATATATATATATATACATATATATATACAGTGCTTTTTTACTAATCCAAACTAATAATTGTGCATCATTGTGCGTGGTTATTCCGATTAGTCAAAATTTTGAATTAGCGCGATATATAAAAAACTAAAATCAGCGAACAATTATTTATTGTGGCATCCTCACAACGCCAGGCTGCAATTTAAAATATTTGTTTTCCACCTCAAATTAGTAGTGGCTTGCCTCTGTAATAATACTTTTCCTGTGATAGCAAAAGATTCGTGTCGGTCGTTTAACTCCTTTCAGGGGAAAATGTTTGAATTGAAGTAACATGACTTCCTGTTTTCTCCGAAAGTTTATGTATAGTTAATTGAGATCTCCTTTCCCTAATCTTTCCATATCTGGTCTATACTTCCATCTACCTAAGTAAGAAGGATAGACTGGCAGAGGGAAGGACAGATGACAGTGGAAATTTAAAGATCTATAATTTTTTTAAATTTCATCCTGAAAAGGACTAAAGACAATTTATCATATAATTTATTAATTATTTAAATAACAACAGAAATTTAGTTTTTTCCTAAAATTTCTAACGAACGTACTGTACATTTGTAAAAGAAAGATGGTATTAAAATCATTCTGTTTAATACTTACTTAGTTAAAAAGATTATACAGTGTATATATTATTTTAAAACGTGTAGAACATATTAGTTTTACAAAGTTTTCATTTCCTTAAAATAATTTATGAATGCTTTTTATTTTTGGCGGGAAAATTTAGGTGAAAAGCGAATAAACTTTATTCAGATTAGCGAAAGTGTATTGTACTGTACCTCTAAGAACATGAACAGTTCTGTGTTTGCTTTTATCATGATTAAATTATTAGCTTTCATAGTGTTGACAGAAGTAATTTTATTTCCTCAAAAGGAACTTGGAACATATTAAAATAATCAATTAATCAGAGTTGAGATATCATTCATTATCGAATAAAAACACATAACACCTATCGAGTGAGCCTCTTAAAGTATAGTACCTCTATTCAATGCTGTCTACAGAGATATTCAACAGTGAAAATCAACTAAATCTAAAATAGTGACATTTCAGAATGTACCAACGATATTTTTGTAGAAAAATTGGTATCAAAACTCACTGTTATGGCACTTATTATGCTGCAAGCAACGAACATTTGATTGGCATGCCTGAAGCAGGCGTTAAACATCTTGTTCATCGATTGCTTGTAATTGATGTTTTGTGATGCTTTTCATATATAGTATTATACTGTTTTTCAAGACTGGCAAATTAGAATGTTTTCAATCAACTACACTTTTTAAGTGTCTCACAGCCAAAAATGATTTGGATTAAAACGAGCAATTAGTTATTGTGACATCGTCACAATGCCGTGCTGAAGTTTTAATGATATTTTTAATTAATTTAATTTAAAATATATATTCTTCATCTCAAATTGGTAGTGCCATGCCCCTGTACATCATACTTTCCTGATAACAATAGTCATTCAGGTGAGCTATCTAACGCCATTCAGGGGAAAATTTTCGAATTCAATTAATGTGATTTCCGGTGTTGAACGGAAGTTCGTATATAGTTAATCGGGGTTTCCTGCTCCTACGCTTTCCACATCTGGTCTTGACTTTCATCTATGTAACACTGTTCTCACAGTTAAGGAAGAACCGACAGACAGGCGGACAACATTGGGAAATTATAGGTCTGCAATTTCAAAATTGCAGCCCGATTACACTGTTTGCATTACTAAATCCGCCGTTATTGTAAGTTTTCGTATTAACATTTTATGGAAATGTTTTGATGTGTCCTCAAATATCATCATACCAAATTTGGTTGCAAGTTTGCTGCTAAATATTTTTCTAGATAACATTGAATAAGAATACTTACAATAACTCTATACTTTTGTAAACAGAATAAACTTTGTACAAAGGCTTATTATTTTAATTCTTTTTAAAAAAAATATGAAGAAAAAATATTAATTTATGATTTTTCTCAGGTTTTGTCACATCGTTCATTAAGAAACTTTTCAAGAATCACTGTTTTTCTACTTAAATGATAAAAAATACGCTTAAAGTTGAATTTATTTCGTTAAAAATGGAAATTTATACAAAATAATAAAAAAATAACAACAACATTCCATAACAATTTGGTTAATGTAACCCTTGGTGCCAAGATGACGGTTCGTCTCTGATTCCAGCAAGGAAACAGTGGGACGCACGTCCTAACCTAACCTATTCTAATAATTTGGTTGCTAATAATTATGGTAATGTATTAGAATAGGTTAGGTTAGGTTAGGTTAGAACGTGCGTCCCACTGTTTCCTTGCTGGAATCAGAGACGAGCCGCCATCTTGGCACCAAGCGTTACATTAACCAAAAAGGTTAATAGAAAATTTTACTTATGATGATGAAAAATAACGATAATGATCATTAGTTGGATGATAAAGTTAAGTTGTAATATCAATGTTAACAGATAAAATGATTTATATATAATGTTGATAAATACGACTAACCCGATAATAATTTCAAATATTTTTTGAATTTTTTGTCAAGATATAAGACTGAATAAGGGTTTAGGCAGAAGGAAGGCTGCTATGTCTGACACTTACTTAATAATCATTTTGTATTAGAACGATAGAGTTAATTTTTAGAAGATATTTATTAAAGAACTTTTTTGTGAGCTTACTTGGATTTTAAAATTATGGAAAATATCGAATTTTGGATTATGGTGTTTATGTTGCTGTTAATATTAAGTGGTATTGAATTAAATCCTGGTCCGGTTGATCGTACTCCGCCGCATTCACAGATCCAGTCACCGATATCTGCTGTAAAGCGACGTCGTTCTCCGAGCGAACCTTCCTTGAAGTCGGCGAAACTGGAGGATTTTTTCTCTTCAAAGATAGATTCAAGTAAGTCCATTCCTAGGGAGATTATTTCATATTTGGACGACCGATTTGATAAGCTTTTTTCGACTCTAAATGAAGTTGTTACGAGGATCGACTGGTTGGTTAATTTGCATAATGAACACGACCAACGATTAACTCAGTTGGAGGTTAAATTAGAGGGAATTTTTAAACTTAAAGATGACATGCAGCAAAAAAACAGTTTGATCTTGCATTCTATAGACAAGGTGTCGAATGAAATGAGAAAGAAAAATATTTTGATTAAAGGTTTAACAGATGACAGTTCCGATTTGAATAGGAAAGTGCAAAACCTGTTTTCTAAATTGATAGGTGAATCAAGGTCAATTCCAACAGTTAAGATAGTGAAATTTAACCGATCAGATACTGTATTGGTGGAATTGCAGTCATTTGCAGACAAGAAATTAATTTTTGGTAACGTTAGAAAGATAAAGGCGCATGATGCATTGAAGAATATACAAATATTTGATGATTTATGTTGGCGTTCAAGACTGAGACGGAAAAAGCTTCTGCCTTTTCTACACGATTATAAGCTGCAAGGCAGGAGAGTTCGACTGATGGCTGATGTTTTGCAGGTTGGCGATGAAAGATATACTTACGACCTAGATAGAGGAGAATTATTGAAACTTGATTTTTTAGTGGAAAATCGAATGGCAAATTCTCAAAATCTTCATTCTCCGATCCGAGCAAGTGTACAGTTGGATTGAAAGTTTCAACATGGAATTCTCAGGGTACCCTCCTGACTAATCTAAGTAATAGTGATTTTGTTAAACATATTTCTGAAACTGATATTTTTGGATTAACCGAGACTTGGTCTACAGCTCCACTGTGTTCGAGATTTAAAAGCCTTAACTGTAGATTAAAAGTTTTTGAGGTAATGGCTACTAAAAGTTTAGGAAGGGGTAGACCTTCCGGCGGGTTGCTTCTAGGTATAAATGAAGACCTGGGGGAAGTAAACTTGCTGCTATCATGGCAACATATAATGGTTGTTAGAGTGAAATTTAACCGGAAGAAATATAAAGGGCTACGAGAAATGATGGTTATATTAGCATATCTTCATATTCCTATCTTTGAAACTTTAATTGCAAAATTGGAGGATTTGATTTCTGATTATACTTCAGATTATGATCTTCTGCTGATGGGTGATTTTAATGCACGAATTGGCTTGAGTATGGACACTATTTATCATGGGGATGCGATTTCAAACATCCGACTATCAAATGATAAAATTTGCAATAAAAGAGGAAACTTACTTATTGAACTAGTGAAAACTTATAATTTATACATAATAAATGGTCGATATCCTTCTGAATCACCAGCAGACTTTACTTATACTTCCAAACTGGGTGCTTCAGTAATTGATTTAGTGATCCTGAGCGAGAGTCTGGTAGAGAAATTGAATAAATTTTTTATTTCTGAAGATTATATGTCTGACCATCATTTGGTCATTTCTGAAATCCTGATAGATACTGACGAGAGTAGAAAATCTAACTTGATTGACAAGGAAAAAGGACTAATCTGGAAAGAAGACAAATCCAGTTTATATTCTGAAACAGTTTTGGCCAGATATGTAAGTATTGTCTTAAGTGATGAAATAGAGGACAGTTATTCTGCTATTCTGGATTTGATCAAGTCATCAGCTGAACAATGTAGAATGATAACATACCTGGGAACGAAAAAATTACCGTCTTCAGTTTGGTTTGACAGAGACTGTAGAACAGCGAAGAAAATGAAGAACAAGACGCTGAGGAGGTTTCGAATGTCCCGTAGTAATGAAGATCTAATAAAATACTGTGATTCTAGAGCAATCTTTCGTTCTTTATGTAAGACTAAAAAGAAGAACTTTTGGTCAAATATTAGTAGACAGTTGCAGTCTGCGCGATCTTCTGTACAGTTTTGGTCTATTGTTAATAGATTTAACAGGAGAAAGAAACCCGATAATCAAATTCCTCTTTACGACTGGGAACGTTTTTTAGAATATAACTTTTGTCACCCAAATTCTGATTCAATTCTTGATTTTGACCATGATAATTTCTCTCCTATTTTAGATGATCCAATTTCACTCTCTGAGTTAAAAACTTCAATTCATAAACTAAAAAGAAAATCAGCTCCTGGTATGGATGGTATAAAAAATGAATTTATTGTGCACCTACCTGAGGAAATGTATTTAGAATTACTTAAACTTTTTAACAAGATTAAGGAAACATCAAAATTTCCCGAGCAGTGGAAAAATGTGTTGTTGCAAATGATTTACAAGAAAGGAGACAAACTAAATCCTCAAAACTATCGTCCAATAGCGTTGTTAAATACCTTTAGAAAGTTGTTTACCGGAATTTTGGCAGATCGGTTGAATCAATGGATTACAGAATTTAATGTTATCTCCCAGTTTCAAGGAGCATTCGTTAAAGGAAGAGGGACTATGTACAACATCTTTATACTTAATGGTTTAATACAGTATGTTTTGTCAAGAAAAAGACGTAAAATCTATTCGATATTTGTGGATTTGGAAAAGGCTTTCGATAGAATCAATTTAAATATTTTATGGAAAAAGTTACATTTTTTAGGAGTTTCAACTCCGTTCATTAAGCTACTAAAAAATTTATTTTGTAACACAAGATATCATGTGAGAGGCAATCTGGCAAATACTAAAGGTGTCATTTCTGGTAGTGGGTTGCCTCAGGGGGAACCTTTAAGCCCCCTGTTGTTTATATTATTTATTAACGATTTACCACAGCTGTTTTCTACTTCTGAAACTTCGGAATTTGCTCTTGGAGAATCTGTTGATCTGCATTGCTTAATGTATGCTGATGATGTAGTTCTGCTAGCAGATTCAAAAACAGGTTTGCAACGAAAGCTTTCTCTGCTAGTTAATTATGCTAAAAGAAATGATCTTACAGTTAACTTACAAAAAACGAAGGGAATGGTTTTTCGCAATGGAGGCAGACTACTTAAATCTGATAAGATATTTGTGAACAATACTGAAATCAGTTTTGTGCCATATTTTAAGTATCTAGGAATACATTTTTCTTCGTCGGGTGCGTATAATCATCATTTCGATTTAATAGCCAAAGACATACAGAATAAGACAGGCTATATGCTTACTCTACAAAAACGAATGAAGCTAAGTTCTATAAATAGTATCTTTAAACTTTTTGACGCCTTTATTGGTTCTAAGATGACTTATTTATTTCCAGTCTGGGGACTGGAGTTTCTGTCTAAACTAGAAAAAGTACAGATGAAATATTTTAAGAGACTTTTTAAAATAGAGCGTTCAGCTTCAAGCTCTGCAGTTCGTCTTGAATTGGGAAGACCTCCATTGGAATTGAAATTTGTCAAGACTATTCTTCTGTTTTGGTCAAAAGTTATGGAGTTACCCTCATATGACTTGCGCCAAATTACTTATAATGTTTTGCTAACAGCAGTCAAACCTGATAAGAAAAGTTGGCCTGCTTCAGTTAAGAATATTTTTGATAGCTTGGGCTACTCCTTTTTGTTTTCAACACGATCAGCTTCATTGTTGAGAACTCACTTAAATGATATAATTCAAACTAAGTCAGACCAACTGTGGAATCAGGATATATCGTCTACTTCAGCTAAACGAGTGAATTTGTTCGAAATGCGCCAGGGTTGGTGTACAAAAAACTACTTAAACTGTGAAACTAATTTTTCCACGAAAAGCCTCATTATGCAACTTAGACTTAATAGATTTCGGATTATGTTAAAGGGCTATCGGATAAATATATCAAGAGAGAAGTTTTGTAGTTATTGCAATAGTAAAGAGGAAGAGAATCTTTTAATACATTTGTTTGGATCTTGTCAAGTGGTAAACCAACTAAAATGTTTAGTACTAGGAGAAGATTTCAAGTATAATCATTTGAAAAATGACGACATGTCAAAAACTACTTTATTTAAGATTTTCTCCTTCTTCTCTAAATCTTTAGAATTCTTGTGATAATTTATTTTTTATATATATTTAATAACATTATGTAACTAATTTGTTCCTCCATTGTAAGAATTAATTTAAATCAATAAACATAACAACAACAAAAACAACAATAACATTTGTATTAGAACGATAGAGTTAATTTTTAGAAGATATTTATTAAAGAACTTTTGAATACATAGTTTTAATCATACAACTTAAACAATAAAATAAATGATTTATTGCTTTCACGTAAATTATAAACTTAAATCTAAATCAGATTTCGAATGTAAAATGTTAGAATCTGGAAATAAATTGCTAAAAAATCTAAAAACTTATGTATTAATTAAAATAATTTAAATTTAATAGAAATTTTCATATTCTTTTTCTTTTAAAAATCTTGACATAAATGATGGAAGTACATTTACTGTGGAAAACATTTTATTAATTGAAGAAGCTTGGCATTTGGCTAGTGGTTAGAGAAGACATTTAAAGCCCATAACTTCATTCCAGTAGAGATTTGTTGGGAAATCTTGTCTTGATAAAGAAAAGAATGTGAAGAGTGGCATATCGATCGCTTAAAATGTTATATCTTTACAGAAACGTTCCAATCATTTTCAAAGTATTTGATTACCATTGATAAAGATATCTCTTTTAGATAATTAGTCTAAATTATTTAAATCAAATTAAAATTCAGAAAAAATTACTTAGCATAAAATTTTTTAAATCTAGAATAATGTTATAATTAACGAGCAATTACTTTATTGTGACATCGTCGTAATGCCAGGCTGCAATTTTCAATCATATTTTTTAATTTATTTAGTTTAAAATATATACTGTCCACATTCAAATTAGCAGTGTCTTGCCCTTGTACATCCAACTTTAACTTTAGCAATAGAGTCGTGCCTGTCATCTATCTAACTCCTTACTTGAATTGAAATAACACATCTTCCGGTTTGCATCTGAAGTTCTTATACGGGACCGCCTGCCCGTACGTTTACATATCTGCTCTCGGATTTAGATCTGTCTAACTCCCTTCTAGGAATTAAGGATAGATATACAGACAGACAACGGACGGACTGACCGACGGATGGACGCTATTGGAAATTTCAAGTCTAAAATTTTTTCAAATTGCAGCCCAATAATTTATTATTAAACTCAAAAATCAGTTATTGTTCGTGACTATAAATATAATCACACCTCTCAACAACGACCACTGACTGGACAACATAAAAAATGGCTGTTATTCGGAAATAGCCGTTCTTTGGAGCTATTTTGTACGCTCTTCAAAAAGAAACCTTCTTGGAAAATAGTCTTCGTGTAGAGATGCCGTTATTGAAGGTTCAACTGCACTTTCGTCAACAATTACTATTACTAATACATTTTAATAGTTTTTAAAATAATTTCCATCAACTGAGTTTTGAGCCATTTGCTATTGCATTTAATTTAATTTTATAACTTTGCCGACTCTGTTGTATATAGGATAACAGAGGGGAAAATATGCAGATTCGGCAAAAAATGACACTCCCAAGATTTTTACATTTTTAGAGTCAGAACACTTTCAAACGTCGAGGTATGCAAAAATATTTGGATTTTTTTCTATATGTTTGGATGTTAGTGTGTGTGTGTGTATATATATATATATGGCACGATTTTGTTCATCCTCTTTGAAGCTTAATAACTCTTGTGTTTTTCTTTGAAATTTTCTGAAATTTTGCATAGAAGCTTGTCTGTTTGGGGATTGATACTGTTAAATTGTAGTGGTTAAAGGTCGATTGGATGGGAAGACAAAGGGGGTCGTGTGTCGTTTCTCGAATAAGGTCGGATTTAATGACGATTTTACTCGTTATTACTATTTACAGTTATTATTTTAATAAAACCCATTCCTACCCTCAAAATTAAGCTTTTTTTGCCATTTCATAATAATTAAAAATATAAAAAGTATTTTTATTAATAAAACATCATAACAGCTGACGCCACAAACGCAGTTTTAAATGTTATCAGGAAAGTTAAGCAACTCGTCGCTGGGGGGGGGGGTTTATTTAGATTCTTTACATTATAATTATCTGTTAATTTATATATAATTTTTAAAACTTATTTTATAGTTTTTGTTAATTCGTTGTTATGTATTTTTTTTTTAGTTTAAATGTTAATACTTTTAAAAGAATTTCATTTTCATAAAGGCCATACATCATTATTTTTATTAATTATATTTTTCATTCATTAATAACTACATGTAATTTAAATGATCGTTTTATAAATTGACACTATAAATGATATATTATATGGCTTAAAGTTACTATCTTAATAAAAAAATACATCTTTTATTTTAAAAATTTGTTTCGAATAAATTATTATTTTAAATTTGTAAATAAATTTAAAAACAACAGCGATACTAATAATGTATTTAAAATATAAATATGTTAAAAATTTCATTTATAAAATCTTATCAGGAAGTTGTTATTAAGTTAAATTTTATTATATAAAAATTTAAATTAAATTAATTAATTTAAAGTACAATTTTCTTAAACATTTGACTTACAAAAAAAAAACTACAGAAAAGACCTATGTAAAAAAACGTCTTGACATGAAAAAATACAAAAGTTTTGATTAAACGAATTGTGAAGTATAAAAATTATTTTTTTCCTTTTACTCTATTATTTTTAACATTGTTGGAAAGAGTAGATAAATTCTGTTTCTGACAACTTTTTTATGAAAAAATCTGTAGAGGTTTGATAAAAGTTATTTATTCTTTCTTAACAGTTTATAATAGTTATTAGATTTGTTTTAAAAAATATTTTTTATCAACGACTTTTTCACATATCTATAATTTTTCCTTATATTTATAAAGTGTTTTTGTATTTAATATAAGTACAAAATATTTAGGAGTAGTAAGCAATATTTTTAAAGGATTAAAGTCACTTGTTGTTTTGATTATTTACTACTTACAATTTAAATTTTCCTATGAAATTTTGATACGGTTTCTAACGTCAGTACGAAAATATTTACTCTACGTATTAAAAAATCGTTGAAAAATATAGAAAAATTATTTTAATTACTTAAAATCTGGTTTTATTAAATTCACTGTATGTACGATTTATATTAATAAAAAACAATTTACATCTAAAATTCTTAAATACTTTTTTTCCTAATTCTCTGTCATGATTTTATGATATAAAAATATCGAAGACAAGCAATACCATTGGAAGAAATCCAAAATTCAGTGTGTTCAACCATAAGAATTTTCTATAGCTGAATGTACAGAATTTCAGTAGTTGAGCTGCTTGCTAAATCCAAGATGTTTCAAAGATTTTTTTAAAGTATAATATATTCTTTTAAACTTGTATTTATATTGAAAAAGTAACTCAAAATTTGCTGAAAACCGGCATCGAGATTCAATATTATTAACTGTTATGAAACAGTTCAGTATAGATTTGATATGAAACGGAAGGATTATATTGTTTTCTTGATATAAAATTTAATTATTAAATTTATAACATTTTAAATGGAGCAAAACTTTATAATTGCTATTAAAAAGCAGTAAAAAATATTTTAAAACTTTTAGTAATTTATTTAATTAAGAATCATAAACAGAAAAATTCTAGTTAACGGTTTCAACTATTGTATAGATTATAGCTATATTAATCATAAATATAAAAATTGTATATTATATGCAAAGAAAATTATTTTGGTAGAGAGCATCAATATTACTTTTTCCAAATAGTTTAAAGAAGAATTGAATTCAGGAATATTTAATGTGTACAAAACACACTCTCATAACTGTTCGTGTATCAGACATGGAAGCATATTCTATGCATAAGTATGGGAATTTCATCTAATTATAATTGAACACATGAAAAATCGATTTCAGATGAAATTCATTTCCTCTTAAACAACTGAAGAATTTCGGTAATGAAATTACTCCTGTGTTATAAGAGACTTTATTGTAATTATCTGAAATGGCCAGTTGATTGGATTTACGGAAGATTTTGTTATTAATTGTTTAATTATTTTGAAAAAACTGATGTATGAAATTTGTGTATTCCGTCAATTTAAGCAGTAAAAGTTTTTTTAGAGAATTTCATTTCCTCTTTCTAATGAAATAAACTTCTAAATAAAACAATCTATATATATAATCGAGACGAGTTGATAATAATAATAATAATCAGCGCAGAGCCCAAACGGTTAGGAGTTGAAAGTTGAAATTTGGTACACAGTTAGGGTACGTCACGAAAACGCACAGTAAGAAGGGATTTTTCGAAATTCCTCTCCACGGGGGGAGGGACAGGATTTTAGCTTCTATATACATTATCGAGACGTGTCCAAACGGTTAGGAGTTGAAAGTTGAAATTTGGTACACAGTTAGGGTACGTCACGAGAACGTACGCTAAGAAGGGATTTTTCAATACGCTAAGAAGGTATTATACAATATATGAATTTTCAAAGTCCTCTAAAAGCATTTTTAAATTTAAAAAAGTTTTTCTATTGAACAATATGATTTTCTTCTCAATGACAATAATCAGTAATAATTAATGAAAAATTTTTTGAATTAGTGATAAAGTTTATGAAATAAAAATATGTTTTCCTAAACTTTAGTAAGTTATAATACTCCCATTTTCTACTTTTCAATACATTTCCAATGCAGTTTTTACTTATTTTCATGTAATATATGATGATATTAAATGAATTAATAGCGATTGTCAGAGCTTCCAGTTAATCTCAACACTTTTTCTTTTCAGTCACTAAGTGCAATTTAAGATTTAGTTTTGAAAAATGTCAGCAATCTACTTCTTTTTGTTTCGCAATCTTCCGTGAGAATGCTTCGAAATCGATGGACAGATTTCCTATATTAGTTTATTGTCAACCCTTAGAGTTATATCTGATAATAACAAAGTAATATTTGAAAATTACGTCTAAAATGATAAGCATATAACATAAGAATTATTCTCAGTTTATAATTCTATTTTCCATTTAATTATTTATTTTACACGCATTTTTATAACTTAATATTCACTCATCACAGATGTAATTTCTTTTATTTTTTTTACAGAATTAATCCGTGTCGGATATTTAAAAAACCTAGGGCCACAGTTTTGGTACAGTGATATCAATAAATAGGCAAATAAATAGCGACTATTGTTTATATTCTGACACTGTTTACATCGATGTTGTTCACTTTTAACATCTTTTTTTCTTTTCATTTACAAGTATTTATAATAACAAATCCTATTTATTAAGTGAATATTGATAAAGTTTTTAAGTGACAGGAAATTGTTAAAGTTTGCAATTCATTTGAAATTTTAACATGTTTTTATTTAATCTATTCAATAATTCATAAACAATATATTATTTATTTATTTTTACAACCCTTACATATTAATTTATTGATTACTGCAAACTGAATTAATTCATTAGCTACATTGACTACTTATTTTGCTATCTTTATTTCTGAGACATCATAGGTGACATACTGTGTTTTGCTTTGCCTGTTGCACTTTGATTATCAGTTTTAATTCTGTAGTAATATATTTCTCAGTGATGCGTATTTAAGGGCTTGGTAATAATATCCAATAAACAACTGAAAAGATCGTACAAACAGTAAGATAGTAATTAGTTACACCTGAATAAAAACATAATTAGTACCAAATTGCAATAACTAATGAGTCATACAAGATTTTAATACTCATTTCTAGCGTTATTTTAACAAACAGCACAAAATTCAATTGTTACTTTTCCAGCTGTTATATATAACAAAGGGAAAGTATGGCGATTAGTCAAAAATCATCCCCAAAATTTTTGGACCCAGAGAACTTTGAAATGTACACAAATGCAGAAAAGAGAGAAAAATTGGAGGTTTTTCTGTATGTATGGATGTTAGTATGTTTGGGGAAGGCAGGATTTTGTTTACTTAATTTGAAGTTTAATAATATCTGTACTTTTTGTCGAAAATTTCTGAAAGTTTGCAGGGAGGTTTGTGTATTAGGGAATTGATGCTATTAAATTTTGGTGGTTAAATATCAAGCGGATGCAGCTATAAAAAAGTCATTTGTCATTGACCCAAAATTTTTTGTATAATCATAACAGTGTAAATAAGGTTTTGGTCATTTTATGATAATTAATAACAAAAAGTTTTTAAAATAAAATCTCATAACTGTGGCACCACACACTTTTAACTATTTCGCCGGAAAGTTACCCAACTCGTTGTTGGATTTTAATACTATGCAAGAATAAAAGTACGTATCATGGGTCTATATGACTCTAAACGTGTAAAAATCGTAGAATAGCCAGAAGAAATAAAGCAATGTAAATCTCCTTCTATTAATACGTATATTGAAGTGGAAAATGAAAATATATAAAGTGACGAACCTGGAAAATGAATCATTTACAAGTCATAGCACTTTAAAAAGTCTCTGGTGTTAAAATGCATGGTATTCGATATAGATTGAAATGAAATTAATAAAACTTAAATTATCTTAAAATTTCCAATAATAAAATAAGGTAAACATTTTAAACGGGATGTGAAACGTATCTGTTATTCGTTTCGTGCATATTTTAAAAAGTTTAAATAATGAAATTCATTATGTTATTATTTCATTGAGGTGAAATTTAAGAAGTTTTACTTAAGAACTTTTGTCTAAGAATTTTTATAAATAAGAATTTTAAGTGGCTTAACACTAGAAGTAAGGCATGCTTAGAACAATTATTTCAATAAATTGTTTGAAATTTCATGCAATTTAGAAAATAAAAGTGTATAAATTCTATTTATATACTTCTTTTTATACAAACATTTTGATATATGATGTTTAAATATATTATTAACTTTGTTGATTTGAGATGTTTATGGTGTAACAAAATTTACTAATTTCTAGCAATGTAAATTGAAGTAAATAAATGACAGCATTTATCAATGTTTATTTTCATTTAAATTATTATTCTATTAATAAAAATATGTTATCATTTATTTGGGACAATGAAATAATTAAGGAAAGGTGAAAAAATTATATAAATATTATATAAATCGTAACAAATTACAATTAATAAAAGAGTATTAGAAGTGTATAAGAACATGCGTACGTACAGTACATACAGACATTGTATTATATGTGCAGTTTATATATACACATTACATGAAATGTTATTTTAGAAATTTTGTAATATTTATAAATATTAAATATTATTTTTGGGTATTTGATAAAATCTTTATGTGAAAATAATACAGAATACTAAACTAATATAAGAAAACAATATATAAAACATCACAAACGCTTTTATTTCCCATAGCCATTAAAATTAATACGTAATTTTAAAATTAAATTTGAATCGTGAAATGGAATTCGATATTTATTTCGATTATATTTTACTAGCAGGTAGGCCCGGCGTTGCTCGGGCAAAAGTAACGATAGCGAAGATTAAGATTATTACGTTATACTGAACTTTACCCGTTTTCACAGAATGCAACGAATTGGGTCCCCGTTTCCAGACTAATTAGATAATTTTTAGATGGGTCTAAAAATATGTTCGATTTCCCGCAAAAACGAAAAAATCTGCATCTGCGTCTTGCACGTCGCTTTCTCTTATCAATTCCGTTGTTACATAACACTTCCATTGTTACATAACACCTCCATTGTTACTTGACATTTCTATCAACAATGGAAGTGTTAAGCCTTAATCCTGTCCCTCTCCACCGTGGGGAAGAATTTCGAAAAATCCCTTCTTAGTGTGCATTCTCGTGACGTACCCTAACTGTGTACCAAATTTCAACTTTCAACTCCAAACCGTTTGGGCTCTGCACTGATTATTATTATTATTATTATTATCAACTCGTCTCGATTATATATATAGATTATTTATGATAATTTTTACTATAAATGCTTTATAAATTAACATTTAATTTTACACAAAAAAGAACGATTGAAAATCTTCGTACTTTATGAAGTAAGCAATATATTTTTGAAATTAATTTCTTTCCTGCAGAAATGAAGTTTTAATGTTCTTTGGTATAAAAAAAAAGAAAAATTTAATAAATATTACTTTTGAAAATCTCTTTACGCTAACTTTACTTTCCGATAAGAAATTTATCAGTTAAAATTTGAAATATACTAAAATTATATCTGAATGTTTTATTACTTCCATTAAATAAATTGCGACATAAATGCGTGTCAGTCAGTTTAGATGGAGTGACACTTTTGACAAATATTGTAAAGTTGTGGCTTTAAAAGTAAAAGATATAAATGGAATTGATTCCCACAGGAATTTCTGTTAGAAATTTTGATGAAGTTGAAGTGTTCTCGAACTCTACAGTAAAGAGCTTAGTAAGTGACAAGTGTAAAAAAATAGCTTTACTTGTGAATGGCATAACCACAAGACGTATTCTTAACAATTTCAGAAAAAGATGACACTTTTTCTTGTAACTATTACATTCAACCTTCTATATTTATACGTTTACTTCTAGTGATATAATTCGGTTTTTGTCCTGTTATGAACTAAGAATGAGTGTTGCTATATGGATTAATTCACTTACTATGTAAAGAGATTAGGAGAGAATGTATGAATATTTTTTGAAATCCTTTATTATTTACTAGTTGGCTAAACAGACTATATGAAAACTTCTATATGTATGAGGGATTTACAAAATAAATAAATAAAAATAAACGAATTGTTTTAAAGAAAACAAATTCTTTTATAACAATACATTTGGAACAAATGCATTTCATAAAAGGATATTAAATTACAATTTGTTCCACTGTTTTATATTTTTCCATTATTCTCAACCATGTTTAGAAAGAATTGTGAAATACTTCACATGTTATAAAGTGCTGACTTGGGAAATCTTTTAGAAGATACGAGAATGAAAACGTTAAAAATATAAATATTAGATATAATTTTATCCTAAGTTAGGGATTACAGTAATGGCAATATGCTGTATGCAGATGTTCTTTCTCCTTACATTTTTAAAGCCAGAATGTTTCTTCTAGATAAGGTTTAAAAAGATTTATCTTTGTCATTATTATAAGACATATTTACATTAACAGACATTAAACAAAATTTTTCTTGATATAGATTAATGTATTTAATCAAAAATTGAATTACTACTACATTTTTATTTTATTTAACTTTGTAATACTAACGTTAAATAAAAGTTAAATCTAATTAAAGCTTTTTATTATTATTTATTTAATTTAGTTACCAAACAGTAGAAATCTTATTTATACTATTGCTTAACGATTAACAATGACTAAAAATACATACAAATAATTAAACTCTTCGGCTTAATTGTTAAATATTTGATAGAATTGAAATTCTCTAATTATATTGCAAGGCAAAACATGTAAAATGACAAAGATTATTATTCGTTTTCGTTATTCCTGTTTAATTTACAGATTATCAATTATTCGTGTGATAATATTTCTTGAGAAGGATATGAATTGAAATGCATTGTTAAGATATTACATTTTGTAAGTATAATTAAATATGCACATATTGAAAAGTATGTTATTAGAGACAGAGGTGAAAGACAGAAACATAAAATTCGAACAGAACGTTTTAATAGAAATCACGAGGATTTTACAGTTTACTTGTTGAATAACTGACTTGACATTGTATATATCGGGAAATATATTCTTGATAAAATGTATGTCAAAGTTCTGGTCAAAAATGGTTTTATCCCGTGTATAAAAAATCACTTAAATAGAAGAATAGAGTTTCTTAAAGTACAGTACAATTATTTTAATAAGATCAGAGAATACAGAAAATGACATCAATATTTTTAGTTATAGACCGATAGATTCATTTTTATCTTGTTTTCAAAATGCTAAAATACATTTAGTAATAACCATCATATGTATCCATCTTTTAGTTTTTACAAATGTAGAATATGGGCAAAGCTACTTTCATAAGGTATGCTGGCACTTAATGTTAACATTATTTAAAATCCAAAATTGTGATGAAAACTGTTACATTGTTATTTGCACTCTAGTACAGTTGTCAGTGTATTTTCCGGATAAATTATAATATCAAAACATTAATATTAATATATATTTGGAAATATATTAATATATATTTCCATCCTTCATTCTAATTGGCCAATCGCATGTTGCCTGACCCAACATGCGATTGGCCAATTAGAATGAAGGATGGAAAAATAACGCCTTGACTCTTATTGGATGCTACAGGACAATACGTTCATATCTCATTCTCTATCAGAATTGAATCTTTATTGGATTCATCCATAATAGTGAGTTAATGTCTTAAAGCACACCAATAATAAGTAAGCCAATTTTTCAAAATTTCATGTAACTTTTTGTTTTTATTTCATGGAAATATTCTGTAGAAAAGTCAATATATAGGATTATTCGACAGAAAATGTTAACAAACTTTATAGTTAATACGCTCAACAGTTTTTAATTTGCATCCTGATCAATGCAGGAGCATTTCAGACATCTGTGAAAAACAGTTTTGTTTTCATTAAAGTTATATTCTCCGTGATGTACTGTACAGTACCATAGTGAATTGGCTTCTCGTTTTTTCCACTATGATAATTTTTGTTAAAAAGTTTTAATTTATAAATAGTTAATTGAAAATTCTGGTTGGTATTGTCAGTTTTCAAAGAAAACTTTTAAAAAGCTGACAATACCAATCACAATTAATTACAAAACTTTTCCAATTGAATTTTGTAATTAATTTTAATCATTAATCGTAAATGAATTATATTAGAGTTTTATATTTTTTTTCTAAGTGCTTGTAAATTAGAAATTGAATCAATTATATCGCTTTCTTCGTATACATTTTATCATAGTTTAGTTTAGTACAGGCAATTTCGTTTCGTTTACTCCACATTTCTATAAATGTTAAAATTTAAATGAATTGGGTTTATGCATCTCCGATTAATTATGAACTAGCAGAAACCTGTCGAAATCCACGGTTTTGTTCAATTAGAATACAATCAAAGAGCTCATTTAAAATTTGGCGCTTTATATCGGATGATATAATGATATAATTATTTTTCGTTTTTTAAAGTAATTTAATACGTTCCGCAACCTCCAAAATCATATTAATAATGCTGTGTAAGATATATATTAAAAATTACCTTTGAATTATGTAGAAATTTTCACAAATAGAAAAAATTTGGCTTTTAAAGTTTGCTAGAAACTGCATACAACAACAAAAAATGACTTTGAATTGAGTTGAAAATTAAAAAAAAAAAAAAAAATGAATTTAGATCAAACTTCTAACTTACAATGTAATTTTTGATTTTTTAAATAGAATATAATACAAAATATTGTAAATTTTTATAAGATTTTAAAAAGCAAAGATGGTCGATACTCCAATCACTCAATCTGATTCTTATTTTAGTAATGAAAAGTCTTGCTACCGAGAATGCCTTTTCCGATTCAATTGATGTGATTGGAATCGTGTTTAATGCATTTAAGAGAAGACGAATATTATGTGTTTTTCACCTGTATCCTGAAAGATTTCTAGTTCGTTTTTGAGATTGTAGTACATCTTTTGTTCTCTAGTATTCTTGATTTGTCTACCTCGACTGCTTTAATAGAAACATCATAGCCCAATAATTCGGCAGTTCGTTTGTCTTTAATAATCAGATTATGAAGAAAAACTTCATACTCGCTGACTTCGTATTCGTTTGTATCCTTGCCCAATTTGCACAACTTGGCGATACGCAGTCATTGAAGCTACTGGACATGGTTAAAAATTAAGACAGCATAAGCACAATTATTCCAGATATTACTGGTAAAGAATTTTGAGAGTTCTGCCACAAATAAGCTACGTATTGATTATTGACCATTTGTGACCTGCCATAACGAACAAAAATTTAAAAAACTAATAAGTAGGTTTAAAATTAATAAATACAAATGTATTCTGACAGTTCATGAGTTAATTATACTTTCTATTTGCAAAATTTCCTCAACCTTAACGTAAAATAAGAAAAAAGTGAATTTTTAAGAAATTTGTGAGATTTCCCGGGATAAGAAAAATTTCCCGGGATATTTCCCGGGTTATAAAGACAACCGGGATCCCGGGATCCCGGAATCCCGTTTGAGAAACCCTAGTTGAAAAGTATATGGGTTCATTTTTTTAACATATATTTTTTATTACAGATTCTAGAAAATTAACACAGTTTAGTTCAAAAATAAAAACGATTCTTATTTTTATTATTTAAATAGATAGTGTACTCGTATGTGTTAAAAATAATGCAAAAAGTCTTTTAGTTAATGAATAATTAGCAAAAAAATCAATAATTTAGAGTAGGAGTGAGGAACGGGTTGTTCTACTGGTAAAAAAAAACAAATTATATTGCTAGACAGCTTGCGAGCGCACTTACATGCTATTGAGTATATTTGCCACTCCGCTATACATGCACCATTGCATTTTTCTCAACTCCCTTTTCAGCTGCATGATCTACAGTGCAAGAGCTATATATTTTGAAACCTGAACCATATTTGTACCTTCAGTCTTTCTCTTAAACGAATCTGGACAGTATTTGAGGCCAAATTAATACGAGGTGTGGCAGAAAAGTAATGAGATTGGCATCACTGAGAACGCTGTGGCAACTGCAGACTTCCCTTTCAGACGTCGCTTGTATGTAGGTCTCTCTTAGACTCTCAGTAACAGTTTCGTCCTCATGACAAATCGCGTAACTACACAATTCCAGGGAGCGTGATAAGTGAAGTTTTGTTTTTGTATTGCGGTACGGAAAATGAAAAAGAAAAGCAAAATTTGGAGCAACGGTGTGCATCAAATTTTGTGTTAAGCTTGGTGAACCTGCGAGTTTGACCTACGAAAGTTGCAACGAACCTGTGGAAAACACTCCTTATCATGAGCACAAGTTTTTCGGTGGCACAGAGCATTTTTTGGAGGGCCTAGAAGCAATAGAGGACGAGCCTCGCTCAGGGAGGCATTCAACATCTCGATGTTGAATGCCTTCCAGAGTAGAGAGTTAATTTTCAATCGTTTTACCTTTCATCAAATTTTCACTCAAAATTTGGAAATGAGAAAGATATGTGCAAAGATGGTACCAAAAAACTTGACGATTGCACAGAAAAACAATCGGATGCATGTATGCCTTGACTTTCTCGACAGAATCGAAAAAGACCCAGGTTTTTTCAGTCGGTGATCACTGGTACTAAATCATGGATTTTCGAGTATGGTCCCAAAACAGCATGGTTCCGGTTGCTGCTAGCGAGCTTCCAGCAAAGTGCAAGCGTCTTTTTCGGTTCTGCATACAACCAACAAAAAGACGGCAGCCACCACGAAGGTCGCAAGAGCTCTATTTTGTGTTGACAATTTTGAATTTAATTTATTTATTCATGAATAAACCCTGAAGGGCCGGATGGCCGAGCGTTAAAGGCTAGCAGCCTGCCGCCCTGGGGGACCCGGAATCGAATCCGAACGGGTCGAATAATCCCCAGGAATTTTTCGGGGGGTGGTCTGTCCGGATATGTCGGTCCCCGTCCCTCACCACCCGGTCGCCCCATTGTGGGCCTGGCCGAACCCATAATGGGCTTGCTATAACAGGCCCTCTTGGTGCCCACAGGGTGGAAAGAGTTATAAAAAAAAACCCTGAATAAATTAATATTCGGTTAGTACATTGATAGAATATTTTAATATACTAGTATATTACGTAAGACATCACATAATTTTTTTAGTTGTTAAATTCTGATCTTAAGACAGATTTAATTATTTAAACTTTTATGGAAATTTAAAAACCTTCATCTCTATTTCTATTTTTGGAATATTAATTTTTCATTAAGCTGTTTTCATTAAGTAAGTTCAAAAATAAATTTAACGTAACGTAAAAGTCATCATCAATCGCCATTTTTGTTTTTTTTTCCTGAAATTCCCGGCAGTCAGCGTTTATGTTTTCTAGAAAACACCAGCAATTGCGCTATTTCCAGCAACATCTCACTGGATTGATACTGAGATTTTGAATATGCTCAATTCCATTGCTTTCCTTTTAGCTTCATCATGGGAAATGTCATGTAAAATATTCATTTATTATTTAGACTAGTCTTTTCTGTTCATTTTATATTAATTTTTTATTGTTTTTAGTATTAAACATAATATTTATTCTCTATAAAATGTATTTTTGGTATGTATTTTGGCGTGTCTAGAACGAATTAATTGGATTTACATTGATTCATATGTAAATAATTGTCTCGGTTTTCGTTGGTTTCGGATTTCGCCGATTGTTTTCGGACGGATTATCGACGAAAACCGAGGTATCACTGTACGGGGATCGTTCACAAAGAATTTGTGCCCTCAAGTCAAATTGTCAACTAAGGTTTTTATAAAGAAGTCCTTAAAAGACCCGGAAAAAGGGTGCTTCGAGTCAGACAGGACATTGCGGACACTTGGATGCTGCTCCATCATGACAACTCCAGTCAAATGCCCATCTCCATCAACCAGATTTTGACAGAAAAAGAAATTCTTATTCAGGCAAAAGAAATCCAGGCTGCTTATTCGCTTTATCTCAGTCTGTGTGACTTTTTTGCTCCCCAAAATCAAAACCCATTTGAAAAGACGTCATCTTAGGACGTGTACTGTCGATAACATCCAAAGCAGCGTAACGTGTTGCTGCAGGCGATTTCAGTTGAAGCCTTCCAGCACTGCTACGAAGAGTAGTAACAACGCCTCTGCCGATGTATAGCTGCCAAAGGAATCTACTTTGAAGGTGATAACATTAATGTATAAAAATAAAATAAAATTGTTGCAAAAAAATTTGTTTCATTACTTTTCTGCCACACCAATATATAGATATTATACATAACGTGCATTCGTTTCATATCTTTTATTCCGTAATTTATGGTGGCATATTTGTAATTTAATTTGCAATTTATTTTCCTTAATTTTTATTAAGAATTTTGTTCGATTTTAATATGCTCTTTACATAGGTTAGGAAATGCAAAAAAATTCGGGTATAATTTCTGTATGTATGGATGTTCGCGAGTGATTTTGTTTACCCTGTTTAAAGTTTAATAACTCTCGAGTTTTTCGTCAAAAATTTTTGAAATTTTGCAGGGATGTTTGTTTATTAGGGGATTGATGCTATTAAATTTTAATGACTAAAGATCGTGGGATGAGAAGATAAAAGGGTTCGTGTGTATCTCCAGCAAGGTTAGACTTAATGACGATTTTACATGTTATTGGAATTTACAACTTTTTACAAAACCCATCGCTACTCTCAAAATTAAGCTTTTTGCCATTTTAGAATAATTAAAAATTCAAAAAGTATTTTTATTAATAAAATATGATAACAGATAGCATCACCAAATGTTACTGGGAAAGGTTGCTGGAGTTTTTAAATTGGCAGGTTGAACAAAATATAGAGTATGTTTTTTGCTTTTTACTTTGTATTGATAATGTTATTATTTTTATGTAGTAGATATAACCGGCAATAGAACTTTTAATTTATAAAATTTCTCTACATAATCTAGTGTAATCAAAAAGAAATATTTTTTACAAGACAATATTTAAATTTATTTAACACTTATTTGAAAAGTTTTGAATTTATAAGATGACTCGATCAAATGACTTCACCAAAATTTAATAGCATCAATCCACCCAATAGACAAACCTCCCTGCAAAATTTCAAAAATTTTTGACGAAAGCAAGGAGTTTTTAAGCTTCAAACATGGTGCACAAAATCGTGCCACACACATACATACATACATACATTTTTTCGAGGCAGTGAATTTTCACTATATTCACAGTGCAGATACTAGCTGAACATTAAGGAGATAGTACCCATATGGGTACTTCCTTCATAATGTTCAGCTAGTGTGGTGAAAGTACCCGTAATTTCAACATAAAGGATTTTGCTGCTTTGTTTTCCACCAAGTGCCACCAACATTTATTGTGTTTTTTCAATATACAGGCACATGTAAATGCATTGTATAAAAGGTTGTACAGCGAAATTACCCTGTACAGTAATAGAAGTAAAAATAATTTAGTACAGACACAGCGCTTCCTTTACGAGCTTAGAATATGCCATGTTTTATGGTGTCATAAGTGCAAAAATGTAAAAAATGTAGGAAAGTCATTTTTTGCTGGATCGCCATACTTCCCCTCTGTTATAACAACAGGGAAAGTAAAAATAGGCTATAGCGATAAAAAGTTTAATTAAAGCGAAAGTTAGAATGTTATTTGATATGATTTTAAATAAATTAATATAAAACGTTATAGTTCTCAAACTACATAAAAAAACAAAAAAAGTAGGCTACTTTAATCCCGAAAAATCTTATGTTCATTTTAACACATTATTATACACGTTGAAGCTCTGTAATAAGTAATGTTCCCAAACTGATTTGAATAAATGTCTAGTTCATATATCTCTCGAACTTGCACTCCAGTATTATCTAGAATTTTTATTTTCCTGAATTTTCTAGAATGTTCTAGAAGACACAAGAATAGCGAGTTCTGTTAATGAATGTGGCAAAACTCAACATGTGACCAGATGAACTGGGCATCGCTGATTGGAGGACAACTTTGAGACGTCATCTCACATGCTCGGTAAAAAAGACGAAAGTAAGTTTCTTTGCTGTGTCCTTCGAAACTGAGTTGTATTGTATTTAATTTAACTCATCTGTAACGAACAATCGTTAATTACATTAATACCAGAAATGGTGAGTTATCTCCATGTACAAACTCCCGGAAATTAAGGACTATTATTATTATCTCGTGCCTCTTTGAACGCCAAAATTGGTGTATATGGATACACCTACATCGCCACACTGGTGACTCGAAAATTACTTGAGCATTTTGAAGAGATAGAGGCTAGGAAACGTCGAGGAATTAGGTTATGATTCAGGTTCTGCCCAAACTCTTAGCTCAACCGAGATAACGCCACAGTGAATTGTTCCAAGTGCTACCAGAAAATGACGTTGTTTCGTTTACGCCAGGGTTTGAATGGTTGACAGGAATTTGAATTTCGTATTTGTGTGATTTTTTGTAATTTTTTAAGGTTTAGCGGTTTCAATGTCTCGATTGCCCTATGGTGTGATTCGTTTGCAGTGGTGCGGTGACAGAGAAGTAGGCATTGCTGTGGTTGTCAGCAATGCCTACTTCTTGATCGAAATACGTTATCGAAATAATTTCTTGATCGAAATACGAATATCGAAATGCCTCTATGAATCGAAATACATCATACTTCCTTATGCCAAACATTTCTTAAAAATTAATCTAGTTTTCTTTCAGATAACCAGATTAACTTTAAGGATAGGAATTTGGGAAACATTTAAATGTGTTAATTATAAATGTATCCTAAAATGTATTTTACAACGAATAGGTAGTTTGTGATGAGAAGTACCTTCGAGATGACTGGCGTATGGATACAATATGGTTTATTTACAAACACCTTTAAATGTAAGGATAGTTTTAATTGTAAAAATTTTTATAAGATATTTTTAAATGTAAAGGTGTTTTAATAATGAAATGTATTCAACAGTGAATTAAAAGTATGGTGTATTTTCGTTTGTCATACGACAAGATATCCCGAGATGTAATGGTATGTTATAATTGCCATAATATAAAATTATGTGATATAAAGAACTTGTATTTCTGTTTTTATTATGTAGGCGACCGAAGAGGGGCTAAGGCCCGAAACGCGTCTCGGCAAATAAGAAATTCCCGAATAAAAGTTGATGATAAAATTGCCAAGTGTCTATATATACACTTAGTACTGATAATGAATTAATCAAAGGAAAGATAATTTTTTCCGGGAATGTCTCAATCACTTTGTTTGGCTTTTTTTTAACTCTTTTCGCCCTGTGGGCACTAAGAGGGCCTCTTTTAGTAAACCCATTATGGGTTCGGCCAGGCCCACAATGGGGCGACCGGGTGGTGAGGGACGGGGCCCGACATATCCGAACGGACCACCCCCCGAAAAATTCCTGGGGATTTTTCGACCCGTTCGGATTCGATCCCGGGTCCCCCAGAGCGGTAGGCTACCACCTTGACCGCTCGGCCATCCGGCCGCTACACTTTGTTTGGCTATCGAGTGTGAGAGTTAGAGCGGCAGGTATAATATTTATAGATAAATTTGTTGAATGATAGCATACATTGCCTGTAAGCGTCCATGTCAGATCGTAATACAAGCATGTAAGGTAAGAGCGGTCTTAAAAGGTATTAAAGGTTGATTTAAATTACACCGTTGCTCCAAGGCAAATTGTTTTTTTGTGATATTGTAATCACTTAATACCATCATCAATTAGTTTGCATTAATAAAATTTCGATTTCAACGTCTCCTTGGTGAGTAACGTTTTATTTAATGAGTGTATTCATTTACTGTGTCAAAAGTTTTTATTAAATATTTTTTCTTTTTTGATTATTAGTTTTATTTTCAACCAAATTCATTCTTTCTGTTTAACTTCAATTTCAAATATTCTTAGGTAAAATTTCGTTTACATCCCAAAAAACTAGGGATTGTAAAGCCAAATTCCTTCGTTTGTTTCATTTCATATGGTTGCTTTCCCCTATAAATATGTTATTTATTCCGGAAAACGAATATGGATACAGATAATCGCTGTAGCAATAATACTAGTCATGGGAAAGGGTACTTGTTCAAAACTCTTCATAGGTGGAAAGTTTGTTGTGTGGAAGACCGGGGCATTAAAGAACTGTTTTTAGACAGACAGCAAAAGAGAGCGGAAGCGGTGGAAAACGGATAAGTATACGGACAGGAAAGCAATGGGATAAGTTAATGGAAAGCAAAAATGTGACGAATTGAAAGGACAGAAGAGACAACGAAAAAAAAACGCATCTTCGAAAGAATGGGGGATTGTAGAGGTAAAGAAAAAAGCTCGAGCGGTACATTTCCTGATAAAAGCAGAACTGCCGATGAAGAGAGCGTAAAACTGGCTAGAGGGCAGGAAGAGGATATGACATGGGTGATTAGACAAATGAGAGACAAGGTAAGGATTGGTCAGTGATCGAATCAGACATAAATGAAATGGATGGATTGGATGACGAGAATGGTACTGATGGAAGAACATTACAGAAAGGAACACAAATAACATGTAATGTAATGTAATGGAGATACATGAAGTATAAAAAGAGACAGTAGAAATCAACAAAGAGAATAAAGTAAGAAAAAGATACGGAAAGAATGGGAAGCCACCGACTGGACAAAGTAAGGTAGTGGAAGATTTTGGGAAAATGTGACAGAAGATGATGTGAAGGATGACGGTTGGACAGAAGAATAAATTGAGGAATTTGCGAAAGAATGATATCGACTGAGCTTTTCAGAGAGATTGAGGCGGCAGCAAGAGCCGGCCATACAGTGGTATGGGGAACTAACAGAATGCTACGTAGGTGCTACGTAGTTGCTTCATAGAATAAATGATAAAGCATAGAGAGATTAGCCAATATTTCCGATAGGCGGCAGACATCGTCACATCACACTCTCAGGATCTTTTCGATATTCTTTGCAACCGAAATAGACCGGCATAAATGAGAGAAATGAAAGATGGGGAATGACGAGAAAGAAGAAATTATCTCAATTTAAATTTCATTTAAAATGTGTTTTAAATATTGTCTACGTGAAAATGTCTAAGATGTTTTATCTTGGGTATAGAATTTTTATCTTTAATCATGCAAATTTCTTTTTTCAACTCATCATTTGAATTTTAAGTTGAAGATTCTGGTTCAGAAAATTAAACGTTATAGAATGATTTCATCTTACATGATATTCTTATTCAACGTGAATGGCTGACTGAGCTGGAAACCATATTGTAAAGGTTCGCTTTTAACGTAGCGGGTCGAAAAGCCACTCGACCGAGATAATTGGTCCCACCTGGCATTGGGGCTATAAACGGCCGGGAAGAACAAAGGAGTAGCGTCTCTGTTTAGGGGTCAATGTGTTTGCCACGTGTCGGTCGGCTTGGAAAAAAATGTAAACAAGGAACGGACGCGACTGTAAGCTACGTCGTCCGGAGGAGGGCTGACGTCTTTGGAAGCTCCCAGGGGAAAGGAAGGATCCGATTGGTCGCAAGCTGTCACTGTGGAACCCCTTAAATTGTAAGGGTGGCGAGAGGAACGGGGAGAAGGGCGAGAGACCGGATACGTGGTAGTCTCTGACACCTAGGAAGCCCGTGAGGTGTAGAGAGAGTGTTCTCCTCTTAGGAACTCCTCGGAGAAGGGTTAGTGTAGAGACCGGACGGCCACGCGGTTGAGCCAACTCCGAAAACCGACCGAAGTTTTCCCCAGAGTCTAATAGTCCCCAACAGACAAGCTGTATGTGAGATACCACACCTTTGTTGAATCGTGTGTGTAATGTTGTCAAACTTGTACATCCTGTAAATAATTGTTTTGTAAATAAACTGTAAATATTCACTGGACTGAGTGTGGAGGTGTAATTTTCTACGAACCAACGTACGGATATTCTCGGGTCTTAAGAACCAACTCGAGACAGATCATCGTAAAGATCTTAGCGGATTACGTGAGGATCTTCACTCATATCATCATTACTATGAGTATCAACAAGATTTCTGAATTTAACTTTGTTGAGCATGTTTAGAACGATTGAGAAAGATATATTACTCTAGTCCATTCTTTTATAAAAGTTACGGCAAGCTTAAAAGTACTTTGTTGGAAAACCGAACACTTTTGACAAGAATGACAAGAAATTCCCTTGTCAAAAATGACAAGAGAATTTCTCGGCAGTCTCGTATAAACAAAATCATTGTAAATTTGTATTTCTGCCAAAGATAACAAATACAACATCAATTCCTTTCTGTCATATCATTTTAAACATGGATTATTTTATAGTTAAATTATCATTTTTCTGTACATTATTTAAAATAATTTTTTCCAAACATTCTTGAACATATGATGAAAATAAATTATTTCATATTTCATAATGAATTGTCATTATATATTTCAAAATATCTTTAGCACACGTTGCAGAAAATTGGTATAAAATAGATGTTTAGTGAAATCGCGAGTAATAATCAGAATATTTATTCTTTCCCATCATGAATAGCTAATATTTTAAGATTAACTTTAAAAAATTGTACATTAATATATTTATGTTTCATTTTATTTTCGCTTACATTGTAAACAACTAATATTTTAAATTATTTTTGAATCTTTTTAATAATATATTTGTTTTTTGAAAGATATGAATATTAAATGTAAACTATGCAGTTTTCCATCATTACAACAAGCTTATAAATTTTACATTTGGTTATGTTTATCAGATTCGAGTTGCTTATGATTTTACTCGAGTAAAAGAGGATAGGTGGTAGGGCTACTTTCCTAAAACACCATGAAAATGCTCAGTCATTGGATTTAGGTTATGTTCTTAAACTTTCATATTCTTACCTTAATTAGAAATGGATGAAATTTGAGTTGCAGGGCAATTTAATGTGAGAACTTGATACGAAACAAATGAAATAAAAGCATTTAAAAGTAATACTGAAGTAAAGATAATTAATTCTTACCGCTACCTATCTGTTAATTCTGCTCTTTGTATGTGTTTGTGTGTAAATGCACTATAGTGATGAATGTGGTGAAGATGCCGTCACCCATCATTCCCCATCGCCAATCTCAAAAAAACAGGACAATAAAAGTGTTTGTTTTTTGAAATTTTTAAAAACATATTAAAATTAATATTGTAGCATACGGGTAGTCTCGAAATTTCCATCGAGTTCCGGAGTTCTGTCGGTGTCATCGCAGTCACTTTGTTTGTTCTTACTAGAGCAAATACAAGACTGTATAATGTCAGTCGTTACATTCTTTCACTGTCAGTTTAGAATAAAAACATATGTTAAGATGACTATTTAAAATGTTTCCGTATGTAGCAAATGTTGGTAGCTTTCATTTACAATTTGTGCTTTGTACTTTGTTTTTTTGTATAATGTTTGAAAAAAAAAATGTCAATAATAGCAGAACGATATTTTCTCGCTAAATATGTACAGCTAATTCCACGGTTTTAAACTGAACTTGGTATTATAAACAACAGATTTAATTTTTCTATTGTTAATTGGATAATAAATTGCTTTTGCCTTACTTGTTTCAAAAATGTTTCTTCATATTCGGTACTAATTAACTTGAAATATTTAAAATGCATATAATGAAATTTTTCTTATACATTTTGTATGCCATTTTAATCCTCTCTGTCTGCAAGTTATTGTGATAGCTCTTTATTTAAATTTTCATAATCTAAATTTATTATGCTTTCTATGATAGAAAAACATTTTTATATTATACTTTTTATTTTATAAGCTACCTGGCTTGTATAGTTATGTAAATTAAAATCGAAAGTATTGTTTGATCGTATCATCATACTTAAAAACTCCATTGAAATTTGTAAATTTTATATGCTTTAACATGACTATCATTTCCGATATCAAGAATATCTAAACTTTTCATTAGAAATTTTCCTAATAGTAAATGTCAACACCAGTAGCCAAATGATTGAAAAATACAGGGTGAATTATAAAGTCTCGATCCATTTTTGTGAAAATTGTAACAAAATCATTTGTATGCAGATTGTTTGAAATATATTGAAGAAGAGAGGATCGCTGTTGTTTGCGCATGTTTTAGTAGATTAACGTACACGGAAGCACTGTACATACAAACTTCACTCAGTTTGTTCTTACCAAGTCTAATATCAGACTGTTGATTACCAAATTCAGACGAACTGATAATCTACACGCTGCACATTTCGAGAAACCCATTTACCCATACGAAACAGTTCAAAATGTAGAAACCGCAACATAAATTAGGAGAAAGACGACTATGCCATCTGCCAAGCAATGTGTCACGATCAGTTAAAGGCTATGAGGAAGCAGAATTTAATGGAACATCTGTGTATGTTAATTCACTCAAACATGCCCAAATCGTAGTAATTCTGTCTTCTTGGGCCAGCACGTTTCACACGACTTGAAAATAAATAATTTGGTTACCAATTTCACAAAAATGGATCGACTTTATGATTACCCTATATATTAAATAATATTAATGAGAGAATCAAATATAAATTTTACAACAAAAATGTTTCCTTATATAACATGCCTCCTTTTCTTCATATTCCTAAACAATTAACATGTTCTTATTCCAAGTTCTTTAACTTAATTTTTCAAGTTTCTTAGAAAACTAACGATTTGAATTTACCGAGTTTAAAATAGGCCACAAAATTATTGATATTAGAGGTTGACAGGTCAATTTATGAGAAGTTATTGGTCATGAGTTAGGAAATCACATCTGCTCTGTGTGCAGAAATTCAATAATGTTGAATAAAAACCTAAGTTAACATATTCTTGTCGTAAGCTTCCAATATAAAAAGGTAATTATTTCTGTGTTACTGATGAACACTTTTTATTGTAAATTTACTCGCATGTTAACATGTTATACACAGCATGTTAAATTTGGGGAACACATTTCAGTTGCTTTCTTCATGTCTTGTGGCTTCAGTTTGTCTATTGGCTTCTGTACTCTAGGCTTGAGTGACAGGTTTACAACAATGTTACCTATCTCCTTTCTAGTACGTTGCAAGTTGACAACTTGCCATTTATCTTTCTCATTGAGACTTTCCTGATTTATGTATGCCAAACTTATTAATCCGAACCCATCGTCTCCAGATTTGGATGGAATATCCCGTCCAGAGACGTTCTTCGTCCTTCAAGTCGGGTTCATTGTGGCCATCAGATCCTTCTCTTTTATGAATTTCTTTAAATAATTGGCATTGACTATTTTTTGTTTCCACTCGTTCATAGTATTCAGGTATTAGTCGTAATTTGAATATCCAAACTCCAAGGAATGCAGTGTACGTTGTACAGTGCGTTGACTAATGGGTTCAGCAGCTCCTATGTTGACGTCTGATGTGATTTTGAGCAGAGTTGCCCTTCATTGCGTGGTTACTAACCTAGTTAGCCACCGACAGTCACTCTTGCATCAGCCAGGGCACCCACACTGTGCACATGCTACTGATGTCTGTCCGGAATTTAAGAATTCTTGGTAAACCCTTGAAACTGTTGCACAAGAAAACTCAAGAACATTGACCACCTGTTTGATAGAGTGATCCGTTCTTCTTGTTGCAACAATCTTCCACGATCAAACGGCAATAAATCCTTTACACAGCCCATTGCTACGCTAACCAAGCTCACCAAGTATCGTACCTACTAAGTATAGTATCAAATGCAAATGTTCTAGCTCAAAGCATTTCCCCCTGTCTGTAGAAGGTAACAACATCGCTTGAGCTGCTGTCTCTAATTTTTTGGCTCATCAGTTTATTTCTACGTGTGAGATTGACATGCTCTTGACAAATAATATAATTAAGCTTTCATTGATGTAACCATCATTGATGTAAATCCCAAATATGAAGCGAATACTGTTGTTAACTCATTGTAGCCAGATTTTGTTAATATGTTGTTAACTCAAACTCTTCAATTTGTATTTTTTGCTAAAGTACAAAAATTTATGCGGTATTTGCTGAAGTCATATGCGTAAAACAAGCCCATACCGTATTTTTTTTATCGATTTACATTGCAAAAAAAGTAATTTTTAATCAAGCCAATTAATTATAAAAATATGAAAAACGAAAAAAGATTATAGAAAGTTAAAAGTAATAACTCAAAAATAATTTATATTAATCGACATTAATTCAAACTTCTTTACAGATGCCTGCATAAAATTGATTTCTTGACGAATTTCTAGAAATTCTTTGTGTAATTTATTCTTCTCAATACGTATACATTTTTATCTGTTCCAAGAAAATAGCTTTTGACAAAAACTTTACCTAACTGGTGGTCATTTTCTTTATCTCTCTTCATTAGTACTGACCATACAAATAGTTATCTCGTTTCATTTATCGAGTCACGTTTCTCATTCATTAAAGATGTGCAAATAAACGTTAACTTTCATTATTATTGGAATTTTTTTATTGCTATAATTTTATCATTTGTATTAAAAAATCAACTAATTATTTTTATAAGTTGAAGTTAAGATAAAATGATATTTTATTGCTAAGTTGGGAATTAAGATTTTTTTATTGATTAAAAAATTAGTGAACATCTTAGTCTAAAGTGTTTCTTTACGTTTCCTTCATCTGCGTTAGCATCAACTGCAATTACATAAAATCAAATATATGTTGGTTGTTCAATACAATAAAATATGCACAGTACTGTATACATATTGCGCCTATGTGTACTGTACATAGAAAAAATTTAAATTGTTGTAACAAAATTATTAATAGGTTTAATTTTAACTTTGTAATTAACAATAATTATTTATAAATGAAAATATACAATAGCCTGTTTAATAATTATAATTTTTTGTTATTTCTTATAAAATGTATATATTTGAAAAGTTAAATTCAAATTAGTTTCTAATATTAGAAAGTTATAACAGATTTAAATATTGTATTTTGGATTATTATCTCACATAAAACGTTTAATAGTAAATGCTAGTAAATGCTATTAAGGAAAATTAAGGATATGTAGAGACAAATTTTCAAAATTTATTTTAATTGGCGCTAAACAAAATAATAATAATTTTAATATTGATTTTATTAAATATGAATAATTCGTTAACTTTAAAAAAATATATATTTTTAATTAAAAATCAAATATAAGACTGTTTTTTTTATTCTCGAAGTTTTTAAAGTAATAAAATATCTAATTGTGATGCTACTTGATTTACATAAAAGTAAAAGAAACATTTTTGCTTGGTTTCGTTCGTCGAAACGTTTGTTTCATTACAATCTTTGGACATCCAACAACTGAAATTAATCGAGATAAATCGAAAGTTTTCCAGTTTTAAACTGGTTGAAAAATTCAGATTGCTACTAAATTGAAGAGAGAAGCAACTAAGTAATTTAAAATTAACCAATGGAGTGGAATACTTAAGCTTTCAAATTAATAATAAACAAAATAAATTTAAATAGAATAAATAAAATATAACGTTAAAAAATAACTTTTTACTTTTTAATAAAATATATTATTATTACATTGAATTTTTTAAATTATTATATGAGTTAAAATAAATTTAATAAATTAATTCCTTTATAAAAGTTACATTAAAAGAATAATTGAATATGAAGTAAATTAATTTATTAATATATTTTTCAATTTTCTAAAGTAAATACTTTTCAATACATTTTAAGTTCGTTATAAAGTTATATATTAAAGAAATAAAATTCTAGACGTGTCCCAAGATTCATATTACCGAAGTATATTTTAAAAAAGATTTTTATTATTCTTAAAATAATGTTAAAATATTCTCGTTTAACTGACTTTTAAGCCATTCTTTATATTTAAAATGTTAATTTAGCACATTAAATATATTTATAATATTTAAAAATATTAAAGTTTCGATAAAAAATAAATTAATTTTTATAATGATTTTTTTTTAAATAAATTATTAGAAAAGTAGAAAATAGCTGATAAAACATATAAACACAAGAAAATTCCATTAGGAACATATACTCAACCAATTAGTCTATGATTAAAATAAACTCAGAATAAAATTATTACAAAAAGTAAATAGTTATTATTATTAAATTTTAATTAAAAACAAGATTATAAGTATTTAGAATATCAACGATAAGACATGAATGTAATATTCCAGATATGAATGTAATAAAATTATAATAAAATTAAAAATTCCAGGTCAGCAACTCAGTATTCGATTATTGTCGGAATGAAAACATTTAGAAAAAAAATCATTTTAACATAATGTTTTCTTAAGTGGTTATTTTAATAAAGTAGAAGTTGTAGGTTCGAAATATCGGATTTTGAATCGATAAAGAGAATATCAATTTACCAAATGATAACGTCATAAGTGAGAAGAGAAAGGATTCATTAATCTTCATTCACACTCCATCTTGACTAGAAAAGATATCGATTATTCTAACTCGATGGCAGATAAGTCAAAGATTAAATATATTATTACAATCATATTCACTAAATCCATTAAGTTGATCGAAAATTTAATATGTTAGCCACTACAAGTATAGATAATAAGGATTAGAAGAAATGAGATAATTCAATGAATAAACTTATAAAGAGAAAATTATCATTTATCATTGTTTTATATCAATATTATTTTACATTAAAACATATTTTCGAAATAAAATTGACAGGGTTTTCTTTTGTTAAATAACGTATATAGTATGAAAAATTAAAATTTTATTATAGATTTTACGAAATTTTTAAAATTAATTCAGTGTTTAAATTTTTTACTATTAAGAAGTTTAATTTTTGTGAACGTTATAGATATAATTATATATTTATCAAGAAAAAGTAATAATATGACGAAAGAAATCGTAAATAATTTGGAATTGGTACAATTTCTTTATTTTTTTAAATTATAGAAATGTTTTGAAGCGTCTGCAGAAAACTTTGAAAGAGAAGTGAAGCTGAAATTGTTTTTAGTAATAAAGCGTTATCTGATTTTTTTGTTTTTTTTTTCATACTACTTGTGCGAATGAGAGGATCGTAAATGTAAAAACTTATGTTAGATCTTATCCAAATTGTTTTCTTTCTTTAATAAAAAAAGAGTGAAAATGCGAAGAATTTCAAACACTTCAACTTTTATCGAGGCTTAGATATTCCGTATCTTTCAATGTGTAAATGTGTATAGTTAGCTATAAAGCAAGACCAACAGAGATAATTCATGTTTAATTCAAAATATTTTATTCTGTACACAGAATGAAATATTTTCTATCTTGGATAAACACAAATTAACTTAAGAATAAGTAAAATAATATGCTTGTGAGATTACTACACTAATTATGAATAATTATATTCGTTTCGTTATTAAAAATTAGATAATATAAAATCAAATAATTATTTTTATATTATTCAAAATATAAAAATTTAAAAATGTCTTATGAATTTTATGAAATTTAAATTTTAGAAAATAATCTGAATTCCAACATTAAATTAAGCAAAATTGAAAGTTGTAACAGAAAGAAAAAAAACTATTGCTAAACATGTTAATAGAAAAAAATAATATTTTATTTTGTAAAAATGTTTTAAACTAATTATTTCAAAAATTTAAATTACCACATCAGAATTTTTTAAATTAAAAAATAATTTTTAGAATTTTAAGTTCATTAATTTGATTTTATCAACAGAAAAATATTCAAAGAAGTTAATCTACATTTTAAAAAGCAGCAACAATTAAATATCAGAAAGTTTTACGTAAACGAAGAAAGTTTATCTGAAAATAATTAAGTTACTTGGTTTCAAGATTAAAGTCGAATTAAATTCAGAGTTTCATAACTTTTCTCATTATAAACTATAAGATTTCTTCTTCATCAATCATTATTTGCAAATTTACGTATGAGAATAATTTGCAAATAAAAATTAAATGGCGAAGAGAGATAGTGTCTTGATTACTCATATGATCACTTTTCGATTTTCTTGCTCTACATCGACACCTAATAAACTGTACGGATGACAGAAAAACAGATAAATGATGTCTCGCTTCAATGAATTTTTGGATTATATTAATTATAGATAATACCTGTCTGAAATATTAAAGAGATATTCGATTCTCTGAAAAATTAACATATCAAGAAAAATCCGATCTTTTTAAATCTAGTTGAACGATTTAAAAATGAACTTAAGTATTCGTTGGATACGTCCGTTTGTCTGTCTTCAGTAAAATTTCTCTAAAATAGGTATATAAATGAAATTTCCAGATTTTATTATTGATTACATTTTCTTCATATAATACATTTGATATAATATAATAATATATTAGATATAGAATAATTTAAATAATAAAAATAATATATTTAAAATGTTAGTAAATCATTTAAATTAACTTTAGTTTTTATTTTAGCGATAATACAGAAGTATATTTATAATTAAGTTTTAAATATTTAAATAGTTTTCAAATACAAAATATAAAAAAAAGTAATAATTTAAGTTTAATATTTCTTTAATTACTTTTTAAAGAATTAGGAAAACTTCTATTTTATCAGATAATAAATAAAATATACCTTAAAATAAATTTTCCGTATGAAAATTAATTAGTAACTTTTTAACTTAAGCACATTTTATGGTATAAATTCTTTACATTTACAGTTTAATGATTTTGGATTATTAATAATTGCTAGTGATTTATACCTTTAATAAATTCAAGAAAGCCAGCAATAATTTATCAAAGAATGATAAATTAATCAAGGCTTTTGGAAGGATATTGGATGGATTTAAAGCACTTCACTAGTTAATATTGATCTAATTCAGATAAATATCGACGTAGCTGTATGATTAAACTGAAGCGTAGAAAATTGATTTGAAAAATTATTATAGAATTTTCTTTGTTTCATTTTGATAAATTTAATCAAAATAATGTTATAAACGAATAGATTAATAACACAAAAAATCAACTTTAATAATAAACATTACATTAAATTTATTCTATTTCTGTTTTGTGTAATCTATAAGGAATTAATGATTATCAACTAAGAAATTATTAATAATATTTGGTGGTTATAAATCATTAAATAATTTTATCCTAAAAAGCATAAAATACAATAAAAATTAAAATAAAATAAAATGAGCCCAAATAATTAATTTCTTTTAATACAATTATTGCCAACCAGTAGTTCGCGATCTCTTTATCATTCAAGAATTTTATATCTGGATTTAGCGTACTAAAATTACGAGATATAAATGAGAATCACCAATTAAAAAGGGTGGAAAACACTCCCAGGTCATGTCATAAGTTATGTCAATGCAAATGACAGAACATTACTTATCATTCGTTACTAAAAGGAGTCTTCATATGAATGGATCAATTTAAATACTTGTAATAATAGCTTACTGTCTAGAATACTGTTCCTAATCGTTGCTTTTATCGAGTCGATTTCTCTAATAAGTCTTATATTTTACATTAAGAGAGCGGTGGAAAAGTTAGTTAATCAAGGGAGAGACTAAATTATTATTTTATTCAAAAGCTTTGTAAGTTAAAAAATTGTTTAAAATGAGACATTTCTTATTCGAAGGGCAAATGACGCTTAAAAAATTAAGTTATAAATTTTAAAACTTCTTTAATAACGTTTTGAGCGATTCATAAGGTTATGTGACTTGTGGGCCACGGATTAGTAATGAAAAAACTACAAAAGTACAGAGTGTAAAGGCAGTTTAAAAGTTTATTAAAAGGCATTATTGTTTATTACTTGAGAGAGAAACTGTAAAAAAGCAGTTACTGAACAATTACGCATATAAATATGTGGAGATTTATAATGTTTATGTAAAATTTAATTCATTTTATTTTATTTAAAAGTGTGTACGTAATGCATTTTATAATCGTCGTGCAATAAATAATTATGCAAATATTGTAAATTTCAAGAACACTTTTATGGGCCATTCAGATAAGGGTTAAGTAGAATATGTTTAATAGAATAGATAAATAGTTTAAAGAAACAGTGGAAGTTTAAATTTAAATTACTAAATTATAAGTGAAATAATTATGATTTTAGTAACTTATTATTTTTGTCCTATAACTGTGATTAAAGAAATATATTTAAAATATAACTTAGGATACTTTTATTAAATTTTTAAAATTTCGTTTTTGAAAACATTTAACAATCAAAATATATTTTAATAAATTCTATGACAGTGTTTGGTAACAAGAAGTTTATGTATACAGGTGTTCCATAAATCTGATCCCATAGAAGTTATGTTGTTTATTCTTTTACAGTTGAAACATGGTGCTAAATAAGAACAACGAATTCAAGTTATTTTGATGATGAGTATCCCCAGTCAGCGTGGAGTTGCCGAAGAGTTTAAAGGGTTATATCCAAACAATTGAATGTGATTGGCGATAACGTTTACTAAAACAAAAACTAAAACTAAAATTACACTTTATAACGACTAAAACTAAAACTCAAGAGTGAGAACGTTAAATGCTGGAAAGTCTTAATACAGCCTGGCAAACTTTTTAGCAACCTCGCGCTGCTTGAGGATCCACACCATTAAAATAACTTGAATTTATTCCTCCTTACTCAGCGACATGTTCCATCTGTAAAGAATAAACAAACACCAACATAACTACTATGGGACAGACTTATGGATACCCTGTATTTTAAGAGTAATGTTTTGTTTTTTTGTTCCTTGAAAATGATCTTCAAATTATTTACAAAAGAAAGTAAAATAAATTCTTATTTATTGTCGGAAAATTTACATTTTAAAGAAATTCGTATTATAATTTTTGTTTCTAGGATTTTTGGTCGCGGGGATTTCTTACTGTATAAGGTAACAAGAGGAAGCATAGTAGTAACAAATGAGTAAATAATTTCGGTTTTTAACATTTTATTTTATCTTTATTTTGATCTAAAGTAAATGTTTTCTAAACAAATTCATTATAGAAACTAATAATTCTATTCATATTTATGATGGTGTTTGGAAAATATTTTTTCTTAGGACTACAAATATGTTCTATTATTATACTTTTTTAACGTCATGAATACATAAAAAATCTATTTAATTTTTCATTTAAAAATTTTCAATCATATTTTAATGAAATTTTAGCATTTACATAATTTAATTTTACATTAATATTCAATTAATCTTTTCAATTACTTTCCTTATAATGATATAGCAACAATAATTTAATATAAAATATAACAGAATCAACAATAACGTTTACAAATTGCATTAAAACTTTGAACAAAACGAATATTTTCAAAGATAATTTCATAATTTGAAAAATTATATTTAATTCGTTGAGAAATGGAAAAATGCCAAATCTTTATAAATAAATACAAAGGATGAATTAGTGATAAATATTAATCCATCACTCAACTAATTGCTATTCTTAAACAGGATATTACTAGAATGTCTCCATGTTGTCATAATCGGGAAATGTAATAACGATCTGCGGTTTTATAATGATAGGTTGTTAGCAGAATAATTACACATCAGTTGTTCCTCGTTAAAAATAAAAAATTTACCTTCACCAAACAAGACTAGATACTTAAATTTATTAATTGGAAGATGACGCCAAGGGAATAAGTAACCAATCTCATTAAGTTTAACGAGCGATTAATGGTAATAGATTATAATCTTTTTAAAACACCGATTAACTTAAACAGAAAAGAATGTAAAAATTATAAAGGAATTATTCAACAAAAGAAATATTTGTTATATATAAAATATTTTTAAAATTTTCACACTGACATAATATAAAGTTAATTTAATGTTTCGGATATTAAAATTGTTGAATGATGCATGTAAAAATATAAAACTAGAATGCTTAATAATGACATATTTTATTAAATATATCGTTAATTAATTTTAAACATTTATTGTGAATTTTAAAAGTCATTCTTGAATATATTAAAACAGTTTGTTGAATAAAATATAAATAAATTATATGGATGAATAGCTTGAGTAAATTAGTTATAGTTTGATGTGTGTGAAGTTTCTTTACTAGACAAAATTTAATCTATGAATATCTTTCGACGTAACATTAAATAATTAAAAACTTTTGTCTGAAATTTTAAATTAAATTTTAGAATTAAGTGAAGACAATCGAGGATGATAGGATTTCTAATAATTTGAAGAATGACTTTACATCGAAGTAAAATTTGTCTATTTGATTGAAGATGAAATGGAAAGATTTTACAATAAGATTCATTCAATAGAAATTGGTTTTTTGATGTTAAAATGAATGTGGAGGAGTTAAAGGAACGAAGATATTCCATCAATACTTAGACCTTACAAGTAAGAATTAAATGCCTTTTTATTTATATCGTATTATATAAGTGTTATTTAATATTTTAGGAATATTTTATTATTAATAACTTTCATAACTTTTTGTAATGGAACAAGCCAAAATATTAAAATTTAGTGATAATTGATTTGTAGAGTGAATGAGGAAAAATAATTTATTATAACTTTTTTAAATAACTTTACATTAATTATTCTTCATTATTATACAAAATCAAGAATTAAAAAATCGTTTTTTTTCAAAATTATTCAGAAATTATTCTTATATAAATGTATAAACATATTTAAAATCATTATTATTTGTGCTTAAATGTTATTTTGACGTTTTCAGTTATTCTAATTTATACTAAATCAGCAATTAATGAAATATGAAAACATTTTAAATAAACAAATAAGTAAGAAAATAAGTCTATATATATTTTAAAATCTTATTTTTATAATAGACTTGATTTAGATATACCCCTATAAGTTATATTTAAGTAAACTATAAATTTACATATACTAATACACTTTGTTCAACGTCTACCTCACATCATTAGCAAACATTTTTCTTTCTGAAAAATTTCGATATTTTCAGAAAGTTCCGAAAAGAAATTCCTAAAAGTATAAATTTCGGATAAGATTTGCTTTTGTTTTAACTCAATAAATAATTTTTACATTTATTTATTATCTATAAGAAGAAAGTAATAAACGTGAGACACTATTTCAATTACCTTTTTTCTCAAATTTATTTCACTTACTAATGAGGTTTCTAAAATAACCAAAATAAGTAATAAAGAAATAAAAAGAAGTCTCATTTATCGTGGTGGAATATATATTAAATCAACTTAAAAAATTTTCAATTTTGTTGAGCATTAAAGTTTTAATATTGCCAATAAATATGGAAATTAAAATTTATATTAATAATAATATGAATAATATGTTTGAGATTAAGTTAAATAATTATTAATGAAATAATTTTTGAGAATTTATTTTTATTTACATTTATTCGAATCATACATTAAAGTTTATTTTCTTACAAGTAATAAATACATTTCGAATTCTTTATATTATTAATAATAGTTCTGTGGTAACAAGCCTAAATTGTAATCAGAAATTATTTATAATTTTTGCGATTTTTGTAGCTAAATGAATCATTTTTATTTCACAACCATCAACGTTAATATCATAATAATCTAGCGACAGAATGTAATTGTTTGTAAATGCATTATTATACTATAGTATCACGTTTATTTAGAGTTTTCAACATATATTATTCGTAGAAATTAATTAAAATGAACGTTACGAAAATTTATTATGTATACCATTAATTTAATTGAGAGTAAAAGTAATTTATATTTTCATTGATAAAATTAATACTATCTAATAAAGCATCAAAGTTTTCATTGAAATATTTTTAAAGCATTGTAGTAATTTTTACTGTTAAATCTTCTTTTATATATTGAGTTTCTAAAACTATTAAATTAAATTAAATTTATATATTTATAATATATATAAATGTGATAAAATTCTAATCATTTTTATTAGACATAAAAGCACTTAAATTATATACTTTTTATTAATTCTGGAAGGTTTCCAGAGACAATATTATGATATAATTTTTGGAAATCTTCCGAAGTAATAAAATATATAGGATTTTTATAGTATTATAATAAATTCTATTCATATTTTCCATATATTATAATATAATATAATGATTTCTTTACATAATAATATAATATATAAGAAAGTCATTAGTAAACTTTATAATAATAATCAAACGTGGCTTCCATTTAAGATATTTCTTATTATCTGTGAACGTGATCAATTCTGAACGTGTGCGAGTTGTGATTTTTTTCTTTAGATATTGGTCATTTTGAAAATAAATATGTGTTGTCGAGTAAAATAACGAATTTTCGATATCACAATCGTTTTTCATCGCTAAATTGTTTTCAATTTTGGTAGATATATTAAATTGGTGGCAGACACGCACTGAAACATATAGAAATCATCTCGAAAATATGACTAAATGAATGGTTACACTTCAAAAATCCATTTTGGCAAAATCACGAATATTTTTTATAATAAAAACTATAACTTTTTCAATATATTATAAAAAAATTATTTTTGTAGTAGAGAAAATAATCGAAGACAAATTTATGGACATTAATTATTATTTTTTAAACAAATTTGTGTAATTAATTGAATTAACATATTCTTCTGAAGATTAGCCTTATACATTATCAAGGATAATTTATTTTACTTGTATTCATTTTTAGAGCAAACTAAATCCCTATATAGGACTATAATTTGCTTGCAGAAATAAGTAACAATATACTGTTGCTGTTTTGTTTATATTTATATAATTTAAAATTGATTTAAAACTCGAATTTTTTTGTATGAAAAATATTCTTAATTTATTAATATTATAGTCTGTAGATGTTGCAAAAATATTAATGTACTGTACATCGAAGCAAACTAATTCTTCATCGGAAGTATCCGTAAAATGTAGATGCATTTGTATGTAGCCTGCTTTATAAGATATTAAAAATCGTATGAAAACATATGATCATGGAAAAACGACTAGACTAGAGATGAGAAACATGAGGCGTTCAGACTGCACGCAACTTTTTGTGGCTTATACTACGGTCTACGGTCTGATAAAATGGTATAATATGGAAATAAGTTTTTGACCGTTTCGTCTTATTATTTATTATTAAACGCCCTATGCTTATATTTTGAATTTATACATTTATGCAGACTGCAATATAACGTGCGACCTTATGAGATCCTTCTGAAATGGGATGTGGCCTACATCCATTAAAAATGTTCTCCTTCTCCACATTAGACGAATAATACAACAGTACAATATTCATTCTGTAGTTAAATTTTTTTCCATAAAAGTTCTATTAAATACTAATTCGAATTTTTGTTATATTTCTCATATATTACTTCTTATATATCGACTAGATATTCGTTTAATTTCCTATACTGTATCATTTTATTTCGGTTTACAGTATATATTTTTAAAGCTGTCATTTGTATAGGGCTATGATGAATACAAAGATATAAATGCAAAATTGAACAACAGTGTAAAAAATCTAAGTGGAAAATGTTAAATCTTTTCAAACAAATATACAATCATTAAAATATTGTTTTATTTTTATATTTTTGGAAACAAAATAGTGCGAGTAATACCCACACCACGATATGACACAACCTGTCAAACATATACGAATATGTTATACGATATATAATAAAAATGGCATAAAACATCTAACAATATAAAACTATAGCATCATTACAACAAAAATTTGAAAAATGAATATCTCAAAATATATATATTTTTAAAAATCTGAATATATGCAACAATACAAAAATAATATTATAATTGCTGATTTATTATGATTATGGCTACCGAGAATGTGTATGGGACCCGGGATTGAGAGGTTCCTTTTTCATGTGTGTGTGTTTTTTTAACGAATGAAATAAGTATAATGTTACTTTATTAACTTAATAAAAAGCAGTTTTAAAAATTTTTGTTTTTGTTAGTAAAAGTAACATTAATTTATAACGATAGGAACCATTACGCACCCTTTAGTATTTTCTGGGTTCGGAAAAAATCTCCAGCTTCTCCCACTTGACGGATCTAATTATGAACGATTAAAATTAAAAATGCTTCTAATATTTTAATATCAAGAAATACTAAGAAAATTATTTAAATTATAAAATAAAGCTGAACATTTATAAAGTTGAGACAAGCTTCTAAATTGGTCGCTAGCACCTTCAAAGATCGGAGAGGACAGGATTCTTATCTGACGGTTCATAAATTACTAGAAATCGTTTGAGGGTCGGTGGATAATTTGTTTTTATTATATTGAAAAATATGTTTAAAATAATAATACCTAAAATTAGTCTTTACATTTTAAAATTTTAAAGTTTTAAATTTTGATTTATGTTTAATTAAAAATATATATTATTTATTGCTGTTTTTAATGTTATTTATTCTAATTTTGTACAATTATAAATGAGACAAGCAAAGTAAAACATATTTTTGGTCCATAAGCAAAAGGTTAGAAATCTTTCATCTAAGTAGTGTTAAGAAGTACTCACAACATAAAATTATTACATATTTTTTAAATAAAATAATTATCACCTTACTCTAATTTACTTATTTTTCAAGCAGTCAGATGTGCTTAAAACATTTTAATTACGGAATACAGTAATTCTATTTTTAAAGTAATAGAAACTTTTATTATTCAGATTAATGTATAAAATCCAAATTAAATCTTTGATTGAACTATTTTTAATCAAATTACCGTATTTTACGGCATATAAGACGCCCTCCATTTCAGCACAGAATATTTAGGTATTTAATTTAAGCCACCCCGCCCTTTGGCACTCGGTCTCAATTTTTTTACTGTATGCTGATTTAAAAAAGTAAAATTATAATACCACACTTTTCTTTATCAGGGAAAAAGAGGAGTTTAAAATAAATCACTTGAAATAAAAATTTAGCATTAAAATAGTCGTCACGAATACATAAAAAGCTGCTTAACTATAGTAAATAATAAAAAGCTGCTTAACTATAGTAAATAATAAAAAGCTGCTTAACTATAGTAAATAATAATAATACGTTTAATTAAACAGTAACATTTTTATTTAAGAATTAGGCTAGGTAGAGGTTACCTGTAGCCAAATGAAGGCCATTTGAGAAGTTCATTAGACTAGGGAAGATGCAATTCATATATAAGACGCAGGATAATTATTTCAACCTTTTTTTGGACAAAAGTCACGTCTTCTATGCCGTAAAAGATGCAACTTAAAAGTTTATTGTGTTTTATTAAATTAAATTTCATTTTTTTGTCTATTGACTCTTTCCACCTTATGTGCACTAAGTGAGCTTTTTATCATTTCTACCATGGGTTTGGCAGGCCCACAATGAGCAGCCGGGTTGTGAGGGATGGTACCCGACAGATCACTAAGACACAATTCTTGGGATTTATTCGACCCGGACGGGTTCGTTTTTGAGTCCTCAGATCGATAGTCTGGCACCTTAACCGCGTAGATATTCATTATTATTAATAATGATCCTATTCTGTTTATTATCAAGATTATTTTTGAACAGTAATTCGTCAAAGAAAAAAGTGGGTAATTTTTATTTTCAATATAACGTAAGACAAATAAAATATAAGCCTACTACATTTACATGATTTCATAGCACAATCAATTTATATTCTTTAAGTTATTTAATTAAAATAAAAGTAAAATTCAATATCAGAATGATTAATAATATGTTAATAATAAGTATTCTATTTGTGATATATAGTATAATTACTTTAGAAGAAAAGAGTTAAATAATTTTAATGCTGCAGTTTAATATAAGTGTATTAAACAAGATAACAATTAGCACATTAATAACAGTTCACGTTAACAGCCAAGAGGGATGCCTCTCGAGAGTATTTACTATAGGAAAATAATCCCTATTTAGTGTTAGACACGTGAAGAAACGCGAACCCACGATCAACTATCACGTTTGGTGGTTTTATCCACTCGACCATTGGTGATCTGATAATTAAATTAACTTAAACCGAAGAAAATTCTCAAATAACGTTGAATAAAACTAAACAATCGATAAAACACATAAAGTTACAAAAAGCTTCAATGGAATTTTGAATTTTTTAAAATCAGTTGCTCTAACGTGATTCTATTCGAAGGTTTTCAAGAGTAATTTAAGTATTATTATTTATTTAACAATGTAAAATAAAAATAAATTATGTTATAAAAAAACATGTTTTGTATTCGGTTATCAAACAAGGCTATAGGATTACATATAGTTATGACAATTTTGTTATAGCTGTGTGATTAGTGAACGATAACAAATGGAAGAGCTATTGTTCTTGAAAATTGTGTCGAATTTTTACATTGTTCTACTAATCAATGTCGATTTTTCTGCATGTAAATGTGGAATAGCTAAAAATAAAGTTTTCATTTGGGAATGAATTAAGTAACAATGTCTTATAGCTCTTTAAAAGTCTTACAAAAGCATATTTAAACATTATTCGACTATTTGAACAACTCGAAAAATGTTAAAACATCAAAAATACCAACAGTATCTAATATTTCATTTGACGCACGAAGTCATCTAGATACATTTCTGTCAACAACTCTTCAACAAACGCACACAGAGACCACTTCTGATGAACTTTCGATGTTATTCCTCAATCTCTTGAAAAGTTCTCGAGAAAGCTTAGAAAACTCATTCGAAGAACACGCAATCAATTAGAAACTTTACAAAGAAAAAGAAAATCCAACACGGTGATAAGATATCTTAAAAATTAAATTCTTGCTCCTTATATAATGATTTTTATAAAAGTAATTCGATACGTTTTAAAATGCTGAGTGATAAATGATGTTTATATTAAAGTAAACATCATTTAATGATAGATATAAAAATCAGCTTCGTTATGCGACTTAAAGTAACGTATCACGTAGACTCTTCGTTTTCGATTAAACTCTTTTACTGTTTTGTCTACAAAATTACTAACGAAGACAATAGTGTATAAGTAAAATACTTAAGAAAGTTTCTGATATTTTTAAATTAACAATAATGATAAGAGCTGATTGATAAAAATAATATAATTTGTTGTGAATAAAATGAACAAAATTTATGCGAAGTATTTGGATAAAATAGTACAGTACGGTATTATTTCAAATATGTTGTACTAATTTACGTGTTTATTGTACTTAAAAGAAAGCAGATATTTTGGCATAAAATAAATCGAATTTCAGCTGTATATTATCTTAAACGGAAATAATAATTAATTAGATAATAATTTCAGTAAATATTAATGAAATTAATTTATAATTAACATATAATCAAAAAAAATAATTCTATTTGTAAGAATACTGGGATATATAACAGAACAATTAAAATAATTAAAATGGCCGATAATTATTATATTTGTGAAAAATATAAGTTGATTAACACTAGAAAAAAGTATTTCCGCTCGTAAAGATATAAAACAAATGAGATAATTAAGTAATAACTTTCAGTTTATTACTATTTATTGGGTTTAAACATAGAAATCAGAATTGTTTTCCTGATAACTGTGGTCATTCTTTTCATTCAATCAATAATCTCATAACAATAATAATTGAAATAAGTATTCTTTTCAATAAAATTTCCACTGTTCGTAATAATAAGTTAATTGCTTTGCTGAACATTGATAACACTACTTAGTTTGAGTATACGAAACCAAATAGTCTAATATCTTACAGTTAAATGATATAATTATATTATTACTAAGCTTTTGTTATGAATTATGATTCAAACTAAACATTTTAAATATTTATAAACTTTAAAGTAGGCCTAACTTTAATTCTTTAAGTTTGAATTGTTTAAAATCTGTCCGTAAAGACTATGTATAAGCGCAACTTTATCAGATATATCTATCCAAAAAGTAATTTTAGAGTTAACATCTTAACAATTTTATTACGTGTTTTAAAATTTCGACTCGTGATATACTTAGCATTGTTACATTTAGTGTACGCCAATCATCTAATTTATTGATTTTGCCTTTTGCACTAGTGTGGAGTACCTTACTTCAAGCAGACCATATAATTATTCTGGTCAACTTTCCAACAAGTCTTTATTTTAATCTTAATATATAAAAAATATTCTGATTATTCATAAAAATTTTACACTTATAAATCTAAAATCATGCTACCATCTAATTTATAAATAAAGAGTTAAACTAATTATCGGGGTAGAATCGGGCAGGAACACGATTCCCGCTATTTTTAAACTGGTAACGGTCACCTTTACAAAAAGAAAGTTGAGGAACGACCGTTGGAATTTGAATGCCTATCCGCTGATTGGTCGTCAGACCGTCACACCACCTGCGGGCCTCCGATAAAGCTACGACCGTCGGGAATCGCTGATTAGTCGACCGGCACGCTGTCGACGAGTATATAAGGTGAATGTCGAGGCGGGAGATTTCAGTTTACTTCACAGTTCGTCAGAGTTTGCCTCTAGAGTTTCGTCGAGTTTCACTTCAGTGTTTACTCCAGCGAGTTCGCTCTCGGGACGTCGAGTAACCCTTAGATTTTGGGGTCAAGGAGAGTTCGCCCAGGGATTTTACGATATCCATACAGTTTGTTAGCAGCAGCAACTAGACATCGGAAGATAGCTACTAGCCATCAACCGTCCAAGTCGTCGCAAGGTATCTTTCCGACGAACCAGATCAACACACATGAACTGTTTGAACTTTCTGAACTCTATCAAATATTATTGGCGCACCAAGTCGGTCACCAATCGACTGTTTATTGTACATTTTAAACTTCACTCTAATATTTTGTTTTACTCTTTTTTACTAAATACCAAAGAATGTTTAACAGTCTTCATGATATTCGTATTAAACATTAGTCATGTTAACATGCTTTCTATTTCCACTTACTTGCATTTGAATAGTATCAGTTTAGAAACTTGGGAACAAGTTTCTAAACTGATACTATTCAAGTTCCCAAGTTTCTAATGTAATTGAATTTTTATAGAATGTCTCATAAATCTGGAACCACAGGAATGAAATTTCTGAAGGGTTTAACATGCTGCATTCTTCTTATCAATCGAAACAACCATCCGGATGCAGACTGGTAAATTTTTCTGCAATTCCCCATTCCTATCGTCAAAATAACTTTAATTCATTCTTTCTTACTCAGCGCTATGTTTTAACTTTAAATGAATAAATAATGATCATTCTACAGTTCCAGACTTATAGGACATCCTTTTCCAAATTTCCTATCTTCATTATTTATTTATGCTTATTTATTATTATCCGAATTTATTATTCATACTATTCTAATTGCTATTACGTTATTGCTTTAGACGAAATTCCTGTTATATAGTAAATTATAGTTTATCAAATTTTGTATGTTTTATTTTTTATACCATTAAACTCATAGACTTGTATATTGTTCCTTGTAGTTTAGCACTTATTATATATTATCTGTCAAACTGTTTAACTATACAGCAGAGACTCAGTAATGTGTAGAGACAGGTTGTGCCTGTATTACATTAATAAATTATTATTATAAAACAACATAAAAATATAACAATTTTCTAATTTATCGCCAGGTAGAAACAACGAATTTATAATATAGTTAAATGTTTATACCTTACAAGAAGTTAAAAGTAAATGACTTTTCTTTTTAGATTTATAGTAATAAATTCGTAATTAAATGTATTTGTTACAGTAAAAACCCATTTTTAGTTAGAACGCGTTTTAACTAGTTTATACTGGATGTCTTTGTTAAAACTCATTTTGTCTAGTTAAAACTAGTTTTAACTCAAATTCATTTTTGATTAGCAGTAAATTCTAGTTTAAACTAGACAAAACAGCAGTTAGCAGTAAATTAACTTTTAACATTAGTTAAAACAAATTTTAGCTACATAAATATGTTTGGGGGAAATAAAGTTATGTATAGTGATTCGGGGGAAGATGCCTAACATTATGCTTATAAAGGAAATTATAGCGATAATTTGGGTTTTGGAAGCATCTAACGAAAATATCATATTCTTGAGCATGTTTTTCAAATAAAACTTTGGAGTATATGAAAAATAATTGTATATTGTGTTTGCAATGACGACTTTTTTACTGTCTGGCATTTTAGGTATCTCACTCTAAGTATCCGGGTGAGATGCCAAATGCCATTAGGGTAAGATAACAAATATAACTGCATAAAATTAATTTTCGAATATCTTAACCAAATTTAATTTATTGCATATGTAGTACAAAGTACTGTACTTCATAGTAAGTATAACAGCGCAGTATAAGTATTGTTAAGTTTCCGCCCGTTCTAACGTGCTCTAGAGCTAGCTGAAAGCTTTTTTCAGACCAAATAACTTTTTGAAAAGTCCTTATATAATTTCTATGCATATGCTGCAATAAAACGAGAAAACAAAAATTTATTAAAAATAGGCATATTGGAATTCAATTAACAAAAAATAGGCATGTTACCCCATGAAAAATGTGGCATCTTTTCCATTTGTCAGGGTAAGATGCCTACGTTGTACTGTACGTGTTCTAGCATGTCTGATCGGAATCGGCGGTAGCTCACAATGGAAACTTTAGAACCTTAACTACATCACACATTAATTCCGCAATTTTTAATAAATTCTATTTTAACTTTTAGTTTTAAAATGATTCTAGAAATATTTTTATTCTTCTCAGATGTAGAAAATGAGGTAACAGAAGCCAACTACAGCTTTCCCCACTCAATATTGGCCCAACGATTCAACATACAAACACATGACAATATCTGACGTCACCGTTTGAAAATATCAAAAAGTAGGCATCTTCCCCCGCTTACCATCTTACCCCGAATCACTCTATATGTTGCAGTCAAAACCAGTTTTTAGTTAGAACGCGTTTTAACTAGTTTATACTGGATGTCTTTGTTAAAACCCGTTTTGTCTAATTAAAACTAGAATTTACTGCTAGTCAAAAACAGATTTGAGTTAAAACTAGTTTTAACAAAGACATCCAGTATAAACTAGTTTCAACTAGTTAAAACGCGTTCTAGCTAAAAACGGGTTTTGACTATAACATATTCATAGTTTTTCATATTTTTCTTGTTTCAATGCAGTTGTTTGTACTGGACAGTTAGATAACATTTAGAAAGATCGGATAGTAAATTACTGACAGATTAAATACAGATACTAACTGAGAATTGACAAATATTTAATTTGTTTACAGAGAAATGCGTCTTGATAGCGTGTCACAGATCAACTGAAAATAGAAAATTCATTCCGATTCCTGTATTAATACAATTTGACTGACGTATCATCAGTTCCCTTCAATTATACAATTGATTAGTTCTACTGTATATACTCAGATAAATAATAAGAAAAAACACTAAAACTAATTTTTTGCCTGTCTTTACAAAAGTTAAACATTACATTAATCTTCGGACTATATTTCTACTAAAGAGTAGCGTAATTATTTAAAAATAAAATTATTTAATTTTTATAAAATATTGAAGTTAGAATGCAAAAGAGAATGTTCTAACGGATAGATAGTTTTCTATATATTGGAAGTGTCTGGAAATTATCAATTTTCGAAATTAAAAAAAGATGAATATCGTTTATTATATTGAATTAAATTTGTTTAATATATTCAGTCTAACAATGTGTTTAATTCAATTTTTCGATTTTAATTCATATCATAATTTTACGAAGAAAAACTGATTTGAATTTAAAATGACTCATCGAAATGAATTTGACTTTAACTGTTTATAACTTTAATTAATAAATGATTATAAAATGTTCTCGTAATTCTGGTCTTTTGTATTATATTAAAATTTAAATGATTCTGAATTTGGTAAAAGGAAAATTCCTTTACATATTTAAATGCAAACTGTATTCATTTGTATTCAACCATTGTTACAACAGAATATCACTTAAAATATATTTAATATAATTTCGAATGGATGAAATATAGAAAAACGTACTGTATGAGATGGATATGGGAAAGATAAAATGTTATTTTCTAAATTTCTCACTTCGAACTGCTTGATGATAGATATTTTATCTTATTTGTTTAAATAATACGAGCATATATTTAATTTTTTGATTGAAATCTGTACATTGCCTATCTACGTTATTCAATACACTCGTTAAATATTATTGTTTTTCTTTTTTAAATTTGCAAATTTCCATTAATGCCTTTGTTAAATTTTTTATTATAATAGATTTTTTAATATTTATGGTTACTTTTATTGGTCACTTTGTGTTTTGGGTATTATTTGTTTATTCATTTTTTTATTATTATTTTAAAATCCCTTTTTCTGCGGTGTTCTCTTTATTACTTATTACTTTATCTTGAATTTTATTATTATCAGAAATAAAAATTAGGGATAATAATGCAATAAAATTCTTATGTTTTGCATTCTCTTTAAGATTGTTTTATTATTATATGTATATTTTAATTCCTAATTAATCAAATTACAAATTTTATAAATTTGCACACGGGTGTGGACTAAAGGCCAGTTTACTGCACTATATTTTAAGATAAGTTATTATTATTTAAGAGCTATTTATATAGAGTTATATTAATTATTAGAGAAGAGTTTATTTTAAGAACGACTAAAACCGTTCAAGGAGAGCTTAATGCTGTTTATTATTCATGGTATTCCATTGAAACAACAGAATCATAAATAATAACGTGACATACAAATCAGCTTTAATCGTTCTTAAAATAATCTTAAATATATCTCGATCAACTGACTTTAGACCACTCAAAATATATAAATTTTTTATTTATAGACGAGTAACTCTACAATCAATCCAGTCAATTTTGTCATAGAAATATGATGGATTTTCGACAAGAAAGTCATTCGCATTTGATAAATCGTTTCTTAATTTATCATAAAAGCATTATTTTGTTGTAGATACGAAAAAGAAAAATGTGAAAACATGCAAACAACATAAAGGTCTATTTCAAGATTTCGAAAAAACATGAATAAGCAATTAGTATTTTGAAGACAATGAATTTTTGAAGAAAATAATCTGTCATTGTAAAGAAAAAAATTTCATTTTAATCATGCATTCAAATTTTAAATAATAAGAAACTATTAAATTCTAAAAATGTATTAAATATTTGATAATATTTTTATTTTAAAAATTTAAAATATCTCAAATATTTAAATAATTTGATGAAATATTAAAAAAGATTTTAATATTTATAATTAAAAATATTTTCATTTCAATAAACTTAATTATTCTCCGAGATGTTATATAACAGAGGGTAAGTATGGTCATCGGTTAAAAAAAATGACTCCCTCCCAAGACTTTTACATTATTTTTTATTGTAAAGAAAATAACATTATTGAGGAATTTATTTATTTTTATTTTATTTTTTAAAAAATAATTTATTTTTTTGTTTTAATGGTAAGTCATTGGACAATGATACAGAATATTGACAATGGGATTCTGTGAGTAGTATCAACATCTCAAAATAGTTTATAACGAAAAGGCTTCAACGTAAATTGATGTTGAATTCAATAAATCTCAGCAAGATTTATTGAATTTAACAATGACATGAATTTAAAGAAAATGACAGATTTAATCTATAAAAATAAAATCCAAAGACTTAAACTTCGAGTCTATAATTTAACAGATACAGGAAAATTTTTGTATATTATCAAGATATATCGATTAATCAAATACATAATAAATAATAGTATTATATGAATAACAGAATTCACTTTACGTTTATAAGTTTTTAAAAAGCTGCATACTTGAAGAAGCTTATAATTCTGAATAGCCTAAAAGTCAATTAACTACTTTAAAGTAAGAATTAGCATTTTTAGAGAGCTTTAGCTTTAAACCTTCTGTAAGGTTACAAGAAGCTGTTGGAAATGAGACCTTCCACCCCTTTAATAAACAATTTACAGCATTCTAAACTGGCTTAAACCATTTAACTAATTAACATCTTAAATATTCTTGATTAATTAATTTTTGGGCCACAACATATATAAAACAACTTCGGTAATAAAAAAAAAGGCAATGATTTTTAAAATACAGATTCAAATCGTTTCAGTTTATTAAAGTTCGAACTTATGAATGATCTTGAGCATTTCCTCATATGTAAATTTTTCAGTTGCCAATAGCCAAGTCATCTTTACGTTTTTAGATTAAATCTGTGATAATATCAAGTAAAAACTGCATTACTTATATTTGAATACATTTTTATAAAGTAAATTCAGAAAATACGCAAAATAGGTTTAGAATTTCCTTTATAAATTCTATTTTCCATCAAGCGACATAATTTTAAAAACATATTTCTAGGAAACATTCCATTCTGCCTGATAAAAAGTAAAATATCGGATTATAAAACTATTATTGGTTTTAGCTTTCTTCATATTTTGTAGTGTTTTATAATACAAAAGTCCATGAATGTAAATAATATTTTTATTTAAAAAAAAAACATCAATAGTTTAATTAGTTATAAATTATTATTTATAATAAAACTTTTATATTAATGATATTTGTAATAAACTATATATTTAATGTCTATTGCGTAAATAATTATATAATATATATATTGACATTTCTATTCATCTAACATTCATTCGTTTTTCGCAATCGCAACCCTGAATACTCAAAATGATCTGATATTGAATATTTTATACTTTTTGGCATTCGTTTTGCATCCTTTTCTTATTCACGAGAGATCGCATCACATTCTCCGCATCACATTTAAAAAGATGCCTGCAGGCAATATCGAATTTTTCACAAATATTTATAAATAGACAAAATATTATTTTCTTGAGAAACTTATATTTGAAGTTAAATTTGTATTTATTTATTTATTTAAGAATTATTAACAAAATTATATTTAGTTAAATACTAAATAAACTTAAAATTATCATAAAATATTCTTTGACATTTTAAGATTTTTATATGTTTTTATCTTCTAGAAGTACGTAATTAATTATTCAATACAATGAAAAATAGTTTTAAAAAAATTATCAGATTAATGGAAATAAATATACTGTATAAAGGGAAATGAACAGAACATTATTAGATTAGTGAAAAAACATATATGAAGAGAAATGTACACTATACTAAAGAAAAATTTTAAAGTATTTCGTGGTTGGTTGGTCCTTTAGGAAATCCTAAAGGATTTTCTAAAGGAACCAACCAGTTAACACGTAAGAATATTCACCATTCCAACCAACTTTGGTATGTTCTTACGTGAATTTGAAGTCATTATTTTAGTTTTATAATGAGAAATTCTAAAGAAAATAACGTCAAATTTTCATAAAAATTTGCATTACTTGAACTAATCGAATAGACTGTTAATCTTATCAAAAAATTTTATTTTATCACTGAATTATTAATACTAATTAGAATTCTTATTAAATTATTTTTGGTAAAATAACGTTTTATGATATGACAAATAATTTATTAAAAGCTTTTATATTTTTGTTAAACTATGTTCGTTAAATAAAATTTTCAATTCTTAATTTTCTTATCATATTTAGTAATTAATTGCATATTTTTTCACTTATTCACAGGAATTAAATAATTAGATGCAATTAATTATCGTTAGCCGAGATGGCATGAATACCAAATTTCTTGAAATGATAAGAAAACTTTAGTAGTTATTAGCTCATTCAGCTGGTTAAATTAAGAAAAATCGTTTATGAAGTTGGAATTTATGAATGAATTAAATGAATGTGGTTAGCAGAGTCTGAAAATTTTGCGAAGTTTAAACAATAGGTTTACTTAGACAAATTTATAGAATTCTGTGAAAAGTTTTTTATATGGTGGACTCATATTTCTATTTTTTTATATATTTTTACTTAAATATAAAGTAATGACTTCGGTTAGTTTGACTTTCTTTTCGTTGTATGGTATTCATTTTTTCGGTTGATGACTATAATATCGTAGATTATTTATACTCCAAGAATATAAAAATTGGTGTGATTAGATTTCTTAATTTATTTATAGTCTGTATTTTACTTATTCTTTGAATGAAAGCACTTTTTAAGATTATCATCATATAATTTTTCTTGATAAAATTGTAATTTTCAGAAGGTAAACTTAACTTCTTAATTAAAAATTCCTTCGGCAACTTATAAGGTGGTGGTTACTGGAGTATATATTTTTGCTGAGTACGTTTATGTTCAATATTATGTTCGGTAAACTTAACTCTATGCAAAAGAGAAAGCATAGCAATTGCTAAATTAAAACTTAAGCAAAATTTCTTTAAAATTTTCAGTATTTTCTGATTGTTTAATAAAGTCGAAAAAGTAGAAATGGTAAAATCCTTTAACACAACATTGAATCTTTGAGGCTGACTCAACGTGCGACGTACTCAATTACCAGTAGTGTTCCCTGTACTATGCGCCTCCCTAAGTAGCCGACAAAATATAGTCTTCATATTCATATGTTAAAAATAAGCTCGGATATAATTCATACTTTTAATTTAAGAGAAAATTTCTCACGAGAAATTTCATCTCTTTTAAATTCAAAATATGAATAATCCTGACCTTAATTTTAACAACCTACTTAAATATGTTAAATATTTAAGAATTTTTCTCTTCTCGTACGGTATTCAAGTAGTCTTCCAATCGGAAAACAGGTAGCCTAGGTACATTTGTGTGAACAGTGTTTAAACAATACTACAGTAATATTTGCATGCAAGAACTAACCCTAAATAAAGAGGTAATCTAAGACTCGCAAACTTCACATCATCCAAGAATTAAATAATGCTATTTCCTTAGAATTAAAACTAACCTATAGAGATTTCTCCATTATGTAGTGTACTAACTTTTTAAAGATTAATAGACCGGCATTATAATATATTGTTGATCGCTAATGATGTTTAAAAATGAAAATTTTACTTATACTTATTTATATATTTAAGTATAAGAAAATCTCAAAAATTTATTTCAAAACTGCTTTCAAGATACAAATATATGATCGTGAGTGTTCATAAGAGCATTATAATAAATATACAGCATATTAACAATGAATTATATTTTTCTAGTGGAGCAATATATATTATGTTTAAAATGTTAAACAATGATGTTTTTTTGCATTGAATATATAAAATATAAATAAATTTATTAATATTTTAAAATAATGTAATACCTTTTAAAATAATTTAATATAATAAATTTAAACGTCATTCAAAATGCATTTTTATTTTAAAAAATCGAGTTTCTATTTATAAAAACAATAAAAATTAGTTTTAAAATATATATATGCAATATAATTTATCATTTAAAATTATCACTCATTCAAAGCAGAATATTAAAATAAGATTATATTTTAAAATTAGATAAAAAATGAAAATATCATTAAGTTAATTAGTTTTTAAGAAAACTTTTAATAAAAATTGAAACTATTGCATATAAATAAATTTTCAAATATATTTAAATTTAGGGACGATAAACAATTTTGCAATAAAACACAAATTGTTGTATTTCCCAATTTAAAGAAATTTCATGCATATTTTCAAATGTAAATCTCCTTCTAATGCGAATGTTCTTATCTGTTTATTCCATTTTACTTAATGGACAAAACAGATAAGAACAATAATAGTCTACTATTCTTTCCATTTGAAAAATTTTGGAAAATTTTTTAAAGAATAAACTTGCAATTCTCTTATTCTTATTAAGAACAGAAATTCTTTAACGTTTTTATTTTCATGATTTATATTTGATATTACTTAGACATTTTCCTTTGTAGTTTCTACTAAACTTGTATAACTATATATATTCGAGATTTTAAAAATGTCAAGACTATTTTGCTTTTCTTAACCTTATTAATATAAAAGAGAACAAGTAGTAAATATGTAATTATATTTGATAATTTATATTTCGTAGAAATTCTGGCTAGCATAGATTGTTCGGAAGCTTAACTATTCTATGCATGATATATATGTAGATTATTTAATATATCAGTATTATCGATTTTTTATTAATAATTACCATAATTCTTATTAGATGTTAAAAATAATGAACTTTATTAAAACGTTATTGATAATAAAACAGTTAAATGAAAAAAATATACATTTATTTGCCACTTTTAATTCGCTATAAAATTTATTAAATATTATATTATAAAGCTTAAACTTTTCTGTGTTTTTATATACGTTATCTGTTGACAAAATTTCATTTATCTCGAGAATACCTTATTGTCAGACTTCTTACAAAATGCTTTTCTATCCTCATCGGATGTCAATTGTTGACATTTTACAAATTTTACAAAATATTCTGAAACAAATTTAACACATTTATTCTTGTGTATTTTGATAGAAAATATTTCTCAAACATAAGTTTTACTCACTCTAAAACTTACAACATGTCTCTTGAACCGAAATTTTACGATTAGTACTTAACAAAAATTTAAATTTCATTCCTCCTTCACATGCAAAATAAAAATACCATTTTTATAATTTTTTAAATTAATTAAACGAAAATCATTTTGCTTTTTCCGAATATAAAATACAGACTATATGTTTTTTAATTTAAATTCAGAAATAACATTTTATAAACCTAGATAAGTAACGAATGTAAACATACTTTCTGATAAGTAAATATCACAAAGTATGTTTACATTCGTTACTTACTCTTTTAAAATAAGCAACTTTCAAATATAAAAATATAAAATAATTGATAAAATGAAATTAATTTGAACCAAAACTTTTAATTTAGAAATAAAATTGTAATAAACAATTTCAAATTTTGTTGCAAATATGAAATATGGTAGCTGTTTTATATATTTCCGTGAATGTATGTCTCTTTAGTCCGAATAAAAATAATTTCGGTAGACTATCACACAGCCATCAGGTTAGGTACTGTACTTCTTTTATTATATTTCCATAACGGACGACAATGGAAATATAATAAAAGAAGTACCTAATCTGATGGCTGTGTGATAGTCTACCAAAATTATTTTTATTCGGACTAAAGAGACAGACATTTATGGTGGAATATTCTATGCCGAATTTCAATTGTCTAGAATCGCAGTTATGAAATTATTAACTCAAGTATTTGTGATATAATTTATTCATACTGTATATTACAAATACTTGCGTTGTTAATGTAGTTACTGCGATTCTAGACAATTGAAATTCGGCATAGAATATTGCGCGAAAAAGTTTTTTAGTTTAGGAATCACTTAAGAAATAAAAAACTGAAATATTAATTTTGAACGAAACTTTAAAGCTAAAATATTATAATAGTATGTACACAGAATGTCCATTTTTCCAGCATAAGTTAAGTTAGGTGGACTGCAGCAAACACAAATATGCCAGCTATTACGTCATTGCCCCTCGCCACCACATTTACAAGTTGTCTTGGTTGTAGGTGGCATCCATTCCTCTGATATCTGCAACCAGCACATGCCGAAGATTCTGTATTTGAGTGCAGTAACTAGTGGAGCATGATGTCAAATTGGCAGTATGACGAATGACAACTTCATCCACATATTTTATGGATTGACGAGGCACTAGAGTATATAATCGTCATAATGTGCACCACTGGGCATATTGTGCTCCACAATACCTGCGACAAACCAAGTGCGTTTTACGTCTTGTTAGGAATTTGGAGCAAGCAGATTCTTGGTTCCATATTTATTGACGGCACCCTGAATAGTGACCGATTTCTCAATGTCCTAAACAAAACGTTGGACGAATTGCTTCATGTCTTGCCATTAGCACAACTATAACGGGTTTGGTACCAGTATGGTGGTGCGCCAGCTCATTGCTGGTGAGATGTGCATCAGTGGCTCGTAGAGAGGTTTGGCAATCGCTAGATAGAATGTACTCCAGACTTTTGGGTTTATCTGTGGGGTCACCTAAAAGCGTGATGTGTACGCAGCAGCACCGCGTGATGTTGGAAAACAGGAAAGACATATTTGAGAGATTTGTAAAACGGTGACATCGTTATGTGCATCCATAATGCCATATTCAATCATATACATCATGCCTCTGAAGGTTGTCATTTTGAAATGTTCCGTAGCAAAATAAAGCTCACTTTTCTTTAATTTCTACCGTTTCCTTTATCTTTTACAGTCAGAGATTATTTGTATATTATGTTAAATAGTTTTAAATTGATTTCCTTCGGTTATTCTAGCGGCAGAATAAGTATACACCACAGACATTCACTTGTGTATGGCTGAAAAGATCTATTTTGCCTTTAGCTAGATATTTAAGTGGATAACTATTATTTAACCATTTTCAATGGAAATTTATTTTTCTTTTCTTACTAGAAATTATATAAATGAAATAAATGCGTTTCTTCTAAGATCTTTTCTATATTAATTGAACATAATGTTTTAGTACATTTTTTTATCGTCCACAGTACAAAGTAACTGTGTTTTTCATACTCCAAAATTTTAAAATTACGTAAGTTGTAAATAATTTCAAAATTACGTTCTACTTACATTATTGCAATGAAGTATTTCTTTATTTCGTTAAATAAACTTTCTAAAATTCTATGGACATGTGTGCGATTGGCAGCAAATTTTTCCATTATTTTAACAGATTAATGTTTTTGCATAACTAGATGCCTGCATTTTCTCACTGACTCGATTACCTTATACTAAAATACTTTCATTATAAAAAAATAATACGTTTCTTTTAAGTTCTATCTAGTTAGAGAATTTTTTTGTTCTATTCTAATATCCTTAAAGCATTCTGAAAGTTTTTCTATTAAATTCTACTAATAACTATTATTTTTAATTGGGGATTTATGATTTGATAACAGATTAAATACTGTAGGCTTCATTCGGGTAATTTCAGGGATCTTCAATTCTCGAAGAAATTTTAATTGAATGAATTGCTCTCATTATTGTAAACCTTATCCTCTTCATATTTCTGAAACATTTGTTATTTATAATGTAGATTATATTGTTTATTCACCGAGTTCCTTATGTTACTTCTATCAATTTGTTAGGAAATCCATACTATGTGCTTATTTCTTAATGCATGAAATTTCTTTCTCTACATACATAATATTATTGTAATGCTTATATGTATTAATAATATTGATAAATGATCAAAATGTTACCTTCTTATAGGAGAAACTGCATTTCTACTGTACTGTACTGTACTGTACTGTACATATTAGAAATGTATAATTGATCCAGTTCTGGTTTAAAATAATGTACGGCCAAACTCGTTTTTATTCATTTCACCTAAGAATTATATAATTAATTCTCGTTCCTTCAAAACATTGGAATGTTATCTGCATATCTTTGTAACTTGTAATAAAATTCTGAAAACAACCGAATTACACAAAATTCAAATTTCAGCAAGTCTTTTAATATGAGCACACTTTTTACACTGTAGAAGTTAGGTTGAAACATGAAACAGAAGTTTTAGCGAAGTAAATCTAGGATTTCTTCAATTAATTCTTTTTATACGCGTGCTATCTAATCTGAAGAACATAAAATTGAAAAGTTTTATATATGTTGGCTCAGGGTTTAGTGAAGGGATATAAGCTTACAGAATACAATATAGTTACAAACTCCTCATCCATTAAAGACGTTTGACGTTTGATAAAAGAGTTGAGAGGGCTGTCCTTCTTGTGAATCAAAGGACTTAGCCCTAGAGTGTGAAGAGGAAGGAAGAGGGAAGAAGGTTAGGGAATAAGAGGGAAGAAGAAATAAAGCAAGACAGGAGAGTGTGAAGAGAAGCTGCCAAAGGGTCCCATGGGACCCCACGGTCATCTGCCTGGCCTTTATTGAATTAAAAAGCAGAACACATTTAGATACATTTGAAAAAGTAATCAGTATACAAAACAAAATTGCTTTTGATGGGAGTACTTGTCCCTTACAATAAATCAAGGTTCGCACAGTAAGAATTGTAAAAGTGTGTGAAACAAGAAAACAATTTTTTTTTTTTTTTTTTTTAAACAATAACAGTAATACTCTATTTACATTTATATACATTATTTACAATGGTCTTCTCAGTCAGCTACAGATTATGTGAATCTTGCGCCTAGATCACTTGTTTTCGTCTTCGGATGTTTGATCGGCGTCTTCTTCCTCGCTTGTTTCGTCACTGTACTTATGATTGCTGCTTTTTTGTGTGTCGTTGAGAGAAGTTTGGTTTGCTGCTTCGGGTTGATGAGAATTTTTGTGTCTTTGATGTATTGGTTGAGAGCACTAAAGAGGGTTTTATTACCCACAATGTCTTTTTCGTCCGGGGGCCAGTTGAATCCTGCGTAGAGTGTTTTCATTTGAAAGTTCTCCCGTTCTGTCGTGAATTTCGTGCACTCAAATAGGTAATGCTGCACATCGTCCTTCTTGCTGTCATCGACGTCACAGAGGTTGCTTTTCCTGATGCAGAAGCGGTGTAGATATTCCCCGAAGTTTCCGTGCCTTGTTAAGCACTGTGTCACACCAAAGTTCACGGTGAAGTGTTTGTTTTGAAGTCTATCTTGGATTGTTGGAAAGAATTTGTAGCAATAGCGTCCTGTTTCGGAGCTATCCCACTCCTGTTGCCAGAGATTTTGCGTGATTTTGTTTATTTGGCTTCTTATTTCAGTGAGTGGAATTCTGGCATATGCCTTTGTCGTGTTGGTTTTGGTTGCCCATTTGGCCAGTTTGTCTGCCTGTTCGTTTCCCACGTGGCCCTTGTGGGCTGGTATCCAATTATAGCTTAGATTGTGATTCTTGCTGGTGCTTTCGGAGATTGCAATAAGGTCCTGTGCAATTTTTGTGGCAATTTTCTTATTTTGTAGGATGTGAAGTGTTGCCCTACTGTCTGAAAAGATTTCGATTTGTTTCTCTTGATAGTTGTTTTGTTGAATATGATCGAGAGCTTTTACAATGGCATACATTTCTGCTTGTGTTATTGTACAGAAGTCTGCCAGCCGGATGGCTGCCTGGTAACATGTTCGGTTGTTTGGATCTTTAATTATTATACCGCTACCCGTTCCTGATAGTGTTTTCGAGCCATCAGTGAAAACCTTTAGGCTCTTATTACTTCTAGGATTTTCTTCATAATCTGTGTTTACTCTGTATGTCTCCATTTGTGCTGGATTTTCTATTGTTGTTGTCTTGTCCACTTCCTCTGTATCGTTCTTCTTAATTAGGTCTATGAGCTGTTTATCGTTTGGAAGTTGCCCTCTGTTTATTGCTTTATTTATCTCTGTATCTGTCATTTCTCCAATATGTTCTTTCTTTAGGTTCCCCTGCCAGATTATTTCAGTAGCTTTCAAGTATATGGGCTTCAATTTCGCCAAAACCAGCAAGGCATCGGTCGGTGCTGTCCGATATGCTCGACATATCCGAATTGCTGCTTTCCTTTGTATTGCTAGCAGTCTTCTCTTGTTATGCACCTTATGGATCGCCTCTCCCCACGTCTGGACCCCGTACAGCACCGCAGGCTCGATGGCTCCCTTGTAGATCATTCTCGTGTGTCTGCTGCTTAAACCCCAGGTGTTCCTGCTGATATGCTGTATGAGGTTTGCTCTTTCTGTTGTTTTTTTTGCAAATTTCTTGAATGTGAGTTTTCCAGTTGAGTGATCTGTCGAAGTGGATTCCGAGGTATTTAAGATTTTCTACGTTCTTGATGCTTTTGTTACCGATTTTAACCCCTACTGACTTTTTGAGATGACTGCCTTTATTTCTTCGTGTGCAAACCATGGCCTGACATTTCTGGTGATTTATTGGCTGTTTATTGTTAAAGCTCCAGTTTTCAATTATTTTTAATAACCTGTTGGTCTCATCTCTTAGGCGGTTACAGTTTCTGTGTGCGACCATTAGGAGGACATCATCTGCATATGCCTGAATTTTGACGTCAGATGTTTCTGGGATTTCCTGTAGTATACTGTTGAACGTTAGGTTCCAGAGACCTGGCCCGGCCCTGGAGCCCTGTGGGCATCCTCTAGTTATCCGCTTTATGATGTTTATGTTTTTAGTGAAAAAGCCTGCCTGGCGGTCTGTAAGATAGTCCTGTGTTAATTTCTTGAGATTCAGGGGGCAATTGATGTCGTTAAGCGTTTTTAATACGATTGGCCACCAGAGAAAATCAAAGGCCTTCTGGAAGTCAATTTTCACCAATAAGGCGTGTTGGCCTTTGTCCCATGCCTTCAGGATGAATTCCTTAACTTTTAATGTTGCTTGTGTAGTTGATTTTCCTTTCTTAAAGCCGAACTGCTTATCACTGTTGAGGTTGTGCTTGTGCAGGTGCCAATTTATTCGGTTTATGAGCAATCCATCTAAAACCTTTCCCATTGTAGGGAGCAGGCTTATTGGGCGGTAATCCATAGGTTTTTGAGGGTTTTCCATTTTAGGGATAAATTTGACGCTGGCTCGTTTCCAAGCTGTAGGAAACACTTTCATCCTTAGGCATTCGTTGAAGACATGGACTAGTGCTAAGGGGATTTCTTCTTGAATGGCCTTGATTGCTTCAGCCGTAATAGTATCCAAGCCTGGTGATTTCCTATTTGCCATGGTCCTGATGGCTCTCTGAACTTCCCTGAAGGTGAAAGGTTTGTCGTTGCTCCCAGTTGAGGGAAGATTTGATAATTCCCGTATTTGCTTATGGAGTGCCGTGTCTGTTTGCTGGTCGTCGTCTGGGAAGTGATAGTTTAGGATTTGCCGTATGTTATCTTCCATGTCTATTTTATTTTGGTTATTGTCAGTTATGTCGGGGATATGCGTTTTTTTCTTACGTTTAAAGACAGTTTGAAAGGGTATTCCCCATGGGTCTTTTTTATTCTCCTGGCTGCAGAAGTTTCTCCATGCCCTCGTGCGTTGTTTATTGATGTTCTTTTTATATTTTTTGAGTTTTTTATTGTATTCTGTTTTAAGTCTCTCCTGGATCTTTTCATTTTTGTTTTTGAGTATTTGCTTTCTTAATTTTCTGATTTCCATTTTATTATTAGTTAGTTCTTTAGTCCACCAGACCGTATTGATGAATTTCTCTTTTCTTGTGATTGTTGCTATCCTTTTTGCTTTGTTTATTGTGTTGGTGATGAATTCCACGTATGTTTCCAGGTCTTGTTTGGTCTTTATCTGAGGGAATTGGTAAGTGCGCCAGATTTCTGCGAAGGTTTGTTTGAATAAGTCCCAATTTATTCTGGTTTGAAGTGTAGTTTGGTTGCAGTTTGTGACGGTGTCTAACTGGAGGTAAGTCAAGATGTATCTGTGGTCGCTCGCGGAGGTTCTCAGCTGCGTTTCACAGTTTAAGATTATGTGGCTTAAATTTGTTGTGTTAATGAATACATCGGTCCACCCCTCCGCGAAGCCTGTATAGAAGGTTGGTTCTGTTGACATGTTTGACGAGACCATGTCCATCTCATCCATAAGGTTGTTAAGCAGGGTCCCTCTCTTATCCTCCTTTTTGTTGTACCATGTTGCTGATTTCGCATTAACATCACCTGCAACTATAACGTTTTTTCCTTTTAACCGGTAAAGAATTTCAGCTAATTCCTGCATACATTCGTCGTCATCGTCGTACGGTGAAAAATAGACACCAATCAGAAAGATTGGTTGTTTTTGGTTAATTATAGCTGTAGTGATTTTCTCATTACTTAAATGTGGGACAAAAGCTATATCTGTTGAGTCTGTTCGGACTATGATGCCACTTTTAGGCCTGGTGTTTTTGTTACTAGTCAAAATTCTCCAGTTTTGAAATCTGATTATTTTATTATTGATGGTATATGGCTCTTGGATTGTTATGATATCCACGTTCAGGTCGTTTGCGGTTTTTATCAAAAGAGAGCTCGCTGCTCTACTTCTCTGTAGGTTTATCTGGAGAAGTTTGATGGTATTACTGTTGTTCGCTTGCATTGCCTGTGTAGTTTGAGTTGACTGAGTGATGCTTTGTGAGGAATTACAGGCCATAGTCTATCTTTTTGATTTGTGCTGCCTTTGTTTTTCTAGTTACGGGGCAGTCTGGATGGAAAGCTCCGTGGTTGGTTGGCTGCTTCTTGTTGTTTGACAATTCTTTGTTTATTTTGTGGCAGTTTATACAGCAAGGTGGTTCCTTGCGTCTGTCGCAGTTGGCGAATTTGTGTTCTTTACCACAGTGGCTGCAATGTTGCTGTCCTGTGCAGGTTTTCGCCATATGCCCTATTCTGCAGCATCTGTAGCATCTCAACAGAGGGATAAAATCGTCCACTCTTACTGTGACCCAACTAATTGAAATATTCTTTTCTGTTATGAGGAAGTTCCTGATTTTCGGGGAGGTTGTGATAACCACATGTCTGCAGTTTTCATTGACTTTCCCTCTTGTGATTGTAGCCGTGATTCTACATTCTTTTTGAAATACTTCTTTGGTTATTTCCTTCCAGATCTCATTTTGGTCGTATATGCATGTTATTATGTTTTCATCAGCTACTGATTGAGGGACGTTGAGAAGTATAATTCGAGGTCTTCTCCCCTCTGATCGTTTACATTGGATCTTTTGTTTTATCCCTGGTATGTTCTGGATTTCCGTTTCCAATTTTTCACACTCTTCCCTATTGCCAACACGTATACATATTCCATTGTTAGCGACTTTCCTGACTGCTTTTATTTTTATTCTAAGCTTGTGTGGTTCAACTGTTTGTTGTATCTTGTCTGTGAGTTTCCTCATGTCCACCGTTGAGCCGTCTTCTTGGTCCTTGGGGTATAATATCACTGCGTGTGATCCTCCCGTTCCTTCACTATTAATCTTTTCATCTATCGATCGTTGTATATTCCTTGTTGTGTTGCTTGGCCTAGTATTTCGTTTGACTATGTCACTATAAGTTGGTTTGTGGCTATCATTCCGCATAGGTAATTTTGTTTTCCGCATTTCCCGAACTATTCCATGCATTTCATGTAAGTATCCGTACAATTTAGTAGCATGTTCCCTTATTTCATGTCTTTGATTGACCTTAATATTCGAGTATGTGTGCTCTGGGCACAAGTCCATTATTTTTCCCAGTAAGAAAGCTGCCTCCTTAATTAGAGTGTTCTCTGTTGTCTCTTCTGATTCCTTTGTTTGTTGGAAATTTGTTGTCTGTTGAGTTTGTTGTTCTGTCGTGTCTTCCTCCCCTAATGGAGTGTGGGTTACTTCCGGTTCCATGGCTTTATTGTCCCATAACCGAAAAATCTAATTTAAGTCTAATTTAAGTCAAAGTGACCGTTATAACGGACAGTTATAACGGTCGCCGATCAACTGTACAAAAAGTGCAGTAACTCCCGAAAAAATGGACAGATCGGCAAAATTCAAACCGTTCTAGACACCAAAGTATTTCAGCTAAAAGATGCTGTTAAAGAACTTACTTGAAACTGTCCCAAAGAATTAGAAATTCAAGTTGAAATGGAGCAGATGAAACAACCGTTACACGATGCAACTCGACGCCCTTTATAGATCCATTAAAGACGCGATTTCTAAAATTTCAACTACTACTTTGAAGATTTCTGCCATATACTGGTAGTCACTTAACTGCCGATTTAGCTAATGGTTTAGCCATTCTTTTAAAAAATAGTTAGGCGGGATCGAAACGTCTCGACTATAGGCTGATTACATTTTATACGTCTTAATGTATAAAAAAGACAGAAACATCTTACATTTGACTTACTCTGAAATTAAAAAAAAAAAAATTACGAAAGTTATTTGCTAACTTCTGTCCGAGATCATTTTAATTTCTCACGATTATATTATTTTATAAATTTATTATAGAAATAAATGATGATATACAATGTTTTACACATTTCTTTCTGTGAAAAAGATAAAAATACGTAGATATAGTAAAGAAATTTGAGTCTTTTGAAAGACCAGAAGTTTACAGGTGTTCTAAAAGGCTTAACATCAAACAGTATTTCTATGCTAAAGATAAATCACAAGAGATTGTAAACTGCACCTGCTAAAGATAAATGGCAAGAGATAGTAAATTGCAGTCTTTATCACTGTACAATATGTTCTTTCTTTTGTCTGATACTAAGCCGTAGATTAAAGAATCTATTCAAGTTTTCTTTTTGCACAATAAATTCCTTATGTATGTGTTTGAATAAATACAGTGTATAAAAACTCATACAACTGATATCTGTAGATCTATATTATAACATCTTTGATTACTTCTATGTATACTGGATATCAATTAGAAATATTATTATTATATGAAATTATGACCCGAATAGTTTAGTTTATTTATAAACTTATCAGATATATTTCTGATAGGCAATCATAATTATTTAATTTAAAAATTCAGTTATAATGATAAACACAAACAGCATGTATTTTATTCAAAATTTGAGTTTTGATTTATTCCAAGAAAAGAAAACTAACCCGACTTTTCATTCCTCATGGTTTTTTCATTTGTTAGGAAGTATGTCCTCATTTGTGCATCGGAGACCTTGATATAATGTATTTGATTCGATAAATTGTTGCTTTGACGCGTGAACTTTGTTTTTGAAAGTAGAATACATTCAATGTAAATGTGTGAGGGAAATGATTGGTAGATATCTTATTAATGTTTATCTGAATTCTTTTGTTTTGTAAATTTTCGGAATATTGAAACATCCTTCACACGATACTTAATACAAAAGATGTGGATATGCATTTTTGATAGAACAAAAGACGCCTAGTTTTGTTTTATGTTTCGTGCTAGAACACTTTTTTCCAAAGACGAACTTATCACACTGGATTAAATATAGAACAAATGACTGTGAAAAACAATTTGCAAAGTAATTCTATGTGTTTATTTTATGATATGCATTACAGACGTAATTCCGTCTTCACTATTATTACAAAGATTTTTATTTAGGATTTGTAGCCTTATGTATACTTACTAGTAAAATTTCACAATAATAACATATTTACATATGCGATAAAATTTCTCTAAATAAGATCACTTTAAAACACTATATGAAAAACGTAAACTTAAATGAAAACGTACAGTTCAATATAACCTCCATAAAAATTGGTGAAATTACAAGGAATACACAGTATGAATATACTCTAATAGAATTCACATATTATCCATCTTGATCGTCCCTCTTACACATCCACATTGCCTTTGTTTTTGGGCGTGAAATCCAAAGGTGAAGGCAATGCAGATGAATTTTTCATATCTACTATTTTTCTTACATTTTTTCACAGATCTACCATAAGATTTTACTTTTAATATGTAAATATAAAATAGCTATCTAAATTCCATGTATAAAATTTGTAATCTTTTGCTATTATTAATAAGAGACAAACAAAAAATTAAAAAATTACATCTTCAAAACATATTACATAAATCTATAATTTTAAAATTATACATAAATAATAGCTTATTATTTTTAAAAATGATTTAAGTTATTATTTTTCATTAAAACTATTGATAATATGAAAGTTCAGTCCTTATATCAAAAAATTATAATATATAATTTTTTATAATAAATTTTATGAAAAAAAATTTGTTACATGAAATTTCTGAGTGATTTTTATCATCTAAATTGCATGCAAATTAAATTGATTTATACATCATTTCGAAACTATTGAATGTTGGGAATTGATTTTAAAAACTAAAATTAAAAATAATATTAGAGTTGAAATTTAGATTCAAGAAAAGTATAATTAAAAATTGAAAGCAACTTGCATTAAATTTATTTACTCAATTTAAAATTGAAGTAGTGATTAAAGCCGAAGGAAACCATAGAAAAAATTTAAATAAATATTAGTATTGTATTTGTTCTCATTTGAAATGTAATTGAAATAAAATTGTTTATTTGCTTAAATTATATTTTATTAAATAAATTACATAAAACATTTTCAAACATTTATCAATAATAAAGTATATTTTTCCAAAAAATCATCGATTTAAAATATTTAAGAGGATAAATATAAATAAGTTTATTAACTAAATTATTTTGTCATTTATTTTTAATGATCGATTTTATTAATATTCACAAAGAAAATAAATTTTCAGAATATCATTTAACTTTTTCGTATATTTGTGATACTTAACATTCTGACTATCTAATTTGTTAAAAAATCCTTTGACTTGTATCAATGATCTTTATTACGATAAATTTTTCAAACACTGGATTCTAGAAAAAATGAATTTTCATTGTAATATTTATCAAATTAAAAATATAAATTAGGTACAATATTGCTCAAATAGTTAATTTTCCTGATAAATTACAAAATTGTTAATTAATTTAATCTTAAATCACTGATTGGTTCTATTAAATGTATTCATTTAAACTATATTTGTAAATTTAATTAAATCATTCGGCTAAATAGAACTGATGACACTTCATTATCAAGTTAGATAATTAATAGTTTGAACCGTAGCTAATTTTTATTCATAAATTCTAAAAAATCTGTAAATTAATAAGAATAAATTAAGATTATTTGTTAATAATAGAATTTCAGTTTCCCTCACCATCGTATTCAGTTTAATTAAACAAATTTCATAGTAAGCAATTTACAATTTTTTTACAATTTGTAGCAGTTACTACTATGTAAGTTTGAGTGTCATATAATTTCTGCAAAAGTTTAATTATATGAAAGACCGAAACTCCGTGTTCTAGCAATAGTCTAAAATCCAGAATACCCGTTGAACGAGAAGCATATAAAGTGTTTAGTAGTAATGACAATAGTAGCAGTAGTACTAATTTACAAACTATCTGTTTGTAAGTGGTATATTTTTATCCTTGAGGAATTTCGTTAAAATATGATTTCTTTGTTTACAAAATTTTTAAAAATAATGACAAAGAAAAAAATTTTACAATCATTAACATTCATTTTGTTTATCGTCACTATATATTTATTATTATTGTTCTACGTATTTAGTTAATAAATATTAGCCTTACTTTATATGTAGTTTTATACATTTTTTAAAATATTCAATATCGTAAAAAACAATTTATTTACAGTATACATATATACGAGGGATATTTTTTAATAATAAGATAAATACAGTACTGTAAATATCATTAAAATATATTTTTTCCCATATTCTACATATCTACTTTTCTACATAATTTCCATTTTTGTTCAAACATTTATCATACCGCTCAACAATTTTTTGAATTCTTCGTAATGTATATAATCATAAACTAAAAATGCTTGTAATATTCTGTATATCTGTAGATACGGATACTATTTCTATGTAGAAGAATTATGCTATTATTTAAAGGATTAATTTTAGACGACTTAATTATTATCTAGAGGATTTATTAATATATTTAAAAAATTATAACGAAAATTTTAAATAATATAAGCTATAGGTTTAATGAATTAGATTTATTTATAAATTTTATGTGTTGTGTAAAATTGGAGGAAAATCTCTTAAAATTCTTAAAGAAAAATACAGTACTGTATATCCAGTTAAGAAATAAATTGTGTTAATCTGATTCTAAGTATTATAAAATAATTATCGAAATTTTATTAAATAAGAAGAATTTGATTTAGAATAAAATTGAAGAAGTATAAACATATTTTATGATTTTATTTTCCAAGTATTTCCCTAAGTAAGCTAATAATCATGGCGACTAATATTTAAGCTTTTATTGGCGAGTAAAATATGAGAGTGAACCACAATCTATATATATAATCCAGATGGGTTGATAATAATAATAATAATAATAAGCGCAGAGCACAAACGGTAAGGAGTTGAAAGTTGAAATTTGGTACACAGTTAGGGTACGTTACGAGAACGTATACTAAGAAGGAATTTTTCGAAATTCCCTCCCACGGGGGAGAGGGAGAGGATTAAGTCTTACCCTAAAGAACTCGGCTTCTACTGTACTATTTTAAATGCAATTTTTTATTTTTAACTGCGTTTTAGTAGGGTACCACGTGGGGATGAAAAAAGTGTATTCCTTAACAATGGGAGTGTTAAGAATGGGAGTGTTAACAATGGAAGTGTTGAGTAACAATGGAAGTGTTAAGAGAAAGCGGCGTGCAAGATTTACAGGTGCAGATTCGGGTTTTTTTTTTTGCGTTTTTGCGGGAAATCGAACATATTTTTAGACTCATCTAAAAATTCTCTAATTAGTCTGGAAACAAGGGGACTTGATTATTGCATTCTGTGGAAACGGGTAAGATTGGCTATAATGTAATAATCGTTATCGCTTCTTTTTGCCCGAGCAATGCTGGGCTTATCTGCTAGACACAATAGTTATTCTTATCTTTCCATTGTTTAACTTTGCATATATTATTTTAGTACCTAGTATACTTAGCGGATATGGAGTATGTTGGACTTCGTAGAAAATGTATGAGAGGCCAGGAAGCTAATGAAGTTCTCTTTCGGCCCGCGCACTGTATTACACAGTATATAATTTTAAAAAATTGTCAAGGTAAAATTAAATGTTATGGTAACATTAAGAGGAACTATCGAAAAGATTAAAATAAATTGTTGTTTCATTCATTATTAACACGAATTAATTGAATGAAGCAATTCACAATTATACGGCTTTATAACAAGATTCCAAATAGTACACTTATTGATTTTTAAATTCGTATAACGTAATAAGATTATACTGATTTTAAAGTGTTTAATATTTTAAAAGTTTTTCGAGATTTCAAAAAAATTAAAATTTGGAGTTAAGACAAAAAACAAAACGGTTTTTGTCTAATTATTTGTAGCTCTTAATTATCCTGCTCCAAGATCTCCACAGTGAGCAGGCTTCGTGCCCTATGGATCCAGTGAGCTATGTTAGCAGCAGGTTTGCTACTGACAGGGACATGGGCATACAAAAATTGCCACAGCGCCTACAAAAATGCATCGACTGAAATAGCGATTATGTAGAAAAATGGATAAATGTTCAAACTTTAAAATAATATGAACATTATTGAAAATAAACGTTTCTTTGTATTTAAAAAATAGGAGACCTTACTTTTGGGATTACTCTCGAATATATATTTGTTTTTTGTGACTATTTTAAGTTAAGTATTATATATATGTAAAGAATAGATTTTATTTATTGCCCTCAAAATAAAAATAAAATTACAGTAGATAAATGGAAATTTTATTTTCAGTTATTAAATATTTATAGTTAATACTTACTAAATATTTATTCTCTTTTCTTTAAAAGAATAAAAGATAAATATTTCAAAAATAAGTGTTATTTAAAAATTTGGAAAAGTATATGCTGTATAAAGATATGTTTGTAGCGATTTATTTTGGGTTAGTTTAGAAAAGAAAGTTTATAAGAACAAAATAGAATGTTTCTCAGATAACAACAGTCAAATTCTACACTTCGCAGAGTATCTATAAAACCAGCCGCATCCGTTTCACTGATATTAAAACAAAACTGTAAAACAGCGAGGAAGCATGTCATGCTTCAGATTGAAGAACTCTGATCAATCCTCTCGGGGACAGATTCCTTTATTCTTCTTTTTGGCTGACCTGTCTTTAGTATTTTACATTTTATATAGGATTTAATGAAAAAATGTTTATGCAACTGAATTATTTTAAAGCTTTTATTTAATGTTTGACAATATCAATTTTAATGTTGTGGATTCCTTGTCATTAATGCACAATGTATTTACTATTGATATATACAATGAGGAATATCCATTGTATATATTAGTTGAGTTTTTGTGTGTGTGTGTTTGTGTTTATGTATGTGTAAATGTATATTTGTATACTATATTAGTTACATTTATTAATTGTTTTTATGTTTCAATTAGATCATTCCATGCTTATGTTCCGTTTTAACCGTTTTCTATTTTCTTATGTTTGAATGTTTATGTACGTGTGTTTTACTCGTGGTATGGACTTAGAATTCTTTGCTCTGAACTCTGAAACTTTCTCTATGCAATTGAAATTTTTTCTTTTGGCTTACCTTTGCGTTCTTGAAATATATCATCACTCAGTTTCCTAAGTGCTGTCGTGATAAGTTTTCATACATATATGTTATTTAACAGTAATGTGAAATTTTAACTTCTACACTTTCTGGTATTTGTTGTCTTGTAACCTTATTCGTTATTGAAATGGTTGCGATTCCAGTACATCAAATCGTGATTTGTCTATGTAGAAAGCATGTGTTACATGGACGAAACTGCCTATCTAAAAATAACAAAATCTTATCCTCGTTTTATCACACAGTATTTCTACAAATAACTTAAAATTTTATCAATTGTATTGATATTCTGAAAAATATCAATATATACAATACAATATATATAATTAATATATTGAGTTATAATGAATATATTGTCTCGGGATATGCCAGAGAGATGGAAAAAATGGAATGCTCCCGTCCAAAATTTCTATTGGAGTCTTTTCATCGACGTCGAGTTTGAGATTGACAATAGAAACCGTATGGGACAAGGCACTTTACCACATTCTACCATCTAGTCTTCGAACAAAATAGACGAATCACTTGTTCTATAAAGTTAATCAGAGTCTCTTCTTGGGATAGAGAGAGAATAAAAAAACTAAGTGCTTTTTTCTTCGAGTCCCACTCTCCGGTCAAGGAATGCGCTTGTCTTTTAAAACAAGGTTCGATCCGAATAGACAAAATACAGTCCAATCTAAAAATTTATAGAACTATTTTTTGCTAATAAATTTATATTAAGTCGTGAATTTTGTTGGTTTTTGCATGTCATGTAAAATTCAATTATGAAATAACATGAAAAATTTAATTTGTCCAAAAACATTGAAACTAAACATTCGTAATCGCGACATATGTAAAATTAGCTTTCCAATAGTTTATGTAAACGTACAAAATTATGCAAATATTAAATTCAGAATTTGTAACGCTATATTTGGAAAGAATAAAAGGGTCCTACACAGTCGAAAATCGTTACAAAACATCTGACGAGTAAGGTTTAAAGCTTGGCACTTCGAAACGGTATCCACAATATTTTTATTATTTCCTACATTTCGCTTTGAAGCACCAAGCTTATCTTTGCCAAAGAAAAACTCCCAAGAAACAAATTTGACTGTCATCCAAATTGTCATAATTTTTTACTTGGCGTAATTTTTTACATCTAAGTGCTTTTGTTTGGATATCAATTGCTTTTGGTTAATGATTGTATTATTACTTCAAGACCTAAGACAAGGGTTTCCAGCCTTTTCTTTCGTTGTCCCCTTGGAATAAAATGAGGGTGAGATGGTGAAAAAAAGTTCTGGAAGCTGTGATTGTAAAAATAAATTTTATTTTAAAAAACTGACCGAGCGGTTGTTCTCTTGTCATGCTAGATAACACAATAACGAGCAAAATAATAGTGTTTTACAAAAAACAGATTCCAGAAAAACAAAATATAATTTTCTACTAATTCACCACCTCACTGTCAGAGGTGTGAGCTAGTTGGTGAACAGTATCTCTGCCAGAGTCTACTCTGTTATTTTTGACCAATTATAAGTTAGACTCATTATTCAAGCTTCTATAGTATTATATACAAGAAACAAAAATCATCCGATAATCTTAACTTAAGATTTTTCAGGTTACTGTAAACATAAGCTGGGGTAAAATATTCTGCAAGCCAGAAACAGAAATATTTGATTTGTTCATTTATTTTTTAGCAATTGCGCGTAAACGACATACATAGCAAGCATGGCTTTAAACTTACACAATATATTAATACAAGGCGCTATTTTTTTACTTTTTACAGTAATTACGTGTATTCACCATCTAACCCAGTCAGCATCTCACCCCTCGTTTATCCAATAGAAACTATTTTTTTCAAATTTTTATTTCCCAAGATTTTCCGTAATATATCAAGCAAGTTATTAAATCAGCTAATGAATTTTCCGTGTGATTGTTATTATTATTTAAAAATTATCTGAATTTTTCGAAAAAATACAATAAGTACTTGATTTTTCCATCGACCCTCAATTGACTCACTGAGTTTCATCGACCTCTTTCAAAATTCCATTGACACCAGGGGGTCTATATCGACCCTGGTGTGCCCAGGTTGAGAATCCCCGACTTAAGACTGCAGAGGTATACAGAACGCTTTCAATACGCCGTTAGAAAAATAGTTATAAAAAGTTTTAAATTGAATAAATTTGAGCTTTGTTATTCCGGATAACATTTTGAATGAAAATCATTCGTTTTAGTTTAATGTTGTTCTTATGAAGGTAAAATTAAGCGTTAAAAGTAAAATAACTCTATGGGAAACTCCAGTGAACTTTGACCCATCGATCCGGAAGTTTCGCCAGCACTTCACTGATAGCGAGAAAGGCTTAAGTTTAAAATTTGAGCTTTCTAGATCCAGTAGCTTTTTCTCTACGAGCATCTGCATTGCTGGATGAAAAATACAGCTTTTTAAGCGATTTTTGTACTTTTTAATTGCTTATATTTAGCAACCGCTTTATAGAAAATCTTGATATTATTCACACTACCTAAGAAAGCAATTTTCTTTCGAACGAGATATTCGGAATTACTTCAGATGCTTAGAGGCAGAGAAATCGTCTCCTGAAAACCGGCAACTATGATTCCTGTACATGTTATATGTAGTCAATCAGGGACTTTTTTACTTGGCAGGGAGTCACGGCTCCCTGCCAAGTAAAAAAGACCGTGACTTCTAATATAGTCAGTCAGCGACTTTTTCTATTGAAGTGTGACTCTGCCGTGACTCAATAGTACAAGGTCAGAACCTTGATCAGAAAAAAATAACTGCGTATCTATTTGTTTCAAACACTAGCCCCTCAAAATAGGCGCCTTCTGAGTTCACACACTTCTCTCAGCGATGCTTCCACTATTGGAAGCATTTTTCAAAGTCTTTTGTCAGGTTTCCGTTAGGCGCTTAATCGTGTTAGTCTTGATTGCCTCTGTATCCTGAAATCTCTTTCCTTAGAATGGCATCCTGAGTTTGGGAAAGAGGCAAAAGTCAGCAGGCGTATGGGTGTAAGGAGGCTGCTGAACCTGTGCAATACCCTGTTTTGCAAAGAATGTCTGGATGAGATATAATGAGAACAAACAATCAGAAAAACATGGAATCTGAATGACCTTGCTAAACATGCAAGTTATTAACATGATTTAAGGAAAAAACCAGAACGTATTTTAGCTGAAAAAGTGGTGGTAGATCTGTGGTGGTGTGGGCGACCTTTTCGTCCACGGGTAAGCCTCTATAATATTTCTTGATAAGCAGCAAAATTAGATAAAAAACCAATTCGGTGCCATTTGATGAACTTTTGATGACCTAATTGAGTGCGCCAATAGAACAACATGTTCATTCATATCCTTAATGCTACATAAAAATATCTAAACAAAAAACTGTGACGACAAAAGAGTCACATTTGTGGTTGGGTTAATTGGTGGCCACTCCAAAAGGAATACATCTAAACCCAATGAAGAACGTGTGGAGCATTCTCATTCGATATGTGTATACCAACAGACAGCAAAACTTGTCCTTCACTGATATGAACACTGCAATAAAACAATAGGACGAGTACGGCGTAATTTAGGCACGGAAATGTTACAAACGTTATTACTGTCTATGAAAAAGGTATATGAAGCTATACACAACAACGAACAATCCACAATGTAATGAGAACTCTTTTTAATTTGAAATTTGTGAATTCCAGTTAATTCTAAATACTTTTAGGACATCTTTTCCTTCAGTTTTCCCATATAACTCTATTGAACACTATATTTCTCATTATATTTTTCCTATTTATCAGTCATACGTGAATTAATGTCCAGTTTCCTTTTTTGTTCTTTGCAACAGTGCATTCATTATTGGGACGAACTGTGGAAAGATGCTCCGAGCACAAGAAGAAGCAATAACAGAACTTCTCCTCTTTTTGTTTTTTCTTTGGTACTGTATGAGTCGGGTTGCATTTTCTTTTCTCTTTTATCATATTGTTATTAAAGGATAGGCTAGATTTGACCTGTATTCCGTTTGTCTTATCTTAGTTCTTTGTAAAAATTTAATAATTGTATTAATATTAATTAATTTTTCTTCTTTTCTCTTTATAAATAAAGCTTTCTTACTAATTATTCTTATGACTCCGTTCATGCCCATTGGTGATCAAGGGGATAAAACTACAGAACACTGATAGTTGGTTACGAGTATGCTTCTCACCAGTGAGTTGGCAATATATGAAGTTTTCCAGGTTTTCTTTATTTGCTTAATACGGAAATAGAGCTCTCATCAAACAATAAACTTTGTTCACTCGCTTTGCACCTGGACTTCCGAGTAAAATCCGGCTTTCGATCGTAAAACACGCCATCATCAAAGGTCGGTTCCTCACAATATTTTAAAAATTAATTTACAGGTAGTTATTTTTGTTTATATATCATATAACTAAAGTATATTATTCGTACTTTATATTCTATAAATAGAGAAACTAACGTCTGACGAGGAAGATATTTTATACAATACCTTATTGAACTAATTTCACTTATGATGAAATAATTGCATAAAAAAATAAAAAAAAATGATTTTTACTAATGTTTGGGAAATTTCACTTGAAAGTGGACATTTAAACTTTAACTTCACAAAGATAGAAATAATAAAATTAAGAAATGAAATGAAGAAATAAAAACAACTTTTAGAAAGTAAGAGTATTGTATCTTGTCTATGACATACGAATTGTCAGTTCTATTCGACACGACATATAAACGACAAGTTATCTTGTCTCTTATATTTATTTCAGCAACACTTTAAACTTTCAACAGAAATACTGTAATTTAATTACTTATAATTAAAGCAATGTTGCCTAAATCTAAGTTGCATAATATTATATTTTCAGCAATAATGACGAGTTTATGTAGATTACTGTAGAATATCAGTACAATATGTAGAGTTCATGTTGTCACTTTTATAGACGTTCTACTGCATGCATATAAACTACATGGAAAAATTTATTTGCTTACTACAAGTAAATATATATAAAATCATAAAAAAAATAGAAAGTTGTATTAAAGTTAAGAAATAATTTTATTTAAATGTAACATTGATCGATAAAGATTTATGAAAATTCCAGTAAAAATGAAAATATAAATAATTTTTTTTCAAATTATCATTAAAATAGTATTATTTATGAGTACGATTCTTATGAGAAAGATCATATTGTAAAATATAAAGATAATTCAATAGTTATATAAATATAATCATTCACGTAACTGCACTAGCATTAACAATAAAATACGTAACCATTTACTATTCCTTAAATATTTACTAATCTAACATTTTCGTTCTTCTTAATTGACAGTTTTGGTCTTTTTAAATTATATATGCATATGTCTCCTGAAGAATGTCTATTAAGAAGACCGAAAACGTTAGATTAGTAACTATTTACTGAATATTAAATGGTTACGTGAATGTTACAATTTTTATATAATTATATGAATATTAAAAATCTAATTTCTTTATGAAAGTGTATCCTTATTTTATATAAAATTAATATGGAACAAAATCAGTAATCTGTGCAAATAACCCTTTAGACAAATTCAAAGCAAAAATTTTAAAAATGAAGGGCTTACATTTATCTCAATAATTTGAAAGTTTGATTCTTTTGTTAAGAACACCGTATTAATTAAAATATAAACTAATGTTAGTACTCTTACAGTTAAAAAAGATTATCCAATTAAACTGAAATTTCCTGAAATATACTTGTTTAAATAAATTAATCATACTTTACTGTAATTTTGAAAAGGTTATGTTCGAATAAATTTTATTTTTCGAAAAATGTGTTAAAATTTGTATAAAATATAACAGAAAATAACCTAATTTTTGATAATACAAGTAAATATACTAAAATCACAAAATTTTATTTACGTGTAAAAATTAATTACACTTAAGAATTCTACGTATATAGCAAAGTTAAAGTGTTTAAAGTTCACAAATTTTTCAGAAAAAATTATAAAAGTTTAGAAAAGTTTGAAGAAGCAATTAATAGGTTGACAATATTAAAATGAAAGTATATAAAGAAATAAAATGAAAAGTATATAAAGAACATAAAATAAATAAAATGATTAAGTACAAATTAAGATCAATTTAAAATAAAATAATAATTGCAAAATTGTCTATCAATAAATAACTTAATTAAATATTTGCAACAAAATGTTATAGATTTATTAAACTTGATACTGTTACTGAATACAATTTTTACACTATCTTACATATCACTTATTTATTATACTAGTAATTTTTAATTTTTCGGACGTTTGAGCCAAGTAATTAACAAAAATAATTATTCACGCATCTGATCTATTAATATTTTCATTTGAGTTTTATACAATACTCTTAACCTGTTGTTAACTTTTCTCATTTTCAGTAACTACAGATAATTCTGCATATAATATAAAAATCAGTAATTTAGCACTGTATATAAAATAAATATTTTATATTCTTATACAGTACCATAAAATCATCCAAATCCTAATTTAATGGCTTCCATACTCTTTTAACCCAAGTATATCAAAGGGAAATGTGCATTAAAATGTGTAAAAAATAACAAAACTCTTTTTAGAATCATTTCAATTAATAATAAATATAAAATATAATTTCTTTTAACTGTTTCAAAATTTTTTTTGATTTTTTAAATTTAGTTACTTTGTGTTTAATTTTAAATGTGTTTATCGAGAAATCTTAGATGTTATCGAATCAAAAATAATATTCATATATGAAATATACTATTTACTGATTAAAATGCATTATTGAAGATACAGAGCATATGGGGCCGTTCCTAAATTACGTAAGGGCGATTTCGGCCATCCTAGACCCCCACCTACCCCTATGTAAGAAACAGTAATATTTTCTTTGATCCCCACTCCCTTTCGCTATCTTACGTAATATTTAGGCATGATTTTATAGAAATATTTTAACAAAAAATAGGTCCAAAATATATAATTATAAATTAGTTAATTAATATGTAGTACAGTACTATCATTTATAAAAAACTATGTGAACAAATTTAAAAGTATAAAAATTTAATGAATCCGAATGAACAATTTATTTTAAAAACTTTATTTCTTAATTATTAAAAATCTTTTTATTATTATCACCATTAATCAACGTCATAATATTCATTTTTATATTAATTTTAATTTTCACAAAAGGACGGAAAAAACTTTGACAGATCGACTAGCTAGTGTACAGTACGTATAAACAGAAACGTCATACAAAATAAAACAAGACAGAATAGAGAGAAACCACATCTGTTACCATATTGATTACATCTTGGCCAAAGCCAAGAAAATAAACTACATGCTGCTAGAATGTGCTAGGTGCACTTGGGGACTAAATCATGAAGCTTGTAGAACTCTATATAATGGGGCAATACAACTAATTCTACTTTACGCGGCCTCTAGCTGGGATCATGTAACCAGTAAAAATTCAGTAGCAAGTAAATTACTCTCTTTTCAAAGACAGTTTACCATCAGAATATCAAAGTGCTGCAGAACTGTTTCTACTAATGTCTCTTTGATACTAACAGAGCTCCTTCCTTTGTCATTATGTATTGTAGAAAAGTTCTAAACTACTACATCAGAACTACAAACATCAAGGCTCAACAACGGTCTCTACTCTTATCTACGGCTGTTCATATGCTACCACATTGCAATTACCCTACTATCTTTGATCATCACCCTGTAAACAAGATTATCCCCAGGGTACATTTGGTGTCATCTGCTTCCTTCATGGATAACCATGCAGACATTAATATCTACACAGACATATCTACATCTGTATAGATATTAAGCCCCCTTCATGTCGGATCAAGTATCTGTATATTTCTCCAAACTGACATATTTTGCCCAAAATATGTTAGAAGGTACAGCAGATATCCCCACATATTAAGCTGAGGAAGACGCTATCCACCAAGCTATTCAGTGGGCCACTTTACTACCACATAAAACTCTGTCTATCAACATTTACAGTGATTCTTAGTCTGTCCTAAAAGCTCTATTAAATCCCAATTGCAATAGCAATAAAATCACATATATCCAGCACCGTATTAAAAGTCTTATAAATAAGATAACTTTTATGTTTGTTCCTGCCCATACTAGTATACTAGGAAATGAAAAAGCCGACTTTGAGGCTAAGTCAGTTGCAAAGGACACTGACTGGACTACACTCACATCCCTCTTTCACGTAGCAGTCTTAAAAATTATATTCATGACAATGCTATGCAAAAGTGGAATCAACAATGGTTGAGCAGTAAAACTGATAGAATAACAAGACTTTATTTTCCTAGTGTTGAATGCAGGTTCTCATCACCACTCAGAGAATTAACGTTTGCTACTGCTCAACATCTTACTGAGCATGGTAACTGTAGAAGCTACCTGGCGATGTATAACCGGGCAGAAACTGCCTCTTGCTTTTGCTCTACAGAAAACCTAGACATCATCGACCGTATCTTTGTCCAATTTACGATCAAGCTAAACTTCTGAAATTAGAAATCTTTACGCTTGTTCAAAATATATAGAAGAAAACACTATAATTAATAATTTCTAGTTTTACATTTTAGTTTTCACTAAAACCGAATACTAATTTTATGCTTACTTTGTATTATGTGTTTTGGTTTACGTATTCTTAGTGTTATACACCCATAAGAGTGGTTCACTTATTCTAATAAAAACAAAAAGAGAGAGAAACTACCATACGGCCTTTCTCCCATGATAAAATATGTGTAGAGCGTGAGTCTCCTAGCGTTATTATTCTTTCACGTCACACGCCACAAGCATTTTTAATAGAAACCGCCAAATTAAAGCCAAATTCAAAATTCCACCACTTAATGAGATGAAAAAATAAAAATAAGAATATTACGTAAGACGAGATCTATTACCCCCTACCTCTGAGTAAGAAATCGTAAGAAATCCTTGACCTCCACTCACCCCAAAGTACCTTACGTAATTTATGGACGGCCCCTATGTACTGTATGTCCTGGCGGAAAATTTAAATTACTCGAATATAATAGAAATAGAATTCAATTCAATTCAAATGTAATATAAATAAAATTCAATTCAATTCAAATGAAATTAATTGAATAGTGAATAGACTATGAAGTACAGTTTTCAGAATTGATTGACTTCAAAGACAAATTCTGTAGGCCTGCATAAAATTGATTAATAATACGGGGTATGATTTTTGCTGAAATTACTTTCATTGAGTTTCGATGCGCTCTCATGTTGAAAAAATGTAAGGGTTTAAATCAGGGCTTTATATTGACCATTCGATATCTCCAGCCTTTTCCGACGTGTCCAGAGCTATTAATCCAGGACTAGTTATTTGAGGTAGTCAAACACTTCTTGAGCATCAATTATCTCTCGTCAATTATCTCTCTATCAAAGTCTCAAAACACATCTTGTTTCAATCAAACTATTCAAAAATTGCCATATTTTCCCACAAAAACATACATATCGGTTTATACTCAATCCTGTAAAATAACTATCATTTTACAGAAAATGTTATATTATTATATATATAAATTAAGTGTATTTATTACATTTGTATTAAAATATATTCCACAAAAGGTTAAAGTATGATAAATGAATATTGACGTAAATCAAACTTTTTAAAATTAAATTAAAACTGTTAGTTTGAACTCGATATTTTTAGGACAGGAACATTTCGTAATTTTTGATAAATTTCTCATGTCACACAAACGAATTTATTTTTAATGAATGTCGTTTAGTACATCTAGCTTTTTGCTATTCAGAAGTAATTGAATTTTTTTTTTTTTTTTTTAAGTTAGAAATTGTATTTTAGTGTTTGTTTCATTCTATCTATTTACTGTATAGGAAATTATAAGAGTAACCATTGCAAATATTAAAGCATTTTATAGAATAATCAGTTGTATAACATAACGTAAGTAATGTGATTCATGAAATACTATTGGAAATTTTTTGTCTATTTTGAATATTGCAAATGAAAAGAATAAAGCAAAATATAACGTTGCAGGTTGTTCTTAATAAACATGCAGAAAAACATACTGTTATAAAGTTTTAAAACAGATGTGTTTTTCTAATTATGTGTTAATGATGTCAAATTTACGTCAAAATATTCATTAAAAATAATACATTACAATGTAGCATTAAAAGTATACTGTACATAAAATCAGATTTTCTCTAAATCTTTTAGGGGTTAAATCATGTTGCTAAGTACTGAAAAATATTAGTAATAGAGTCATCGCCAGAGCAATAGAACTCTACATTCAAGATCCTCGAGAAAAAAAAGGCAAAGGATATCATCTGAAGCACGGGCATCCGCTGAGTAAGTGGGAGGTATAAAAGGCCATTTGCCCTCACTGGACCAGGACCTCTAACCTAGAACGAGGAGTTTGGGGATTGATGCTGTATTGATATAGTAATAACTAATTATAATAACTCTTTTAAAAAGATAGAAAATCTTTTCAAAATAATTTAATTTGACTAATTTCATTTTATCGTCATATACAACATAAACAAAAAGCAATTATTTCGAAATGAAACTTATGTATTTTAATTAGGTAGTAAGTAGACGCTGTTTACTTTCCTGAAAGAAAATATAAAGAAACAAAGAATTATGCTTTCTTTCTGTACATGAAATATAGTAGTATCGCTTTTCAGAGTTACTAGAAATATATTTCGTAATTGGTTAAAATTAAAATTAATTAATTGGTTAAAATTAAATTAATAATTTAAGTTAAAGTCTTACTCAGATAAATATTGTTAGCTACAAGTATCTTTAACTAAATAAATCTTAGATTCATTTTAAACTTTAAAATTAACTTAAACTTATGTACTGTACAGGATGATTATAATTAAAGTTGCCCTACTCAAACCTGTCTAGAGCATATGTCACGTGTTCAAAGTGCCTTACAATGCTGTAAGGCACTTTGAACACGTGACTAATGCAAATGGATTGCATTTTAAGACGTTTTGAACATGTAATTGATGCAAATGAATTGCACATTAAACAAATGTTGTGAATAAAAACCTTTTGCGTGTTTCCATTTTGTGCTTCTTGTTCTTCATGCGCCATTTTTTCACCTAGGGGTAAAATTCGAACTAAATATATTTCTTTTTTTGCATTTTCCTCTTCCCCATGATCCATATAACATATATACCAAGTTTAATCAAAATACGTCCAAGAGAACGGGCTCTAGACAGGTCTGAGTAGGGCAACTTTAATTATAACCACCCAATATTAAAAAGATTTACATTTTAAATAATCTCTGTTCTTAAATAAATGTTAATTAATCTTTTAAGTTTAAATTACATCTCGAAATAACAACTTTTAACTTATGCTTTAGAGCAGGGGTCCCCAACCTTTTTGTACGTAAGAGCACATTCTAGAATATCGGCTGAACGACGGGCACCATTTATTTTTTCAAGGTGAATTTATATTTGGACATAGTTAACAGCGCCGGATTAAGCCTCTAGCGGGCCTAGACAAAATTTAAATTGGGGCCCCATTTAAATAAGTTGCTTCTAAACAAATCTTATATAATGTGACATTAGCATGGGTGACACCTGGTGCGGATATCGTGGTGTCACCCAGAAATATTTGTAGACGGTGCCAGAGATATCGTGGCGAAGATTACTTCTGACACACGGATAGCTGTTGACCTTTCTTTTTTTTTTTTTTTTTAGTTAACGACTGCTGAAATTTGTAGGTCACTCCAAGTTACGGGCCCTACACGTTTCCCTACTTTGATTTTATTCGAGTATCGGTATTCAGAACGGTATTCAGAACGGTATGAGATCGGTATTCAGAACGGACCGTTTTACTTCATTTCAGGTATGGCAAATTGCATTGGTGCAGATTTGGCGGAGGGGAAAAAGAGATCGGTCGCATTTAGCTTTCTGCTTTCATCTGTGTTGGACGCCATTTCTACTTTTGAATGGTTAATCATTCAAAGTGAAAAAACTTTTACATAGCATTTTATTGAAAACCGAAATATTTTTATTTTTATCGTGGTCGCACAGTGGCGGGCACACGTAAAACGATTGGCGGGCGCCATGGTGCCCGCGGGCATAGGGTTGGGGACCACTGCTTTAGAGAGTAAATTGGTATAATTTGTTTTTTATGCATTATGTGTATAAAAATGCTATTTGTTAAAAAATTAAGCTAATTATAAAAATTACGAAAACATAATCAATACTCATAACTTGTACACGATTGCGAACTTTAATAAAATAAAGCGAAATATTAATAATCTCTATAATAACTAGTTACATAAAATCTCTGTATTAACATAAATCTAATATGTATAAGATAATAAATAGATTCATTGACTGCATTATTTCATTTCTCAGATGGTTATACATTATTCTCGATAAGCCGAACGTTCTTAACTCGAGTTTTAGTTTTGTCCACACTTAACTCTTAAAGGCTCAATGCATTTTATATTTCTATAAGTAAAAGTAGTTTTGAGATCGCATTTTGTTATCTCGAAATTTGAAATTTGATGACTTCATTTCATGTCTTATTTTGTGTGCTTTCTTTTGCGTTTTCAGAGGAATCACGCCATTATCACAAAGTTGTAAATTGGTATTGTATACAATTACGCTTCAGATTGAACAATATAAAATTCAAAAATTTTACTAGGTTTTGCGCCTAAAGTAGCGATCTCATTGAGGTGCAAGTTGAAAAAATTTTTGACCTATAAATTCCCATTGTCGTCATCTTTCAGTCTGTCCGTCTTTCCTTAATCTCGAGATTGGAGTTAGATGCCTTGTAGATGAAATACGAAACGAGATTTAGAAAGCTTAGGGTTGACAGGAGAACCCCCTTAACTATATAGCTTCCTATGCAAACCGTAAGTCATGTTATTCAATTCACAAATTTTCCCTTGAAAGATGTCTGGCACCACTCTATTGTTAAAGACAAAGGATGATGTAATGGTGCAAGGCACTATCAATTTGAGGTGGAAAGCATATATTTTAAATTAAATAAATTAAAAATATCATTAAAATTTTCAGCCCGCCATTGTGATGATGTCACAGTAAATAATTGCTCGTTTTTAAACAAAACTTGGCCAATAAATCTTACCAATTTAGAAACATTATTTTTAAAACTTTTATATTTTGAAAATTTAAAAATGCAAGAATGTTCGCTGTGATTTGACAATTTACTGACTTATTGGTCAGTCAATTTATGACTATATCTACATGTATCTATTTGAAACTAAAAATTCATACTATATAAATTTCATTGTAAAGTTTGAATGAAATGATGACATTTTTATAGCTGATAGTGACTAGTTAATCAGTACATCGTGCATCTTCATTCCGAAGAAATAGAAATGGTAAATAAAAGAAAACCAACAATTTATTTATTTTTACAAGCTTGAGTAATGCATGAAGTCCCGACGTACTTATTTAATCAGTATAGTACTGCTTTTAGAGATTGTGTTTTGATTTCAAATATGTACTAAATTTTAAAGTTGCATTGACTTAAAAAGACTACTGTAGGGTTTGGAGTCGCCTAGGGAAGCGATTTCCGCCCTGTTTTATTATAACGAACTTTCATAACGGAAAAGCCGTTGGGATCGGCCGTTAGAAACGACCGTTAGAAGATCCGTTGTGTTTCAAATCGACGACAGACGGACGATTGGCCGGCGAGAAATGACCGTTGGCGGCCGTTGTGGAAACATTCAAATTTGATTGGCGGACGATTCGAACGTTGGGACTATTTAAGCAGTAGTTTCGGCGGGAACGGGAGCTCATATCGTGAGTTCGTGTCGGGATCGGCTGAGTTCGTATCGTGAGCTGGTATCGTGAGTTCGTAATCGGGATCGGCTGAGTTTGTATCGGGAGGATCGGATCGGATTAAGATCGTCGTTATCGAAGTGCTAACTAACTCTCTCGTTGGACGCCACGGAAATCTGGGGAAAGTAACTCCAGTGTTTTAGTACGAACTTGTTCCTGACTCGGAGATGCTGTTAATTACAAGTCTGTTTGATCGTAAGGAGTTCTTTCGACGAACGTGTACGGGAATAGTCGGTTGTCGTTGGATTAGTGTTTGTGCATATTTAATTGTGACCGTAATTTGTATTATTTTGTACATTTTTGCTGTAAATATAAATTTTGTGTTGCGTTAAACCGACTGAGTGGTTATTTTGAACATTACTACTACTGTGTATTTTAAGGATGTAAAATAGTGATAGATATTCATAGACGGTTACAAATAAACAATTTTATTTTTTACCTAATTAAGAAAGTACCTAAAATTCTTTCATAAGTACCAAAAATTAAACACATTAATTGCTTAGTAAGAATTTAATGAAGAATACAAAAGCATTCTTTTCTTCACAATTCGCCGTTTCATAATCACCATTGACATCTATTGACGGTAATAATGAAGACAAACATTTTACTATGTAAATTGCTGTCAGTCATTTTTAAATGAACTTTAATTGTTATTTAAGATATAAAAGCATATAATTGTTGTTGTTCCTTGCTATTTGTTTGTCTTGTTTTGGCTCATAGAATCCTCGAAGTCGGAAATGGAAAGAGTATAATTTTTACTTGTTATTTAACTAAAAATTTTTTATTTTTAGTGTGTTAAAAGCATGCACGTTGGTCCATTCTGTCCCAGGTGCTAAATTATTATTTTCTATTAGGCCTATTTATAATAAATAACCAATGATAAAATTACGTTTTTTAGTATATATTGATTTATGTAAATACTATTTGTCGAAATTAGTTACATTGTTCATAGATCATTTATTTGAAAAAAAATTAAAAGATTAAGTAAAAAATTTTGTAAAACTTTTTTAATGAACAAAAAATTCACGAATGAGGACACCATTTTTATCGGCATTAACTATTCCAGTACGTGAATTATGGGTCCATTTAAAGTAGTTCTGACAAACGATCCTTCAACAGATTCTATTCGGATGGAGAGGTTATGTTTAAATGTCTCTGTCAGAAACTGAAAAATTTCAATACGATTACTGAATAATAATAAACGACGCTTTTAGCCTACGACTATAAATTAGATAGAGTTAGATAACCTAATAAATAGGATTTAACAATTTGGAGGGCTTATCACACCAAGGCCGACAGAAAGAAGGACCAAATCTTTTACAAAAAAGTTAGTCTTTAATTAATAATCATATTTCAAATTTAGGTAAGGAGGCATTTCGGGTACAAGTCTTCAGTTACTTCACACAGTCTTATGGATCAGTTGTATTTGTTTTTTGTTTAAAGTCTGGAGACCAATCATTTTAATAATAGTAAGTTCATTTTTAGTTTCCCCCCTTTTTGGTTTTTAATATACTTAACAATATTTATTATTAATAGTGGAACCGTCTACCAGAATTTGGAAAATGTGGGAGAAAATAAGACATTTGCTGGTCCCAAATAATATGATATATCACATTTTCATTGCATTGAAAAATTTTATGCTCGATAGTTTTAGTTCTTTAGTATATGGATTACGTTAAAAATTGTAAATACAGTGCACTGTATATATTAGATATTCACTTGTATTGGTTAACTATTTGTGTTATAATTATTATGTTGGTGCCATGTGTTTGTAAGCTGATGAGGGGTCCTTGTACCCGAAATGCACCCTTACCTAAATTTGAAATGTGATTATTAAAGACTAACTTTTTTGTAAAAGATCTGGTCCTTCTTTCTGTCAGCTTTGGTATGATAAGCCCTCCCAATTGTTAAATCCTATTTATTAGGTTATCTAACTCTGTCTAAACGATTATTGAACGTGAATCTACAATTCAAAGCGCAATATTAAAGAAATAGCAGTGCATTTAATACTTAACATTAACTTGGTTTATCGTGAGAATAAGAATCAGTAAACTTACAACATTTTTCTGGGAAAGAGGAATGAGGAATTTATCACGTGGTTGCGAACTCACAGTGACCTTGTCAGTGCAGACATGCAGAGTAGAGTCTGTTATGAAGTTTGTGAAGTTCTCATTAGTTTGTTCTGCCTATTAGTCAAAAGATATAGGGAGTTCCCTTCAGCTCTGGTTTTATCCTATCCTGTAAAATAACATCGAATAGCATTAAAAAATTTTAATTTGCCTTCTTTATAATTCAGGCTGTTGCCGGCCGAAGGCTTCACTTTTCCCTGTGTATATTATAGAAATTTGCAATTACTAAAATATTATATTGAATCGTAGTATTTTTTTTACGTGGATATGAGAAATCAAAAATGTACTGGTTTTAAATGTAGAAAATATGATCACTTCAGTATGCTCTAGGCAAGAGATAATTTTTTTTTTCGTATACTACAAAGTACCCCCAATAGAAATACAAAATAAAAACTTTAAAACAACAAAGTTAAGAACAAACTCTTAGCTTAAGATGGTTGAAAACGGGTACAATGAAAATAGATAAAAGTAAAAAAAAATGAATGGATATGATAAATATATAATAAATAAGACACAAATAATTAAAATAATTATGAGTATCAGTAAAATACTAACGTATAATATGGTTTTTACATAAATTTTTATATTTACTGAAATCAAGGGGAAAATATTCTTCTATAAATTGAAAGGCGCCTACGACACAGTAAAACAAATGAGCGTCTAGAATTATCAAGTCGAAGATATAAGAGCTATTCTTAGTGATTCGACTTAATACATAAAGAAAAATTACAGAAAGAAAATAAGCAATTGCAATACGACACAATACAGGTACTCCTCACTTTACGACCTATCTACTTAACGACCACTCGCACTTACGACCAATCAAGTTTCGACCTGCAATTCGGGGAATCTCCTTTCTCAACTCGAGTGTCGGTCAGTGGTGAATGGTGACATGAGCACTAAGCGTACTATAATAGTCTTTTTGTGAATAAATTTGAAGTTTGTTGCATAATTTGTATAATTTTACAACGATCCTATATTCCCGGCGCAAGCTCCTCGCTTATCGACCAATTCGCTTAACGACGTAGTCGTCGGAACGGAACTCGGTCGTAAAGTGAGGAGTACCGTACAATATTTATTGGAGAAACAGTTACAGTACAAATTCAGCATAGGGAAACCATTGAGCAATAATTTTAACGCTTGATTTTCATTTCCAATTGGTTAAAATATTGTTAAAATAAATAAAATAAAAGTATGAAATGCAGCGAGTTAGATCAGGGCATCCGAGACTAGAGCTGACAATTATTTCATTAGAAGTGTCAGGTAAGTGACATAATTTGTCCAATGAGAAGAATGTTATTAAGCACTACAGAAACCTTGTATAAGTGAGCAGGTGCTATTATAACTCAACATGACAAGCGATATTCGACTATAGAAAATAAGCAAAGAAAAAATGTTCAAAGGGAGACACACCAGGGGCGCCAAAGTGTACGTCTTCAAATATCTAATTATTTAGTAAGAGATTCATAATGATACCGAAAAGATTTTGTCTAAAATAACACCATAACCATTAAAAGAATGATCATAAGTGATAGAACGTAGTCTACTTTGATCGAAAAAATAGCAGGACAGTTTTCGGATTAATCAGATACACATAACATCTGATTTATCCTGCTTAATTTTCAAGTTGTACGATTCTATCAGTGAGCATAATGTGGAGTAATCATCAGAATGAATGACAGAAAAAATATCCAACAAAGACCATAAAGTAAAGCAGAAAGTAATAATGAGAGATTGAGAAAGAATTTGACATTCTTTTCAATGAATACTCAAAGGAATGCCATATCCTTCTACATATCTAAAAAACAGGGAGAGGATTTTGGAAATCAATTAAGAGAAGAATCAGATAGAATAAAAACAAAACATAATAAAAAAAACATAGAACATAAAAAAGTAGTGAATGTGTAACTCATGTGGTAAGCATGACAAATAATAAAAAACGCCCATAATTATTAATTGGAAAATCTTTACAGATTCGATGTTTTCGCAATATCAAGATATCTACACAATATTCAGTAAATAAGAAAGTACGGATGAATTCGCAACTTTTTTTAGCTGTCTGTATATTTAATAATTTCCACTCTGAATGCTATAACAGATCAATTTTTATCACCAAATACAATTTCTATGCAAATTTAGACCAGGAAAGCATTCAAAATTTTATGATACGGAACGTTAATCATAAAAATGTTGCATGGCAGATTACGTGAGTTTGGAGTGAATCTACAATACGCAATGCAACTAATTAATTGACAAATCTTGAAATAAAGTTGCACAAATCACAACTGTAAATTGTTTTAAAAAATAAAAGTTTCGGGCAAGAATTTGTAGACACTGAACTAATAGGATTTGCACCAAAATTGACAACTCTTAAATATATCGAAGGAAACCGAGTACACCTTATTATAGCAATGAGTGACGAAAAAGTGTCATTGGGAGGACTTTTGACGTTGACACTGACTTAGTTGTCTGCGGACACGTATTCGTAGACGATGTCATAGAAGTAAAGAACCAACGCAAGAAACAAGAGATACACAAGAAGACAATAAATCCTGTTTATGACAAATATCCTGTCCTCAGAAAAGCTCTCGAGATTTTAACTGTTTTAAAAATTACATTACACGTAAAAACAAGATGTTTTGAGGCGATCGAATGCATCGAAAACATTGTTGAACAAGAAGCGACCAATGGTCGATGACAAACTCGTGTAACTGATCTTTTCTACTAATAGTCTCAATGCTTTGTTAGTTTCTATAAATGCGTATCTAAAAAAATAAAATATAATGTATTTAAGTCTAACTACTGTATATTGTTTTGCACTGTAATATTTACGATCTCATTAAAATGATAGTTTTTGCAACTCGACAAGTTTTTTCCTCTTCCTTCCACCTCGAGTTATTAAGATTTTACTGTATTTTATTACTAATAAAAAAGATATTAAAGACATGGTTACATAAAATAGAAATAAACAAGTAGTAAATGATAATTTGTCACATTTTGGATGATTTATATCACTTTTATTCGTTTTGTTTAAATATTTCTACATTTCTATAAATGTAGAATAATACAAATTTCAACATTTGTTTATCATTCTCTAGATTATTAATACAAATTCGTATCTGTTTGTAGAAATTAATTTGCGCTTTGCTTATAACGTTTCCGTTCGATAAAAATTCTAATTTAATTTTATCTATTAAACACGTTTAATAGTTCGCGATAAAACTGGAATATCTGACAGATACCGTTTAGTGGGAACACCTCATTTTGATATCATCATAAAAGTCTTTTACATATGTAGGATTAAACAGTATTATTTGTTATTAAAAATGCCTTAAGACATGTATCTATTTCATAATTAAATACAGCATTATATGATATTTTAAATCAATTTTTTACTTTATATAGGCGATATTATACTATTGCATTTAAGTTATTTAAATGTCGAAAATACATCTAATGTTTAAAGTTATAATGCTTTCTAGAGTACAGTGTTTATGGAAAATATATTATAGGTCTAATATACTTTATACATATACATATATATATATATATACATAACATGCAAAAGAGTGGCATAGATCGCGAAATTTAACATAGGATAGATACAGTACATTAAACTAAACATGTGCTGTTTTAGTCATTTTTTTCTGCAGAAAATAAAGGCAGTGACTTATAAAATTAAAAGGATAATTTATCAAATAAACTCAGTTGACTATTCTATTTGTATATATATGTGTTATATATACAAATAGACGCATTATATTCATTCTATGGGTATTAAATATTCTTCTGTGTAATAAACATAAACTATTTTGAGAAATAATAAAAGAAATAATAGAATAAAACTGTTTTGAGTCAAATATAAAAGAATAATGCACAAAATTGAAATAATATTATATGAATTATTTAAGTAGGAAAAAAATAAAACAGATAACGAGTTTATATATAAAATAATTACGACTTTCATAAATAGGAAGAACAAACAAATAGTATTATTTATAATGACAATGTAAAATGATCATTGTTATTATAATATTCAACAATTATACGTAAATTATTATGATTACTTAGTAATTTAAACAACGTCATAATATATATAAATTAAGTAACATGCGTATTAGATCAAGTAAAATTTATCATTTCACAATAATTGAGGCATTGTAATCATATTCTATATTTACAATTCCTTCTATTTTATTTCAATTAGTTTATATTTATATTCATCAGAAAACTAACAAATTTTTCATTTAATTTTCTGAATAATTTTAATTCTGTAATAATATAATGTTTTAATATAATTAATAAATATAATGTTTAAAATTCAATATTTAATAGTAGGTAGATATAATTAAAATATTATTACATATACAAGTACAAGTAATATATATATTTACAATAATAATAATAAATAAATAAATTGCATTTGGTTAAATCAATTCTTTAACGAAAATAATTATGAAATTTTAATATGCTGGATTTTTAAACAAGATATAAACCAACTAGCAGGTAGGCCCGGCGTTGCTCGGGCAAAAGTAATGATAGCGAAGATTAAGATTATTACGTTATAGTCACAGAAGAAAAAGAGTAATTTCATCAACAAACTAAATATTTCTAATGAAATGTCGAATTTGAAAATCGAATATTGTAATATTGTTCGATTTTCACGACGTATTCTGATTATATCGTTCGATTTTCATCGAACGTTCTAAAGAAGAAGGGTCGAGAAAAACCGAATCAATCTGTTTAAATTTGAAAATCAAATATGTTCTAACATATTACTCTTTTTTTTTTTTTCCTCCAGCGCCCGTGAATCTTGCACGTCGCTTTCTCTTGTTTTCCATTGTTACTTAACACTTCTATTGATACTTAACACTTCCATTGTTGATGGAAGTGTTAAGCCTTAATCCTGTCCCTCTCCCCATGGGGAGAAATTTTGAAAAATCCCTTCTTAGTGTGCGTTTTTGTGACGTACCGTAACTATGTACCAAATTTCAACTTTCAACTCTTAACCGTTTGGGCTCTTAACATTTCCATTGTTACGTAACACTTCCATTGTTAACACTTCCATTATTACTTCACACTTCCATTGTTGCTTCACACTTCCATTGTTACTTAACACTTCCATTGTTGATGGAAGTGTTAAGACTTAATCCAGTCCCCCTCCTTCGTGGGGAGGAATTTCGAAAAATCCCTTCTTAGTGTGCGTTCTCTTAACATACCCTAACTGCGTACCAAATTTCAACTTTCAACTCCTAACCGTTTAGGCACGTCTCGATAATATATATAGAAGCTTTAATCCTGTCCCTCTCCCCCGTGGAGAAGAATTTCGAAAAATCCCTTCTTATTGTGCGTTTTCGTGACGTACCCTAACTGTGTACCAAATTTCAACTTTCAACTCCTAACCGTTTGGACTCTGCGCTGATTATTATCATTATTATTATTATTATCAACTCGTCTCGATTATATATATAGATTAATTAGATTTAATTAAATTCTATAAATCAATTGATATAAATTTTAACTTCTATTATAATACATTTTCTATGTTATAGATTCTCAAATTAAATTTCATTTAGTTATTTTCACAATTAATACAAATTTATGATTAATTAATTTTGGGAAAAAAGTAGTAAATAAAATAATTTATAATTTTTCAGGAAATATTTTTTGTAAACATTTTCAATATAATATTTTAAATTGAAAACTGTTGTTTCGTGTAGAAAAACACTACATTACGTTATTCTCTCAGGGTTTGCATATACATTCGTTTGTATTATTTTTGTTACAGTGACAAAAATGAAAAGATGTAAACATCAGTTGATTACATTACTAAATAAATAAAATTGACACAGAAGAGAATTCATATCGATTACTTTATGTGAAATAAGAAATTTAAATTTATTAAAATTAAGATTATATAAAACAAAATAAACAAATGCATTCTTTGTTTTCACGAATATACTTTCACTGCAAATATTTTCGTTCTTCTTTTGGCAGCAAACATCATATTTCTTTTTTACTTTAATTTGAAATGTTTCACTGAAAAACAAACTGAATAATTACAGTTTAGAAAAGCCTTTATTTATATACTATATCTATTAATATAATTATATTGATAAAATATTTGTTATGAGAATTACGAAATAAAGATAAAATATGTTTAAATTTGAAATAAAATTTAACGTTTAGTTGTATAGAAAATCAATAATTATATATATAGTTAAAAATTATTTATTGTTTAAAGATATATCTTTAAGAATAAATCTTAAACATAATTATCAGATTTACATTTCAGTTTAATAATATGCAATTTAATAAATAAGTTAATCGACAATAAATACTTTCACAGATTTTTAAATATATTAATTGAAGTATAATAAAAATTTATGATTTTCAAACAATTTATAAAGTATTATCGTTTAATATCAGAAATCTTTCTAGCGTTAAATACGATAAAATTATATAATTAAATTTTATTTTAATAAAAGTATAGAAGATTTATATATTTTTCTGTAGTAATAATAATTATTTATGTATTTTATTTTAAAAAAAGAAGAAACAATTTCAAAATAGTCAATTAAGGTTTTTACATTGATTTAAACAAAAATTATATTAATAATATTGTTATATTTTTCTTTATATAGGCTAATAATAAACTTTAATGTAATTACTGTATCAAAATTAATCCAATTTAATAAAGCTAAAAGTATATTTTAATAACTAGATTTTAATTATTTAAAAACAGTTGTCTTTTTAAAATTGAAGTATATATTTTTGTTATTTATGTTTTTAATATATATTTTTTAAAATATTCCTGTTATTATACGTAAAATTATTTCAAAAATATGCACAACTTATATTAATTTAACTGATACATTTACAAAAACTTCTATTAATATATAATTATTGTCTTTTTACAGTAATCTATATGACTTTTGATACAATTAGAAATTTTAATATTTTATTTGAAAAATATTTACATAATCGATTTATTTTATTAAAAAAATAAATTATAAGTATATTATTTATTTATTAATTTATACTATATATATATAATTCTTCCTAATTAATGACTTAATTTGATTAGAATTGTTTCATTGATTCAATGTAGGCCTACATAATATTAATTAATGTATATAATTTAAGGGATGTTTACAGGATGTTTATCAATCAATAAATATTTTCTAAAAAATATAGTGTAGTCATCCTAATAAATAAAAAGTATACAAAAAACAGTTTTAAAAAGTAAACAAACTATTTTATTAGTTCTAAATTTAGCAATATGTTTTTTCTAATTAGAGACTATATTCATTTTAAATCACTGATTTTTTTGATGCTGAAACTACTAATGCATTGTTTAAGTAATTAATAAATTTAAGAATATATTTAATTAATTTCTCATTTTTAAGATATATTTATCACTAAAACATTTAGTTTTCGAGAAAATGTAATGTTATTTAAAACCACATGGGGTAAGTTAAAATTTACTATTTGTTGGTTAAACAAGTATGAGACAATATACTTTCTATACTCTGCTTTAAATGATATATTCTTCTATAAATTTAAAAACTTTTATTTAGTGGGTATCTCTTCGAAGAAATGAAATATTTTAAAATTTCTATTTGGATTTTCCTTTAAATTCTTGTAATTGGTTTCCATTCTATTCAAACTGTTTTGTTAAACTGCGTGACAATCAAACTACATGACAGTCAAATCATACAATTTCCGTCTATTGACAAGAAAATAAATTGACAATATGTGTCCAACATCCTTTTATCAGAAAATAGACAGAAAAACTTTTTCGAAATTTATGGTTTGTTTATAGAAAAAAAAGCATTATGGATAAATCTGAAATAATATGATATTTTTCACGTAAAATAGAAGATATGTCTTTATTGTCATAAAGATTTTGGAAATGATAGACAGATATCTGCATTCCTCCAGATTGAATGACAATAAAAGCGGCATATCTCATTTTATATACAATATGCTTATTCTATTGGGTTTTCGCTTTCGATTATAAGTCTACAAAGTGAACTTCCCATGTGATGTTGAAATATGGAAAAATTTCTTTAATAGAATTGACAAGGTCGCTTCTATTCGCTTCCCATACATATACATTATAAAAGATATTTATCAATTGATAAATATATTTTTATTAAATTAAATAAATTATTTTCTTCAATCATGCAAATAATTGAACAAAAATGTTTAAAAATTAATTAGCCTACAGTATATATAAAATACATATAGGCCTATAAATAAGAGGTATTATGTTTCTGAATTAAAAATTATTCAATTCACTTAGTTTAATTAAAACTAATAACTATTTTAGCTCTCCAAATACTTAAATAATATAATTTAATTAAATATAATAATAATAATATCAACATAAAAATTCTTAATTTTACAACTCGGTGATTTCACATAAACTGCTTTGTTAGCATTTTCTTAAGTTTCCTGATAAAAATTTAATATCATTAATTAATAATAATAATATATATATTAGAATTATTTGTAATATATTATACTATACAATTGCCTTTTCATTATATTGATATAGATGGTATATTATATTATAATGTATCGCCTTCAAGTAATATCACAGTACAACAATTAATAATATTATAACTTATATAATTAATTGTTATGTTTAATATTATATACTGTAAACTTGGTTTGTTGCTTTCTAATAATAATTTTATTTATTTTATTTTTTTAAAATTAATTCTGTAATTATATTAGCATTTCTTTTACTTTATCTTCCGAGCTTGAAATTTTTATAAGATAAATATTAATTACGCTTATTGAAAATGATTCAAAATATATGTTACAATAGTATTTAAAAATTATAATGGAATGATTTAAATATATTAAAAACAATTTAGGATATTCATATAAATTATATTGATGTTTCATATTGTTTCATGATAAATATAACTTTGTAACGTGTAGAAAATTTTTATATATTGTAAAAATATGAAGTACTTTGAAAACAGAATTTCTCGAAAATGTCTATAACAAATAGAATTTATAATTACGTACAATGATATACACAAATATCACATTTTGTAAATAATTTCTTTAAAATGTGCAATGAAAGTTAACATGTAATAATCACTAGTTAATTAATTTCGTCTTTGTGAACTTCGCTTCTGGTCATGCAATCGATAAATGCAATATTTAACAGATTAAGTTACAACATAATTATAATTAACAGCTGAAGATTGTAAGTTTTAATATATAGTAATTATTGTAAATTCGTAATAATTAAAAAGTATAAAAACTAATAATGCTATATTTATATCATTTAAAACAATTTATAAATTCCAAAAGTAAATTGTTATTACTCATATTACATTTTCTTATAACAATTTTAATATTATAGAATTTCAATCAATCAATCCTTTATTAATTGAAGTAAATTTTTATAAAGTAAGAAATATTACAAAATATATCTTTACTTTTTTAAAAAAATGTGTCTATCATCGGAACAATAATAACAAATATTGATTATAAAAAAGTTTGATTTGAAAGTTTATTACAGGAAGATGAATAAATGATGAGGATAAAAAAATGTTTTTTTATTATGTAACATATTCGTTTTTCAATCAAAACGTTGCTGAAAATATTATTGAAAAATTTCGAGTTTATTTCACTTCTTGACTTTAAATCTTGAAGAGATTGAAAGTAAAAGAAAAAAGAATGAGAACCGTGAAAGTAACTCGAGAAGAAAATTTATTCTATTTTCTTATATTTCAAAGTTGTCTCGCAATGTTTCATAAATATTTCAAAATAAAAATATATTATTATCACAACAAGATTTGTTGAATATATGTTGTAGATATTTTACAAAATTAATAGAAAACCTACTGTATTATAAATTCAATTTGATCATAAAATAATATTTTTAAATTTTTTTTAAATTCTACTTTTATTTTTTATTTAAAATTATTATAAATTTCTTTAATAAATTGTGTTTAAAATTGAAAGAATGTTTTTTACATAATTTATATAACATTTTCTTATATTTAAAAAATATTCCAGGAAATTTACAAAATAAAATAAATATAAAATATTAAAATTTTTAGAGCATAGTAAAGAGAATTTTTTCATTCTTAACTTTTTTGAAAGTGAAAAGAATCTTTATATTTCTAGCCCAAGGCAAAGAAAAGTAGATCCTTAACCTCTTATTTGCTCTTTACATCCCCTTGCCTTCGATAGACATTATTCAAAAGAAAGTTAGAAGAATCTAGATTCAAAACCGGAAAAAAATGATATATTTTAATCTAGAAGTATTTTAATAATATTTAAAATTAACATATTCAAATGTACTGCAAATGTTTAGAAAATTTACATTTTTAAAATTATTTTTAACGAGATATTTTCAGGAATTATTAATAAATTTACTTTCTTGTTTTAAAATTCTTATCCGAAAAATAATTTAAAATTTTATGTGCATTAAAAATGATGTACTACAATTTTTTCCAATTTCCATTTAAAAACAAAAAATTTATTTAAAATTTATAATTTTTAATGAAACTTTTTAAATGTATAAATGCATTTTACATCAGTTGTAATGTGAAAGTACTTACAACGCTTTCAAAGTGGGCTCCAGAGCCGAATTTACGTATAAACTAAATAAGCTACAGCTTACGGGCTCTAGTTACCAGGGGCATTGTTATATTGATATTTTCAAAGACAGTTTATATACCATACATCGCCCATTATTATTTAGTATAGGAGAAAGGTCAAATTATTATTTCAGCAACCCAACAGTGCTGTTTTTTCCTAAACTTATCACAACGATTTCTGTATGTTATAACGAATACTGAACAGGGACGATATGTCTGAAATGAATTTTGTTAAAGGTACTTAAAAAGAATAGAAACAAGGAGAGTTATAACATACAGAAGTTATTGTGATAAGTTTGGGGAAAAACAGCGCTATTGGGTTCCTCAAATAATAATTTGGTACAGATCTAAACAAGAAGCTAAATGAAGAAAGGAGAAAGTTATGTTGTCGCAGGAAAAGTCTAAATTCGGCTCTAATTGCTGTCAATTTTAAGTCTTTCATATTTTTATTTCCAACACCAAAAAATTAAACGTTATACAATTGTCATAATGTTCATATTATTTTACAGCAAAATGTATAAAAACTCGATACAGTATGACCCGAAATCACTTACAATGTGGACTGAATTTTTGTACCCTATCGTTCAAGTTATAGCGTGTAAGCAGTATATTATGAATTCATAAATTATATGATTTGTAATTAATTAATAATTTAATCTATCAAATAGAATTCGATAATTTTGAAGAAACTTCGAGATTAATTACGTGAGGATAAAAATAGTTGTATAAATTTTTTTACCTTCTTTAAAAATATATATAACATGATTTTTATTTATTTTCTGAGAAAGTAATGTATTTAGCTTATTTAATAAAATGACTAAGCTGTACGTTATCTTATAGGCTATAAATATTGTTCCATGATTATATTTATTATGTTAAATATGTTTGAATGCTACATTTAAAAATTGCTTTTCTTTAAAAATTACAAATTTGGATTCTCACAGGGGAATTAATATTGAATTTCATAATTAAAATAATAAAAAAAAACTTAAAATAATTAATTAGAATGCTTAAAGCTTAATTTTCTTAAATATTATTTTAATATTTAATTTAATTAATTGATGTTTATGTTACTATCATTATATATTGTTTGTTATGTAATTTCTTAAAGAAAATAAATGCTCCTTAACATATAAAGTGACAAGATGTTTCTTTCATGCAACAATTGACTTCTGAAAACAAGTAATTGGACGGTCTCTTACAATTTGTCAGCTTGGGGCATTTCATCTGCTTGTAATTAAATGTATCCAGGGAATTAGCACGTCTGGTTTGATGTTTAATTAGCCTTATCGTTGTCGATGTCACCGAAAGAAAAGATCTGATAACGAAGAAAAGTTATTTCCTACGAAAGGTAACTTTCTTTTCGTAATGAGAATACTATAACACATATTTTAAATAAGTTAAAACAATTATATCATAATTTTAAAAAAACTCAATAAAAATTTTATTGCTCCAGTTTTTCCAGTTATTTAAATAAATTGCAAAATGTAAAAGTGTTTTTTAATCTCATGCAATTATAGAATTTTTCATTGATACATTGAATAGACTTAACGTTTTTGTAAAATTTCTAATACAGTTATTAAGGATCGATCATTAACAAGGTAGATTATTAACTGTGCGATATTGAAATATACTATTAGACAATTAAATTTAAATAGAAATATTAAGTAAGCGTATGAACAAAATACAGAAATCCCTCACTTAATATCGTTTTGTTAATGTTGTTATTTGCATTTGCAATCAATTAGAATTATTGTTGCTGAATTTTCGTTATAAAGAGTAAAATTTATTCTATGACGTGGGAAGTAAATGCTTGAGTTTGTAAAACAATCTAATTAGAATAATATTTATCGAATTACATTTTGTTTGTATTATTTAGCTTATGGTAAAATTAGTTTCGTTATATTAATACGTCGTTTCGCTTAACGTCGCGGTATCCAATCACCTATCAACAGAATTAAATAAGGACCTGTTGTAAATCGAGAATGCAATAATTAATATAAAAATAAGTGAAAAAGTTTAATCTTGATTTTATTTATTTAATCAGTCGGTTTCAGGAATGTGTAAAAGTGTTTTTATTGTTCTTTTTTTAATCAGAAAAGCCTTAAATTAATTCTGTAAAATGAGTTAATTTTGTTTAAATTATAACATAGCAAGATGACGACAAAGAAAAGATTCATAGTTAATTTGAAAAAGAATTAGTTATGTTTCATATATTGTGCATGAATAAAATAGGAATTTGTCACACGCTTTTGACGTTAACAAATTGCCATTTTTTAAATATAAACGATTATATTTGAATAGTTTGTGTGAATAGAATAATGTTTAGAAAAATATTGGAAAATTATTAAAAGCAAAAATTCTAAAAAAAAAAGAAATGAAAAATAGGTCATTCGTGTCGTATTACTTTACCTAAACTATCGATATGGTTATTCTCTTTCTAAAGAATAACTGATTATAGAATTCGACATGAATTTAAAAAAATTGGTTTCTATCTCTTGAAAGGTTTTCTTCTTATTTTTAAAAAAATAAATTGTATTTCGTCTTTCTTTATATGGAAATGATATTTATACTACGATTTGTTATAAGCTTTTTTATGTATAATATAATTTATTCTTCTAAAAGTATTGATAAGAATATATTAATGCTTTGTAATAATTTTCATATATTGCATTAAAATTAAATAATTATTTTATTTAATGGTATAATGAAAATATCATATTTTATTATTCCTCCTATCATTTGGATTTTAATATCAATCAGTTGAAGATAAAAACGTTACTATATACTTATATAAATTATTAAATTTCAATTAATTATAAATAATTAATTATCATTTTATAAACATTGTACAGAAAAGTAGTAACACTGTTTTGTGCCAGTTAATATAATAAATGAGGGGTTTAATAGAAAAGATTATGTAGGAAAAATTTAATATTGTTTAAAAAATTATAATTAAAAGAATTAAAAGAAAAATTATTTAGGTACACTTTCTTGCATGTTAATAATGTTTATTATCTATTAAACTTTGAATTAATTCTTTTTGCACATTTTTTATAAACATTTTTTGTTAGTTATATTACTTTTCTGCTGATACTCTCTGAAAATAAATTTAGTTTGTAGAATTCACTCAAAATTAATCATATTAGATATTAACAAATTTCTGCTTATTAGAAAATACTTTTTGTCCTCATTTATTAAGTAACACAACCTGCATTCATCAAAAATGTAAACATAAATATATAAAAATTAATTTCAAAGTACCTAAAATCATTTCATTGCCTTAAATGTAATTGAATATAGAAAAGGTCACTTGATAACTGCAGAAAATAATTGGAATATTTCAAGTTTAAATTAATTTCAACGATATATTTTCTTTTAAATTTTTGCAGTTATTAATTAAGAAAATACATAATTTATTTTTATTTTGACTTTTGTTTCAAAGGTATAATTTGAAGTAATGTATAAAGTATTCTAATAGTAAAACAACGGATTTTTTGCAGAAAATGTGTTTCTTTTATAAGCATCATGAAAACTTTCAAATTTTTAAATTAAATTTTATTTTTAGTTTACAGCTGAAACTGGTTTAATAGAATTCTTTTTAATAATTCATACAGTTTTAGTGTAACTTGTACAACTCTTTTAACATAAAATATATCTTTAGTTACAAATACACGAGAGATTCATATTGTAATAAAAATATAAATTTTGATTTTAATTACAAATGTGCATGCAAGTAATAATTAAAGCGAGCATATGAGCTACTGAGTTGATTGTCATGCCTTTGAAAATAATTTTATATGTAATTTCGTAATTTTATTAAACGTTTATTAATGTCTAATTCAAGAGAAATATTATTTAAGATGATTGTTGAGGTTGGATGCTGATAATCGATATAGACCAGATATTAATATATTAAACTTAATACTGTCTAATAGATAAGTTTATTGTTGCTCTGACAGAAACGTAAATAACTCTTTAATTCACTTACAAGTACAAGAATGTGAATTAGCATATCGTTCACTTTGATTTCTCTTCCTTCTAGACGTCAGCAAAATCTTTTTATCCCTATAATAAATTTCATAACGTTTTACTGGTAAATTATTAAATTGAAACGAATTCATCAAACAGGAGAGCAATGAAAAGAGAGGATGATCCTGACTGAGACCAGCTAAACTCAGGATGAGAAAGACAAGAATGATGGACGGAGAAATTCATAATGCATCTCTAGAATAGTAAAATAAAAAATACATTTTTGAAATGTTGTCCAAAAAATAAGGGAAACAATTTTTTTTATGCAGAATGACGCCAATCATTGTTTTAACGCAGTCAACAAGATAATAGGAAAATCTAGAGCCCGAAAGCCCGATACCGAACCTGCTGAATTACAAGCATTATATGAGATGAAAATTTAGTTCAACTAGTACGACTGCCATTATGTGACTCTTGCCGAAACCTTGATAAACTTTGTTTATTGGTGTATCAATGTAGAAGCAGTGGCGGATCAGGCGCTTGGTGAGCCAAGAGCAAACTAGTTTTGAGGCCTCCTTGTTCTAAATACTAAGTAATGGTATCAAATCAATTTATAATTTAATTGAAAAATGCCAGCAATGATTATTGTAACTTTCCTGGCAAAAAGTTAAAATTGTGTTTAGCGTTATCGTTTTGAGATTTTATTTTAAAAACTTTTTATATTATTCATTATTGTAAAATAGAAAAAAGATTAATTTTGGGAGTACAGATGAGTTTAATGAAAAACAATTGTAAATGCTAATAACGAGTAAAATCATATGATAATATGATACATGACCCATTCTATCTTCCGACTCCAGTGTTTAACCACAAAAATTTGATAGCATCAATGTTCCTAATGCACACACCTCTGCAAAATTTTATAATTTTTCAACAAAAGTCACAGAAGCTAATAAAATTCAAATTGGGTAAACAAAATTGGAATAATTTCATTCATTCCAATTTTTTCCTGACCTTTCGTACCCCAGAAATGAAGCATTTAAAGAAGAAATGAAGGAGAAAGAATGAATTAATTAAACGATCATTCATGATTACAATTCTCTTGTCCTGCTAATTGAACGACGTTTCATGAGAACATTCCGAGAAGACTAGTTATTCCCTTTAAAGGGCTGAATAAAACATACCTTATGATTAGAGATTTTTTTCATCCCCGACACCCGTAGTGTTCGTCTGCACTAGTGAAACTGAAGTATAACACAACGACTTCGCACACCGACAACTGAAAAAAGACCAAAAAGAATCCTTAAAATTAAAGATTCTAAGTTTAAAATTTTCTTGTCTGTCATAGTTGTTTAAATTGTTTTGCGTCATTTTATCTGTTTAAAGTTAAATTTTACAGTATATTACGTTATGTAAAATTTGGTGACCGAATTTTTTCAGAAGGAGGTTTTTCACGGACTTTTCTTGAGAGGGGATGAAGGGAGAAGAGGAGAAATGTTTTTATTTTCCTGCTCTGGTTGAGCGATTTTGACAAAATTTCTGTAAAAAGCGATCGGTAACACGGAGAATTCGGCTGTTTGTCTTACATGTTAGATAAGATGGTATTCAGTTCAAGTCGGTTTTAATCAAAGGATTCGTGATTTGACATCTCGGATACTTAGTAGCGAGGTTGAGGCCTAAGTTTTCAACGCGAAAACGTGTACGTCAGACGTTTGGCGCCGCTTTCCTGTAAACCTAGAAGTTTGGCAATGACCTTTAAAATGTCGAGCATGATTCCACTGACTTTCCAAAGGCCATTGCCAAACTTCTAGGTTTACAGGAAAGCGGCGCCGAACGTCTGACGTACACGTTTTCGCGTTGAAAATTTCGGCCTCAACCTCGCTATTAACCACATTAAGATTTATCATTTTCCTTTTTGGTTGGTTGCCCCGAGGAAAAAAATACACTAGTTCTAATTTCAGCAAACATTTGATTGAAATAAATTTTTTAACTCTATTTATAAATTTAAATACCTATATATTTTGTGTTTTGTAAAATAGTGATATGTGAGAGGATCTACTTTTAAATTTGTTTCTACGTAATCCAGAATTCAATTATCGACTCGTTCCTTTTTAAAACATGACTATGCTTTTTAAATTTAGACTGGATATTTGAATTGAAACTATTTTCATAAACAAATATTGCATATTAAATAGTAAACTTTAAGAGACAATCGGAAATTAGTATCAGAACATGATTAATTCAAATGAAATCAATAGTTTAAAAATTTCAGCAACTATCTAATTTTAGGTTTGAAATTTTCTTTCAACACAGTTATGTCATGTAAAAAGTAAAATCTTAATTTAAATATTTTCAGATTTTTCAATAGTAAAAATTGAAGATTCAATATCCGAAACTATTATAATATTCTTAGGACTTAAGGAAATCCTTTTCTCAAAACTATATTGATTTTATTTTATGTCTTTAGGTGAAAATCAACAAAAGGCAAAGAAACATTGATCATATGCGCCTTTATATTTTATATTAGGCGTTTGATAAAAAAAATTCTTCTGTAAGAGATACAGTTCGAAGATAACAAGAATATCATATAATTATAAAAAAAAATATTCAACTTATTACAAAGAGAAATAGATTTATTAAATGCTTTTCATCAGACAAAGGTTATAATATATAACTGAAAAGAAATGTTACTGTTTCTTTGCATTTAACTGTTAACTTATATTCTATCTAACAAATTAAATTAGATGATATAAAATTTTCTGGTCTGTTATTATGGAAATTTTTGTTGTTGTACAGTTACATCCATTAAATAAACATTTGGAGATTACTCTTCAACACTTATAGCATTGATACTTCTTTTTAAATTTATTTTGCTTCATAAATGAATAAAGTATTTGTGACATAATTTATAATAATTATAATAAATGTATTTATTAAAACATCCTTGAAGCGCTTCAAAATGTACAATACTTAAGTTGTTCTTTATAGAATTAAGTAAAAAAAAAAAAGAATGCTTATTACATACGCAAATAACCAGCATTGGCTTATTAATGTTAAATTTTTTATTTATAATTAATGTATAAAATAACCTGATATATTTTAATCATCCAAAAATTAAAAGAGTTTTACTAATGAAATAATTAAAATACAAATCTTACTCGTCTGAACTCTTCATTACACGGGTACTAAAATAATATTTGTTGCATACTTCTCATTATGGAGCGTTATTTTTGACACTACCAGGCCGATGGCGATGACTAAAATAACACTGCATAATCCAAGAGGACATACCTAAGTCGATAGCTAAAACTCGACATGTCCAATCAAAGCACTTGTAAAAATTTCTGGAGTTGATGCCAGAAAGGATGATATCAATCATCCTCTTTGAGAAAGTTCAAGCGTTAAACATTCAGGGCGACTGACGAATGTTTCGGCCTTTCGACCACCAATTTAACTCATTGAGACGACATATTTTTATTTGAGTTATTACTAATTACTTTAAATTATTATATATAAATAGCGTAATTCACTTTAAATTTACACTATAAATTTTAAGTGTAAACATCATGTTTCATTTGATTATAATCACTTTATTCTAAACTAATTATAAAATAATTAATTAGGAAAAAATCTCTCATTATATAAAAAAGAAAACTAGATTTTAATATAATTAATTTCTGATTTATAAAATAAATATTTATTATAATTAAGTTTTATTAATAAAATTATAAAAATTTAGCCGATTTTAGCCGAAAATTTAGCCATTATAAATGCATAAAGAAAAAATAATAATTCATTACTTATAATTATGAACTTTTTTTGCAAATTATACATAATTATAAGTATTTCTATGTATTTATAAAACAAAAAAATTCTCAACTGTATTTTAGTTACTTATCTTAAGAATTATGTAACTTATATATATACATTTTTTAATCAAGCATATTCTATCAGAATATATCTTATTTATTATTTAAAATATTTATATTTAAATAAGTCAAAAATCTATTTCAGAAAAAGTTAAAAAAAAAAATACAATTATTTATGTAATCATAAGTAAATTCAGTTTTCTTCTATACTATATTTTTAAATTTAATATTTTAAAAGAAAACACAATCGGAAAATCGCGAGATATTTTCAAAAACATTCGGCAAAATAGGAATACACACCTCCAGATACCATTAACATCAGAACATTTATTGTTACAGGGAAAAACTGTTGGGATATTTATTCAATAGCAACAACGCTTATACTCAATATTCTATAGATAATCCTATTTGTCTTTGTTTACCGGGGGGGAAATCAAGAAAAATTTATTCAGGAGCATTTCTCCTATGCAAATTTATCATATTTTCTTGTATATAAGAAATGAATTTCTTATATATTTACGGAATATGTAATAACTCGTTTTAAATATTTTTTAAAATAAAATTTTTTGATAAATATTTAAATTTAGACTTGTTCTTAGAATTTTTAATATACATTTTAAATCACATATTTCGTTTAATTTGTTCAGCGCTTCTTCTTCTTCTTTTTTAAAATTGCTTATCGAATATAAAAATAAAAATGTAATTATTATTAAAAATAACCCCAAATATTAAAAATGAAATGTTTAAAGTTATATATAAATCATTTTTCTTTTTATTTTTGTTCGATTTTATATATTATATTCGAAAAGTAATTTGATATACATTACTACATTTTTACTTTAAATGAATACACAAAATATAAATAATTAAAACTAATTTTTGAATATAATTTTAAAATGATTAAAAATTAATTTTTTAAATTCAAAAATAGTCTTTTATTATATTTAGATATATTTTAAAAAATTTAACAGAATATTTTTAGTTTGTCATATTGGGGCTATGCTAAACATTTTCTTTAATTTATGCTACACTTCTAAAGAAGACTGATTAAATATTCCGTAAAAAAAGAGAAATTAGTAGAATTGATCGCGTACCTTAATTGATTTTTCCTGCATGAACACAAAAGAACTATATCCCTTTGGAATTGCTTAATTGTAACAAAAGTAATCTTAACTTCCTGAAGAATTTTATTAAAAATTATTATACAGAAAGTTAATTTTGTTTTTTTTTTTTCTTTTTTGCCTATGAAAGTTGATCATAAACTTTTCGAAAATTAGAATAAAATCTAAAACTCATTTCTAATTTATATTTTCGGATTTTTAGAATTGTTTTAAATAATTATCAATTTAAAGTTAAATTGATAAATTATATTACTTTCTAATGTATTAATTCCAAATATTTATTTTAAATATCGTGAATTATGAATCAAGTTAAATTATATGTTATCAGTTTTAATTAATTAATAATAATTATTATTATTAAACTCTTTACATTTAACTTGGTTGGTATCATGTTTCAAAACTCGCAACTCAAGTTTCATCCACTAATTACGACAAATGGTTGAAACATCAAGGACATAGCATTTTAAAAATGTTTTAAGAACCCATCCCCACCCCATTCCAAAACCCGATAAACATAATAAAATATAAAATTTAATTATGTGTGTATATTTAAGAGTGGGTTTCCACTCCAATCTCTAAAACATCCATCCCAACGTAAAGCCTGAAAAACATTCATACAAAATTGGAATCATACGAAGAAATCCATTCGTTCAGGAATTCATGTATATTTCATTTCCAAAAAGGGGTCCCCACCCAATAAAAAAAGACTAATAAAAGCATGTTTTAGAAAATAATTTTAATATATTAAAATTAGTCTTACTTTCTACGTTGTGTGGGTACTAAAAGAAATTATTTCAGGACCATCGTGGGTTCGGCCAGACTCAGAAATTGGGTAGGTCTGGTGTAAGGGACGAAGATGCATTTTCCGAGACGGACTACTTCCCGAAAAATTCTTGAGATTTACTACCCGCCAGATTCGATCTTGGCCCATTCAAAGCGGTGCGCTGATACCTTAACTTCTTTGGTTATCCTGTTGGCCGTCTTTCAAATTAAGTGAATTACAATTATTATTACAATTATTTTTACAATTTTTCACTTTATTTACTATTTATTTCTGTTTATCTATCCGTTTTTAGTTATCAACTTTATGGGTACGTAGTAAAATGCTACGAATTACTATGAAGAATACTAATGATATATTCTATATAAATTCAAAACTGAAACTCAAACTTCAAATAGCATTAGAATTTTTCATGGATAGTTCCGGTTTTGTTTTTTCCTTCATCCATATTAAGTAATTTACATTTCTTTATAGTTCGATTCATCCTTACGGGCTTCGTCGGACGTAAAGCTTGAAAACTATTCATACAACACTGCAATCATAGCGAAGAAATTCTAATTTAATCTGTTCGTTCGAGTATCGTGTATATTTTATTATCAAGGTGAAAAAAATTCTTAAATTCTGTATTTACAGGAAATAATTTTTAACTAACTTAAAATTAAATTCTGAGCATTGTTTTTGATTCCATGCGGTTTTCAAAAAATAATATTAATCTCGAATTTCAACTGTACTGATTCTGTGTCGATTTAGCAAAAAGTATGTGGCTTTTGTCATAGCAAATAATTTGTAATTTCATTAAAAATGACAGTTTATTTTTTCAATTAAATATAAACTTAAATTATTTTATATAAAATAAAGCCTTCCTCAGTATTCATCCGAATATCTACTATTCGAAGGGTAGCAATCCGAATCAAGTAATTGTTCTTATTTTAAGAATTCTCTGTAGTAATTGATAATTTGAATGCTTTATAATGCCTTTTTTAATACTTTAATTTAATATGCTTGGTTTTGTATCATTGTACTTTTTGACTCTTGAACTTTAAATATTTCACATATATATTTTATATATTTTGTATGGGCATGTACACTACCAAAAATCTTACGTGAAATTCAATATTTTACGAAATTCTAATCATTCGTTTTCGTATTATTATTATAGAGTTTATCTGAATTCTCCGGCATTCATAACAAATCTATTTATTTTTGAATTCTTTTAGTTATTGGCTGTCGATTTGTCATTCTTACATTTTGGAAATAAACCCCAGAAACTTGAAAAGTACGTTTTATTTTAATATTTACATCGCCAACATTTCTAAGTTTTAATAAAAATATTACTCGTATTCTTCACAAAAATTGTCTTTCTTCGTCTTCTGTTTGTTAACAAAACTTTTGAATTTTAAAATATGTCCAGCTCTCTTCAGATGATTAAATGCATAAACAAAAGAATAGTTTTCTTGTTTAACTGTTTAAAATTTTTATTTTTATAGAATGAATTTATTAAAATGTATCCTCTGTTAAGGTTTTGTTTAACATTATTAAGAGTTTTGTAAAAGATTATGAGAAACAATTGTTGTATTGCAAGTTAATACAACGTAACTGTTAATATCATATTAAATGTTTCAAATGACATCTCAATCATTTGATCGGGAATCAAAATAATTATATTCCATTTTCATGAATATTTCAAACACAACTGTTAAATATAATTGTCCGTAGGAATATCTGTCATTGTAAGTTCTATATAGTGACTTTGTACATTTTGACTTCTTATTTTATAATTACGAATTTTCATTAGTATTTAAATTCAATTTAGAGATTATTGCAACAATATTACGCTTAAAATTAGCAAAAAATTATAATAAATGTTACGTTTTACATTTTTATAAAAAATTCTCTATAATTAAATTAAAAAATAATATAAAAAATTCATAAGATAAACTGTTATTCTCTTCGAAAGTATTATATTTCAGATTTATTTTGAAAATTCCAGCACTTTTTTTATTGGCTATTTTAAGCTAGGTGTTATGACCAGTTTAAAAAAATTCGATGAACAAAAGGACTTAATTAAAATGTTGTTAGAAACTTAATAAGAAACCAACATCCAACAAATAAGAAATTTATTATAAGTTATTTTAAATCCTTCTTTATCAGAATAAAAGAAAATGTAAATATTGTATACATAATTCTCAGTTTTAAATAAAATAAAATTATTTTTTCGAAAACCTGTATTAATATGAATTTAATACCTTTTTTATATGTGTCTACATTCCTTCTCAGAAAGTTATTTGTCAATACTTTATCATATCGTACAAATTTTGAAAAATGTTACTAAATTTAATTTTCAGATGAATCCTGATGATTTATTTGTCATTAACAGATTTTAATGATTGAAATGTATCATTAGCAAGTTATTTAATGACGTGTTTCGATCAATGCTTGCTCTATCATTTATATTAACTTAAAAACTTTAATATTTATTGATATGCGCTTTAAATTAATCAATTTTACCTAAATATATTGAAAAATTAAAATTCTAACTTCTTATAATCAAAAAGAGAAACGCATGAGGATTATTTTATATTCAAAATATTAAGCACTTTTCTACTCGCACTTTTTAAAATATGAAAAACATTTCCATAAGTGATTTTCTATTAATCACGAAGGAATCGTGTATTCTCTGTATTCATGTTATTTTAAACATATTAGAAACGAAATTATTTTGTTTTAATATGAATAAAGTGACTTTGCTTGAAAGCTGTTTCAGTATTTAATTATCATCTCTATTTAAACTTATATCAATAGAAATGCATGATATACCCCTTGTGTTAACAGTAAATTTTTCATAAATGAAAATACCTTACTCTATTTTCCGTAAAAATTTAAATACTGTATTAAATAAACATAATTACATTAAAGATTTCTTGATTTTAACTCCACATTTTGTTAGTAGTGGTAGTAAATTTCAACTAAAATTACTATTTCATATAAAATTTATAAAAATCCATTTTATAGATATTTAGATTGCAAAAAGTATTTAATATCTGTAATTATATTTGAATAAAAATATAGCTATAAAATGTAATAATTAAATTGGTATTAAATAACGATAGATTAAATCTATTTAACAATATTCCATTTGTCTTTCATCTGTAATTTTTCCAGATTATGATTTATAAAAAAAATTATAATTTTTTAAATTTAATAATCTACAAACAAAAATAATAACGAATGTTTAGAAATGTGCTAGTATACATTTAGATTAATAACAGTAATTAAACTACTGTAATTATGAAAGAAAAAATTATTTCTCGTAATTATTATATTTTACTAGGAAAACTATTAAATTTTTATTCTGATAGAGAAATATCATGAATAAAAAAATTAATATTATTTCTAAATTTACTTTCACTCAAGAAAAATTCATATATTGTAATAAAACTTGTAGCAATTTCTAAGCATCTAAAAACCCTTAATTTATATTATGATATGAAATTTTGTTATGAAAATTCTTATTTATAAAATAAATTAAAAAATAAAAATATAAATTACTGTATTAAATTTGTTTAAAACTTATTATTATATACTTTTCATAAATTATTTAATAGTTTCTTTATATTTTAATTTATAATTGTAATTTATAATTTAAATATTTTAAATACAAAAAAAAAAAAAAAAAAAAAATAGAATTGAAATTGTAGTGAGTGTTCTCCTTATCTTTCCTCATTGAATACTTGTAGAAAGTACTTTTTAAGAAGCAGAATTCACGTTCTACAACTTGTAGCAATTACCAAGCTACAGATCATTACTTGCCAGAGAGAAAAATAAGCTTGTCTAACTAACTTTTTCGTAACTTGTACTGCAAGATACAACATCAGCACAAGTTTTTTCCTTGTTATTTGCGCCCAAATTGAACGTGTAATTAAGCATTTTTCTTTCCTTACTAACTGGAAAAATTTTATATAAAATCTCAAATAATATTTTATATAAGATAAATTACACTACATTTTTAAAATTATTAAAATAAATATATAAACAAATTTCTATTAGATTTTTAAAATAACATTTAAATATCTTTTTGTATTAAAAATTATAAAATTTAAAATGAATTTGTGTGCATGTTGTTGAATGATTTTATAAATTATTTTAAATTGTTTTCTCTAAATATCCGAAATAAAGGGTGGAATTAGTGCTAAAAATAGCGTAGTAAATATATGATTTTTAAAATTAAATCATCAAAATTAGCATTTAAAACTTCAAAAAATAATTTTTAATGATAAAAGTAATGTTTTTTTAATCATTAAATGTAAATAAAAATGTAATTAAATTTAATTACATTTTTATTATATGCATAATAATTATATTCTATAATTTATTTATCACTTTATATTCAAAGTAAAGTAATAAATTGATAGATATTGAAATTTAAATGAAAATTTCAATATTATTTGCTCTCTCATTAAGTAAATATTAAGAAATTATATTGATTTTTAATTATGTTTTATTAGATTACATAATAGACTGTGATATTCACAAAGCTATTACTCACATTTTTTACTGTATTAATATATTTTTTATGTAAGAAAATAATAATATTGTTAAATTATTTTAAATTATTTAATTAAAAAGTTTTTGAATTAAATTTACAAAATATTATAGTTTCCTTAATTATGAAAATGAATGTAAATATTTAAATTGTTCATAGTTTTAAGCTTATTTAGTATTTAGTACATTTACTAACAATAATATTATTTAGATTATATTTATTATAAAAATATTTTAGTAATATTAAATTAGGAAACTAAACGTTGTGTTTCATAAATTTTAAATGTTCAATAGACAAATAGAATGGAATTATTTAATTAAAAAAATTAATAGCAAATAAATTAAAAATCTCTATAAATTATACATTTGATTTCAAAATAATTCTACTTATTTCTTTGTAATAAATGAAAATATTGAAAACTTACCTTAGTTACATTTTAAAAATTATTTTAAAATGCAGAATTACAATTTCTTATGTAGATGACAGGAATGTCAAAGGAAAATTGGCATAGGGAAAGACAAGAAATTGAAGTTATTTTAAATTTTATTTGACATATGTCAATTTATTTCATTTCTTGTATTTCTTTGGAAATAATATAAACTCACAAAAGTTTTGTTTTCTAAAGGGAATTGTCATTCAACATTCTATTGAACGTCATTTGTTGACAAAAGTTGGAAAAGATGAGAATCAAAATAACAAAATATCGGTTTTTGATGAAAATGAATTTATTCGAAATATTGTTCAATTTAAAAAATTTATTTCACAAGTTTTATATAAGTTTTATTTCTTGATTGAAAAAAATATATAAATAAGGTTAGAGTATTGTGAGAAAAACAGTATACACAACACAGCTTGGTTGTTAATAACTTCAATAGTTAGTTTCTTAATTTTAGTTTTATAATTTAGAGTAGAGAAGACATTAAAATATAAAATTAAAGTGTATATTATAAAATCAATGAAATTAAATTAAGAAAATAAACAGTTATTAACAATCAAACTGTATATATATATTTTGAGAGACACACTATATAAGAGAATAGACCTTAATATAATTATCATAGTATAAGTTGTAGTATAATGATATTGATATTTGTTTTTATTAATGTTAAATAAATTAAACAATTTATTAAATACACTTTAATCACTATCTTTATTTATTTATTCACGCATTCATTTTCTTATATCTAAATTAGTTTGAAAATAATGATAAAAGCATTTTTGTAATTTGCTAATAAAATTTGAAAAAATTATTTGAAAATTATAAAAATATAATTAATTAAATTTATGAAAATATTTAAGTACTGATAGCAAGTACTTAATTTTGTAAAAATGATTAGTTTTTATATCATTATTTTAAATTTATAATTCGGAATGATAATAAGATTTTTATAAATTTTATAATACTTAATAAAACTTATTTACTATTATATAAAGTATTTACAGTAGAATTCTATTACAGGGACCAAATATTTAATAAATTAACACTTTTACAATCAAAACAAAAAATAATCTAATTATATTAATTCTTGTTTATTCTTTAGTTACGTATTTCAAAAAGTTATTTAAATTATACATTTGTAATCTCATCAGATTTTTTATGTTAAGAACTTGCAAGTGTTTCTTTATTATTTCAAATATTTTTTATGTTTCACGCTCTCTACGATTTTTTTACAATCTTTAAAAACATGTCTTAATGAAAATTCAGAAGATTTGCAGCAGTACACTGGTCTACCGAGATATCTACTGAGAATTATAAGACTGTAAATCTTTTAATTATAATTTTATATTTATAAATAAATAATATTATATACAGGTTATAAAGATAAATAATATTTATTAGCTACAGTCATAATATAAATAAAATTGACGTAAAATTATTTGCATAAAATAAAAAAGAATTAAAGCTGCGAGGAAATGAAAAGACGATAAAATTTCTTTCCTTATGATTTTAATTAAAGTTTATTTATATTCTATAAAAATAATACAGGCATATTTTAAAGTCTAATTACTTTTATACAAAATTAATTAATAGAAATATTGTGTAAAATTTTCGACTTTATATAGTAATGTAATTCACTTATTTTTTAAATTGTTTGAAGATGTTGTCGGCTGTAGTATACCAATTGAGAGAATAAGAGTCGCTTCTATTTGAAGATAAGTTTTAGTTTAAAGTTACAAGGCTCTTGTAGCAAACCTAGTTAGGATTATGTTTCAAGCTCTCAATGAAGTTAAGGATTTGTTTCAACAGAATTGGGTATAATTTGGTCGATCATTCTAGTGTGTACAGGCACGAAGCGGTTTAAGATCAACGGGAGAGGAGTTTAGAGCAAAAACAAAGAAAAACTTATCTCATTTTGTGTTTTATTTGAAGACATTGGGAATGTCTCCAAATGCGATTTTGGGAAGCGCGGACGTAGCAATAAGTAAGGCATACTGCAGGATACGAATTTGAAGATTTTAAGATATCCAGGTAAACACGATTAGGTTAGGAAGTGTTAAAAATGGAACTGAGATGGAAAGCATTTTCAGTTTCAGGTTTAAATAATGAACAGAAATCGTTGATCGTTTTATAGGACTTGAAGAGGAAGTTTTTGCGAATGATTGGACGAGACTTTGTATGATTGAGGCATTGTGTAGGGAAATAGTTATAGTGAAGTGTTTCTGAGCCTTGAGATCGAAAACTTTTAAACTGGAGCATATATTATTGAGATTAGCTGATATCATAAAAGAATCACTGACTGAATTACTTGTTTCGGATCAGTGGATTAAATCAGCTGGAATATCACTTTGGATTTTACAATTTTTGGTGCATCTGGGATTTTTTTTTTTTGTAATATCTTTGTTTATATTTCACATTTGCAAAGTCAGATTATAAGATAATAAGAGTCCACATTGTTGTTAAATTTTCCGTTAAGGTCTCCAATAATAATTATTTGGGAAGAGAGAATCGTCTAATTCTTAACGTTGAATTGAACGGGGTTGAATTGATTTTCGACATACAAATATGGAGGAGTGTAACTGAGACAAATAAGAATGACTGAGTTGTCAAAACTGCAATGAAGTAATCAACAGTGAATAGCGTATCAATAATGCCAAGTATTTTGTTGAAGAAGACCCATTCATTGGTTGGTCTTCCAAATGTAGAGTGCGTGTTTACCATAACTTCCACAACGATTAAATTATTGTCTTTGATATTATTAGCGACAGGAGTTGCAAGCCGATTTCCACAAGACCAATGGCCAATGACATCATGCTACAAAAGTTCACATCAACATTATCCTTATTCTGACAAAAATCCTAAGGTTAGAAAGAAAATCGTGGCTGGATTGGTAGATTGACTATTACCGTTAGGTTTTTTTTAATAGTAGTAAGACGAGAGATGGTTTGGGATGAATAGATGTTTCTCAGAGGACGAGGATTGTAGGCTGAACAAATTTTTATTTCGAAAAAAGAAGAAATGTCTATTATGTCCGTGACGTGTTCCGAGTAAATGTATATTCTATTGTTGATTTACTCGTATTTTGCGAAATAAAAACAATGTGTTTTATATATTTCCAGTAAAAATAAATCAAGAAAAATATGAAAAGAAATACCTGCTTAAAATCTTTTATCATCAACATCAATTTGGAAAATATTGTTTATTATTATCAGTGAAGATATCTTAGGTAAAAGATTTTTCTTCCTATAATTTCTGGTAAAAAATGTTCTTAAAATAAAAACTTACATTATATTTTTTCATTAATTTTATTGATTTTAGTTTAATTTAATTTGTTTACTAAATTATTTTTATTTATTCGGCATTTGATTTAATGCGGGGATTTTTCAAACGGAGAGAAAATCCTTGTGAACGTTATTTGTGAAAGAATAATAGAATACGATCATTACGTTTTTTCACTCTTAATAATAAAGATTGTTTACAAAAATACGAATTGTTTATAATTTTCTTAGAAAAAGCAAATTCAAAGAGAATCTGCAAAAAACTTGGGTTAAATAGAACTTTCATAGAAATAGAAATTATAAATCCAAACAAAATCAATAAAAACATTTATATTTTTAAAAATAATTTATTAAAATTTTATAATTAGATGAGTTGGTTTTATGTTTATAATTTATAAAGACTTTCGAAATAATTTTTTTCCAGTTGCTAATTCAAGTGGTTATTTCTGATAGGATTTGATGTTCGTGAATTAAAAACTATCAGAAGAGATCCAGGAACACGAAGAAAAAAACCAACTGAATGAAGGTCAGAGATGTGAAGAAAACGAGATGAAAACTATTTTTGGATTATTACACACGTTTGATGTTATAAGCCGACAGGATTTTGATATTTTATTTCTTAGTTGTTAAAGCTAACAAAAGAAGAAAAATATTTGTTTGTAGCCATAAAACTGCTGTAATCATAACATGAAAAAGTCGACACGACATATCAATTCTTTTTAGCAATCGTGTAACTGCAAATAGGCTTTCCTTGTATAAAAGTATCACCAACTTGCTCAATATATATATATATATATTTAAATCGGAAAATAGCCAGAAAAACAAAATTAATTTGTTTTACTCTAATCATAACTGGGAATTAAATCTTTTATTTTCTATACTAATAAAAGTATTAATGATGATTTATTTAAATAATCATCTGGATAATTCATAAGTGCAAATAGGAATAACTTTCTTTCATTCGCAAAGATTAATGGCCATTTTGAAGAGTATGACACAATATAATTTATTTATGTATTATACTAAGGGAATGTAAAACTATATTGAAAAAATTATTTAAAATTTGCTGTCATTAGAAATGAGATTGCCCACCAATGGCCAAGCAGTTCAATCGCTAAACACTGGGAGTTCGGTCGAGGGTTCGCGCCTCTCCAGGACAGGCTGACCACTTAGAGTTTTCCAGATTTTCTCCACGTAGAAATAGGAGCCAGTTACTTTTAAAAAGCCCTTTCGGAAGGCATTTTTCCCTGCGTAACATCGCGTATCCAGAGAAGGCAATGAGAACCCACACTGGTACTAACTTCCTCCGGGACGTCACTCGGCGCGCAAATTAATCTGCACTAACATGCGCCGAGAAGTACAGTACGTACAGTACTTACCCATCCATCTTTGGTTGAGGAGAGAAAGAAGAAAAAAATGAGATTAATAAATTTTCGAACCACATAAATTTATTTATTAGCGTATAAAGTCTTACAGTAAAAATGTCTAAAATATTTTAAAATACATTTCAATCCAGAACTGATAATAAATATATTCAACAATTATTTACTGAGCAATGTATGTTATTAGCAAATATTCTCTTAGTTATAAATTTTTTTAAATTAGAAAATTTATATAGTCTACGCGAAGTACTCCGTTAATTAATTAATATTTTGTGTGTACTGTCGTTTATATTAAGTGTACTTGTATTTATGTTAAAGATTATGTAAAGGTCGCCTTTGGCGGCCTGTGTCAAAGAAACCGCCCGACTGAGGTAATTGCTCCCACCTGGGGTCGGGGCCATAAACGGCCGGAAGGATCAAAGGTGGAGCGTCTCCACTTAAGGGACAATGTGTTGGCCACGTGCCGGCCAGCTTGAGAAAACAAGAATAAATAAAGCACGGACGCAAATGTGAGCTACGTCGGCGGGAGATAGGGCGGACGTCTTGGAAGGCTCTAAAAAGGGGAAGGAAGTGATTGGTCGCAGGAGGCAGTGCCAGAATCCCTTAAATTGGAAGGGTGGCAAAAAAGCGAGGAGAAAGGGCGAGGGACCTGGTACGTGGCGGTCTCTAACAACAGGCAGACCTTTGAGGCGGATAGAGAGAGTGTTCTCCTCTTGGAAAGTCCTCTGGAGAAAGGTTGTTGTAGAGACGGACGGCCACGAGGTTAAGCCATCTCCGGAAGAGTGACTCGTGTTCCCAGGCCAGCTAAGTCGACGTGCTGCGTCACAGCTTCGATACTGTAGTGTACACTACGTAATGTTATTGCATAGTGTACATCTTTGTAAAATATTGTAAATAAACTGTATATAACTAATTATCGAGTGTGGAGGTGTGACTTTCAACGGACCATCAAACGGACAATCTCGAGGCGTAAAGAACGACTCGGGACGGAACATTTGTAAAGATCACGTGACGAGTAAGAAGGATCTTCACTGATTACTTTGAATGTTTTTTGTTTACATTATTTTCATAGTCGTCATTTCCAAGGGCGTCGCCAGGGGGAGGGGCAGAGGAGCAGTTGCCCTTCCCTAGAAATTCGAAAAAGTTATTTAAATGCTAAGTTTTAATTAAAATAATCTCGTTAGGCTTCTTGTAAGTTAAAGAAAATGTTTTATTTGAGATATTTCTTTTCCGGTACATAGTAAATGATTAAAACTTTATGAATCGTTTCTATTTTACCTACATACAATTCATATCCTCTATCAATTTACATCATCATGCCCCACCTTTACCCATTGGCTGGCATAGTCCTTGGTCATTTCGATGGATCAGATAATCTTGTCTTACGCAAAAAGTCTCGGAAACATGATCAGAAGGAAAAAAAATGTCTCCTACTAAAAGAAAAAACCGAATGGAATTCGAAATTCGGCAACTTCATGGTGCTTTTCTTCTACGTGAAGAATATATTTAGATTAAAAAAAACCGTTAATTTTAATTTAAAGTAGATGATGGAGATAGCTATATGTTAGGTAGGTATTTGCTTTTTGTTTGAAAGGAAATATTCTATAAATCAGTTTTATTATAAAATATATGTTCAGTGAAGTGCCAATAAAGTAATGCGTTTTCTTCTTGTTTTTCCATTAGTAAAGTTCACAAAAACGTCCGATGTGTTCACTAATGGCGACCGACCCGGTGCGCCAATAACACTCGATGAAGTTCTGTGTGTCCTGTTGGTAAACACCGTTGCAGGTCCGTCGGGAAGACACCTTGCGAATATTCCGTTGCTTGAAGGCTCCGCTCGGGTCCAAACGATCTTCGAAACTTCTCTCGCCAACCGTCCGGATGGCGTAACATGGGCGAACTTCTCGAATCACGTAACAAGACGAACTGACCTCCACCACCTGCGTTCCTCTCTCCTTTTTCTTTCCCACACCCGAGCGTCCACTCCCCTCTTCCCGCTTCGACCTTGTTCGTACACACATGTCGGCCACGTGTCGGATGACCACCCGGTGTTTTCCCGTTCACATGTGGTCAGTCCCTCCCTCCACCGTCTTCTTGGAACGATGATCGTTATCAGCGCAAAAAGGGAAGGGCGGGAATCGTGTTTACACAATTCCACCCCGACACCTCCCCTGCCGAGGATCAAACTGTGCTCGCTTGAGCCTGTTTGATACCCTGCACCTTGCCGCACAACCTTACAAATCGCGGTGGTCCGTTCCGATCGAACTGACCCGTTCTCCGGAACATCCGGGAAGAGATTCACCCCCCCTCCACGCACCGAGATGCCTCGCGATGGTGTAGGACTAGGGATTGCAATCCAGCAGTGTTTTGAATCCAGCTGGATTTTTGCTGGATTGAAATCATCCCAGCTGGATCCAGCACGGATCCAGCGCGGATCCAGCATGGATGTATTTTTGGTGCAATAGTATTATCTGTCTAAAAAATACTTAAGAAGCTTTTATTATTTAGACTGGTCACTATAAATCAGTAAAACTTCTTACACATTTAGTAGTAAACTTAACTTTTTTCGGTTTAACACTTGAGATAGAGATAATTAACTTTAAATGTTTAGTTAGATTATAATTATAATGTAATCTTTAAGTTAAATAATAGCAAAGGTAATTCTACTGATTAATTTATATTAATATATTATAATAATGTAAGGACGGATAATCAGTGGCTAAGTGGCTATCAGTCTTACCAGTTTTCATATATAGGCTCTACATATTAGTCTGTAGTTATTTATAAGTATATAAAACTATGTACTGGAGGTAGAATAAGTTAAATAAACTACACCTTTATCAATCCAGCAAAATTTAATAAAATAATAACGTTTTCAATCGTTTTTAACGATCTTCCTCGGTTACAAAAAAATAGAACATTAAATATAGAACATAAAATGTGTTCGGAATAAATATGAAAATTCACGGAAAACGCCCAAACGGACAAAATATAGATAAATAAATAAAATAAATAGCGGAAAAAATATATACGGGGGGTTTTTTTTTAACTGACGGTACTCAGAAACATCTGTAGAGCAATCTAGCAGCCGGACTGTCGCCAAATTTGGGAGAGTGACTAAGGACGACATGGAAAAGAGATTCCGCGAAGAAAAAAGTAGTACCTAAATTCGCCGGTAGAGGAGGATTTGGCGCTGTTGTAGCGAAAAAGCTACCAGCACTTCACTGAAGAAAGGGTCATCAGTCGCTTTTTTCCACTTGCATGGCCGCCTTGCTCCCCGGATCTAACCCCATGTTACTTTTTCCTGTGGGGTTACTTAAAGTCCAAGGTCTATCTTAGTAGTGTCCCAAACTTGATGACTTTGAAGGACAACATTTCTCGAACTGTGATGAACATTCCTGCGGACATGTTACGTTCGGCCATAGAGAACACGGTGTTCAGGATGCAATGAGTTGTCCAGCAGGACGGTGATCACATTGAAGAAGGGAGAAGGTTATTTGCTGATTAATTAAACTTTCGTTATTACACTGAAACCTCTGTCTGATTATTCATTCGTGTGTTTGTTAATTGCAGCTGGATTTTATGCAGATTCTTAGCTGTTTCGCTACAACAGCGCCAAATCCACCCCTACCGGCAAATTTGGGTACTACTTTTTTCTTCGCGGAATCTCTTTCCCATGTCGTCCTTAGTCACTCTCCCAAATTTGGCGACAGTCCGGATGTTAGATTGCTCTATAGATGTCTCTGAGTACAGTCAGTTTAAAAAAAACACCCTGTACAGTAATACCTCGACTTACGCTACCCCGACTTACGCGAACCCAGAGTTACGCGATTTTCAAATCTCGAGGATTCGTCTTTTGTTTGAGCGCCACGCAACCCTTGATTACTCACTCCCCCCAAACTATTGTTCAGCTTATAGGTTCGGACGTGTCGCGCGGAATCGACGCATAGCTACAATTTATTTTGTCTTATTTATTTCTGTGTTTGTTATATCTACGGAGACTTGAGACTCTACTGTGTCATCCAAACGAAGTAGAACTGATTCTTCTGCATCAAACAAGAAAAGAAAAACTCCATCTTTAATAATGTTAACTTTACATTCCAAAGACTTCGATACAAAAATAAAAATTTGTAAATTGGCAAAACTTGATCCTTTAGACCCAGTTCAATCAGATGATCGAATGACGGTTGGAAACTTGACAGAAAGCCTCAGTTTAATTAAAAAGAGGTTACAAATTTTAGAAAATATAGACTCCAACGAAGAGCGCATTTCTTCTACAAAACGAGAAATAAAAAAATTATTAGCATGCTACGAGGAAATTTTGCGGGAGAAAAAAAATCTTTGCGCCGTCAGACGAATTTGTTAGATTTTAGGAAGCCTTCTATAACAAAATAACTTCGGTTTACGATTTTAATAATATAATTTGTTATACATATGTATTATCTAAGATTTTATTAAACATTTTTTTCTAAATTTTTGTTTTCTTTAGTCTCTGGCCCCAATTAAAAATAATTTGTATGTATTTATATACGAAGTTATACCCCGACTTACGCGAATTCGACTTACGCGGTTATCGCTCGGTCCCACCTATCGCGTAAGTTCGGAGTATTACTGTATATAAGATATAACAACGAAACCAGCATTGTCCGTTAATAACATTAATTAATGTAAAAGGATCTCCACATGGTAGACAATGAATCCGCATCTCTATGGTTTATACAACCAGTTGTCATGTGCGCCTTGCAGATTTCCAATCTTTCAAGATGTTTGACCGTTTGCCTATTCGTCGTCGTTTTTATAATTGCCGCTTGATCCCATTGGACGTTAACATCCTTCTGTCTTGCGTATGATGCCAGCGCAGTGTTGTCAAGGTTCTTACTGATTGTATATTTGTGCTCTTGAGCCTTTGTTTTAAACTGCGCATCGTTGCACCCACATAAACAAGCTTGGAATTGAAACGTTGGTTGTGTAAAGGCACCGAATATATACCCGTTGTTGAATTCCGATCCGCTTTTTTTTAAATCGTTTCTTAAAAGTTTGAAAACAGTGGGATTACGTCGGTATACAATACGAAAATTATCAGACCTGGCAGTACATCTATGTATCTTGTTTAAAAAAAATGGGATGTAATTAAGCACTATTCTTTTTATAATTATTCGAAACACATTTTATGTTCTATAGTTAATGTTGTATTTTTTTTTTTTTTTTTTTTTTGTAACTGAGGAAAATCGTTAAAAGAGATTGAATACGTTATTATTTTATTAAATTTTGCTGGATTGATTAAGGTATAGTTTATTTATAAGTAATTTAATTATTAGTGTTAGTAAAGTAGTGAGTAAGTAATTAGTAAGTAATTAGTAGCAGTCTAATAGTTAGCAAAGCGGCAACGCGACAACGTAGACTTTTGCGCAATTATTTAGAAAGTTAATTGAGTATTTGCGGATCCGCAGCGCTGGATCCAGCACCAAGTGCTGGATCCAGCAGGCCGAAGAATGCGCTGGATCCAGCTGGATTGCTGGATGAGGGATCCAGCAATTGCAATCCCTATGTAGGACCCCTTCGGTCCCCGAGACCTATCCGCGCGGGTCCCCCTACGAGGAGGTCGTCCCCGTCGCCATCGGCGTGTCATCCAGTTTTGTTGGTCACTGGATGTCGCTTGGCCCTTCTCCCGGAATTTGGGTTTCTTACCGCGAGCTCGGTTGTGACCGTTGTCCGTCGTTCTCCGGGCCAGCGATATGCCTCCCTCAGGCAATAGCACGTGTGTGGGTTGTTTCGACTGGCCACTGGCCGCGCCCGTCGTGGCCCGAGACCTCCGGGTCTCTTCACCGCTGTGCTTTCCTCGAACCAGAGTGACGGTCGCCAAGATCACGTTCGCCTGTTGCCCGATCAATCCGGCCAAGTCGTCCGCGGAATGACACTCCTTCGTGGCATCCGGAGGCTCATCCCGTGCCGTATTCGGTAACCCTAGCAGAGGTTCGCTAGTTTCCCCGATCTCTCGTCTTTGGTCATCGGCGTGCTGTGCCAACTGAATCTCGGGCTCCCGGCCGATATCTCCCAAGTCGAGTATTACCCCGACGCCACAGTTTTGACCCTGAAGCGTCCCAGCTACCCCGTTCTTTACTGCTCTGACTTCCCGCCTCCCTTCATCAGCATCCTCGCACTCCCGTTTCCTGTTCGCGGCGGGCCGTTCGCTTCGGCCATCCGATTCGTTACCAGAATACTCCCTCGCAATCGGAGCCGCGTCTCCTGCTCTATTTTGCTCGGGCTGCGCCCTCCGCTCACCCTGGGCCGTGCGCTGCTGCTCTTGTTTCAGGTCAGGCGGTCCTATGACCATCTCCCTGTTCTTGTTGTCGGGCGGCTCTCGTTTAACCCCCTCGCTCGCTTCCACGAACATTCCAGCTACCGCACTCAATATACTCTGCTCTTCAGCTAATTCCCTTTTTCTCGCCTCGGAATCCGCTTCCTCTCTCGCTTCTACCAGCGTTCGGAAGTCCCTTTCTGTCAACAACGTGTCCGTGGATTGATTTAACTCGTCCGTTACGGCACACGTTACCACCACCGGCCCCTGCAACCCTGGGCTGCCTTCCTCCCACAACCCTATTGGGATCGTTACCAAAACCGCGTTTACCCAGTGACCAAAGGCTCCAACCAGTTGGATTCCGCCCTTCGTTTCCATCACCGACGTCGGGACCATTGCTTCCCTTATGACAGAAATCTCCGCTCCCGAGTCGGCTATAGCCGACAGTCGATTTCCGCCACATACTAACTTAATTCTATTCGGCGACTCCCCAGCCTCTGGCCGATCGTACGCCGTTACTCTTGCCACTAAATGGTTCTCTGTCCCAGGCGTCTTGCTCGTGGACACGAGCAGTGTCTGTTTGAGCTCGCTAGTCGCCTTCCGATTAGGGCAATCCCTCTTCCAGTGCCCGGCCTTCCCGCATGAGTAACAACTAGCCCTGGGTGTTCGCTCGCTAGTATTCCGGGTCATCAGGTCGGGCTTTCTCGCCATCTCTCCCTGGGTGTCCCGTTGGTTCCTATTCTGCTCTTTCTTGTTTCCCAGATTACCGCCAGATGCCTCCGCGAACTTCTCGATAAACTTCGCTAATTCCGCGGGCTTGCTCCATCCCTTCCCCTCTTGCAAGGTTACGTACTTCCTCGCGTCGTGGGGTAAGACTGTCTTTAAATGGTCCGCCACCGTTAACTCGATAAGTTCTTCCCTCGTCTTAACCTCCCTAGTATTCATAAAGGTCCTTCAGACGCAACGCGAACTGGGGCCACGTCTCCCCCACATACCGTTCGGCCCGCCTGAATCCTTTCAAATATTCCGCAGGGGAAAGCCTCAACTCTTCGAGAATGAATTGCTTTAAAGAGGGGTAGTGTCTGACTTGATCTACCGACAATCTTGTTAGCGCCGCTTTGCATCTTTCCGATAGCACGCTCAGAACTATTTGCCCCCGCAATTCTTCCGGTACCTCGTAGGTCTCCAGAACTATTTCGACCGTACGAAACCACGATGGCACTGCCTCCTCTCCTTCCGGCATTTTGGGAAGGGCCCCTTTTACTCTCCGTGCATAGTCGTCAAAATTTTCCTTGACTGCACTGTTCTCAGAGTGTCGGGCCTCGTTACGTTGTCTATTCCGTTCTAACTCGATTCTCGCCGTTTCCTGCTTGATCTTTTCGAGTTCGATCTGCAGCCTAAGCCCTTCGAGTTCATCCCTAGAGCGGTCTCTCGTCACGTTTGGCCCGCGTCCCATGGTCGGACTGCCTTCACCTCGCGACCCATCTTCCTGTCGGTTTCCGTTATGAACGCCCGACGTCTCCGGCTCATCGTCGTCCCAATCCCTTGCCCTAAAACCCCGCGATTTTCCGCGTTTCGGCATCTCTGTGCGAAAGAGAGTAAAATGGTGTACCTGGGTCTCTGATTGCCGGCGGTGCTCTATCTGTTCCTGGGTTTGCTTTCTGCGTTGTCTTGCGTCGCAGCTCAATCTTCCCGAAGAGGGTCTTTTCCAATCCTGTCGTGACTGCGCCAGTAAAGTTCACAAAAACGTCCGATGTGTTCACTAATGGCGACCGACCCGGTGCGCCAATAACACTCGATGAAGTTCTGTGTGTCCTGTTGGTAAACACCGTTGCAGGTCCGTCGGGAAGACACCTTGCGAATATTCCGTTGCTTGAAGGCTCCGCTCGAGTCCAAACGATCTTCGAAACTTCTCTCGCCAACCGTCCGGATGGCGTAACGTGGGCGAACTTCTCGAATCACGTAACAAGACGAACTGACCTCCACCACCTGCGTCCCTCTCTCCTTTTTCTTTCCCACACCCGAGCGTCCACTCCCCTCTTCCCGCTTCGACCTTGTTCGTACACACATGTCGGCCACGTGTCGGATGACCACCCGGTGTTTTCCCGTTCACATGTGGTCAGTCCCTCCCTCCACCGTCTTCTTGGAACGATGATCGTTATCAGCGCAAAAAGGGAAGGGCGGGAATCGTGTTTACACAATTTCACCCCGACACCATTGTAATACATTAAACTTTTAAATTTTATTCAAACGGCGAAATCAAGAACAATACTGCCATGACGTATAGTAATATCATATTTGTTGCTTATACATTTTTAAATTCACCTGTTTGTTTCTTAGTTGTATTAAATAGAATTAACGGACGCGTGAGGAAGACGTGTTATAATTTAAACTGTAAATTTTTTCACTGGTCAATGCTTTTGAAACCATAAAAGCATTAACAAAACATACTGAATTAGACATTGCATTTAAAACAATATAAAATTCGGAGACAACATAGTTTGTGATTAGATAGTTTATCATTTTTATTTTATTACAATGTCGTCTCTTTTCAATTTTTTATTGTAAGAGATGATGCATTATGATAGCCTGTAATTATTTTATCTCTAAAATATCTCAGAATTAGTAAAATAAATATTTATATTTCCGGAACGCAGATGTTTTAAACCTATGGAATAACGGTGTAAAGGTCGCCTTTGGCGGCCTGTGTCAAAGAAACCGCCCGACTGAGGTAATTGCTCCCACCTGGGGTCGGGGCCATAAACGGCCGGAAGGATCAAAGGTGGAGCGTCTCCACTTAAGGGACAATGTGTTGGCCACGTGCCGGCCAGCTTGAGAAAACAAGAATAAATAAAGCACGGACGCAAATGTGAGCTACGTCGGCGGGAGATAGGGCGGACGTCTTGGAAGGCTCTAAAAAGGGGAAGGAAGTGATTGGTCGCAGGAGGCAGTGCCAGAATCCCTTAAATTGGAAGGGTGGCAAAAAAGCGAGGAGAAAGGGCGAGGGACCTGGTACGTGGCGGTCTCTAACAACAGGCAGACCTTTGAGGCGGATAGAGAGAGTGTTCTCCTCTTGGAAAGTCCTCTGGAGAAAGGTTGTTGTAGAGACGGACGGCCACGAGGTTAAGCCATCTCCGGAAGAGTGACTCGTGTTCCCAGGCCAGCTAAGTCGACGTGCTGCATCACAGCTTCGATACTGTAGTGTACGTAATGCTATTACATAGTGTATATCTTTGTAAATATTTGTAAATAAACTGTATATAACTAATTATCGAGTGTGGAGGTGTGACTTTCAACGGACCATCAAACGGACAATCTCGAGGCGTAAAGAACGACTCGGGACGGAACATTTGTAAAGATCACGTGACGAGTAAGAAGGATCTTCACTAACGGGTAACTCTCAAACACTTTTACAACAAGACGTTCCATTATTAACATGCCAATAAAGCAAAACAGTTTCTGAAATGGATTTCAAAATAATCGAATATAGGCTTAGATAAAGTGAAAATGAACTTGTCCTTTTGCATGTGAATGAATCATAAGTTGAAAATGACAATTAAAATATTAGTTTGTCAATGGAATCTATTCGGTTAATATTTAAAAATACTGTAAATACCCGCTTTCCCAGAAATTATAAAATAAGCTCCTAATTATTTCTCTATTGAGTTTTGATTAAAAAGATTTATTATGAATTGTCAAAATAAAAGCACCACATTCCATATATATTTTTAACTGATATATTCTTTTATACATTATTTATTTAAATATAGCGCATTTTGGTAATCCAGATGAATAATTATTGTAGGGGGTTACCCAGATTAGCGGTGCTACATACAAAGAAAGGGAGGAAAAGAACTACAGATAAATATATATTTTAACAAATTTCCACAATATATTTAGCACATACATCATTTATGTTAACATATGTAGTATGTATTAATTTTATAATTTTTTTCATATAAAAATTAATAATTCATGATGATTTTTAACTGGAGCATTTAGCGAAAAACTGGACAAAATTACTTCAGATTAAGCATAGTTCGTATTAGTGCAGTTTCAGATTAGAGAGGATGCACTGTATCTTATTTGTAAGTAAAATATTCGTGGTAAAACTAAAATTGAACTTAATTTAAATTATTATTTCTATAAATGAATTGCTAAGAATTGTTTTCCTTTTTTCGTATTATTAGCTACTTTTACAGAAAAATTTATTTTTACCTATGGAAAGATTATTAAAATAAAAAAGTAATCTACGTTTATACCTGAGGAAAGAATATTTACATTATGTAAATATTACATCCCAAGATTATACGAAAAAAGGATTTTATCTTGTTATCAAATAAATGTTCATGTGTAATTTTATCAGAATCATAAACATCTGAGGTTGTGGTAGATTTTAAAAAAGGAAATTATTAGTCCTATATATTTTTATTAGTTTCCACAAAAATTTATTTATTATATCATTTAGTGATATAATAAATAACTTATTTGGAATACTATTGACAAAATATTTTTCTATGTATATGAAAGTTTATTTAGTACTTTTATATATTTAACTTATCTATTTTCCTAAGAGAAAAATACTTTTTTATACATGTAAATGAACTCTACTGAGAAATTTCACGGTTGAATTCCTTAAATAAAAACAGATAGAGCAGGGTTCTGATACATTTTTTTTTTATCTCGTGAAGATTCTCCAATGACACTTCACTTAATGATGCGTGTCCGTTGAGCATGTTCACTAAATTATGCAATTCCCTCGAAATTAGAAACGATTTGATGATATTTTGAACTATCATTACTTTTAAAAATTAAATTTTGTTTTAGTAATAAGTCTTACAAATTAAAAAGAAACAAAATAAAATATAGCGTATTAAAATTAACTACAAATTAAAGCTCTTACCAGGAAAATATAGACTTAATGCATACATTTTTCATTTTTATTTAAAAATAAACAAACTGTATCATTAAAAGAAAGCACTATCTAATCTATACGTTTATTAGTAATTTATATCAATTTTACATATTTTAAAACATTTATTTTCACACATTAATTAGATTTTTCCTATTATTCTAGCATTAAATATGTTAAATTATTTTAAGTAAAGACATTTTAAAAGATTTTCCTTATCTTAAACAGTTTTACTAATCAATTAGCTAACATTAAATAACATGAGTATAATGTAAAATGTTAAGTGACAAATGTGACTTATGATTATAATTTCGTTAATAAAAAGAAAAATAAAACAAAATATAATTCCTGAAACATGATAATTAAGATTTGCAAATTTACGAAAATATATTCAGTTAACTAGAAAGTTTTTCAATTGTAAATTTCAAAAATGGTGTACTGCTCATTAAAGACTTGTCTTGTCGTGTTGAGAATATGTATTAAAATCTGAACTATTCTTGAGAAATACACAATTTATATTCATTCAAATCTGCACTCATATTTTTATTTTATTTATTTTTTATTGTTTCTATGGTTGGTTCCAATCAATTTCTTGTTGTGTTTGTTGTATACCTCACAGTACTCTAACGTAAAGGATATATGACTGACTTTAAATATGCCCAAATGGATAGATTGATTTGCAATGTGTTGTTAGAGGTAGATGCCGATTCGAGCTTATTTATGAAAATCTAGTCAGATTCAAATTTGTATCTTTCACGTTGCTAGGGCGACACTTCTGATGTAGCTATCTGGTGATCTTATTGAAGAAGAGATCTTCACATATAGGTGGAAAAAACTTACAATACCGACAAAGAATGCTAAAAGCTAAGCAGAATAAATCCAATTCACTCTAATCCAATTTCATTAAATTCAACAATATAGTTTGAGCCGGTGTTTCTTTTATCCTTTACGATTCTAGCTAAATTCATCGAAATAAAGTGGACAAATATAAAAATAAAAACATAGAACTACATCGAACTGTTTAAAATAAGAAATAATTATAGAGTAAAATACTGAATTACATGATATAGTTTTATATATGAATTTCTATTTTATTTTTTTAAATGTTATTAAATGATATGTAATAAAATGCGTTATATTTTAATTACTGTGAATTCTCAGCATTTCTTCTGCCAATGAAATTAATCAAACATTTAGAACCCAAAACAATTTTCTTTCCATATGTACGAAGAGCAGTTTAACATTTTAGTATCTGATTATATTATGAAGGAGTTTGAAAGAATAACCGATATAAATTTTACATTTACATTTGTTTAATTATTTTACATAAAAATGGTACTTTCTAAACAATTATATTTTCATTCTAAATTGCTGGAAAGATTTCTTTCGATCATAAATTATCATTACACATAACATTGTTTTAAAAATCCAAAAGATTAACATCTATTGTCTCTTGAAGCAAAATTGTTATATATGATGCTATAATATATAAAAAATGAATCTCCGCTCTGCATATTGACGATAACTGGTGATAACATTTTACGAAATAAAAGGTAATAGAAGAGACACTTATCAAAAACAAAAGACGGGAGAATAAATGTGTACGATCAAATATGCTTAATACATATTTAATATATATATGTATTGAACATTATATAGGGAAATCAGATACAGAGAACAAAAACTGGGTCTAGTGAACATTAACTTACATGTAGAAGTTAATGTTCAATAGGCCCAGTTTGTTTTACGTATCTGATTTCCATTAGTTGCAATACATTGAGTAAGTAAAGAAAATCACAATTTTTTTCCAAAAGTTGTAAGTTTAATTTTCAAATTTAAAAATTATCGAGACAAAAGAATAAACTTTTGAAATGTTAGGCTATATTAAATATTTATTAAATTATTATTTTCTGATACAAATTTATTAAAATATCAGAAAATACATTAAAATGATAAATAGTTACGTTTTATTTCTATTTTACACTATACCTATATTACAAGTATATCAATTTAATTAAAAATTAAAATTTTGTAAGCACGATAAAAGAATTTGTTCTTAATTCTCGCTGAGAGATATATGTTAATATATTTTAAAAAGGAAATATATATATATTAAATGTTACAATATGAAATAATATAAATTTAAAAAACGAACTGTATTTTGATATACGAATAAAAATGTTTTAAAATATTTCTTTTGTTTATTAAGTTACAAAGTTATAAAGTGAAATATAAACTTATTTTTAGTGAAAATTCTTACTCTAGCGAGAAGTCAATATTTACATCGAAAAATCAATGTTTTTACTTTTGTTTTACTAAAAAAACTTCCGTTTTATACATAGATTTTATAGGAATTTTTATCTAAATTTTGAAAATATTTCTTTACTGCATATCAGGAGTACAGGATATTGAATCTTAACATTTTAACATTACTTATTTTCTAGTAAATCTAATTCGTTAAGGTTAAACAAATTAATGTGAAGTGAACTATAGTAATTTACCATAGAAAATCTATTATCATGCCAATTTTTAAATTAGTTATGAAAAAATTTTAACAAGTTTTTGCCTATGTTTTATTTTGAAAAATCATATATGATATTTGGAATTTAATAGCTACAATTTTATTGTAGCCATTATTAGACATACTTAAAAATTGAAAATATTTTTAAACATTTCTATATTTTGAATTAATTTTTTCAAATTTATTTTTTAAAGAGTTATTTACATAAAAATTTATATAATGATTTCATTAAGTACAACTTTATGATCGTAAAATTTAGTTTTATTATTACTAATTTTATCGTCATCAATATTATGACACGCGTACAGTACATACTGTTAATCTAAAATTGTTTGGTTGTATAATTATTATAAAAAAAACACCGCAAAATTCCACCACATTTTTTAAGAATCCTATACTTCAAATGAGAATAGAAACAAAACGAGCAATTATTTATTGTGACGTCGTCACAACACCAGACTGAAATTTTTCGTCACAATGTTCTCATTTTTTAAAATAGTTTTGCCCCTGTACATCATACTTTTTCTGTTATCAATAGAGTCGTGCCTGTCATCTATCTAACTCCGTTCAAGGGAAAACTTTTGAATTGAAATAACGTGACTTCCAATTCAAAGCTAAAAATCGTATATAGTTTTTTAGTATCCGACCTTCTGACCCGAACTTTTATCTGGTTTCAACTTTCATCTATGTAACTCCGTTCTTTATATTAAGGAAGGACAGACAACATATGTACGACAGTGAGAATTTATAGGTTTGCAATTTTTTCAAATTGCAGTCCAATATATAAACTTTTGTTAAAATTGAGTGACGGATTACCGAGCTATCGTCATGTTTTCTGCTAACAATGTTGTTCTGTATGACATCACTTTTTAAAGTTGTCGATTACTGTCTTATAATTCTTAAATTGTCTGGCGGGTTAATTCCGGTGCAATATCGAAGTTATCTCGCATTCTCTATAATTTCTAAATCTGAATACTGAACGACTTAACTGGTAATAGATAGAGTAGTACATAGCTCTAAATTTGGTTATAACTTAGATAATGTGAGTTTTAATTATTTAAAATGTATTATATATATATAATAGAATGTCAGATGTCTGTCTTCTTTACACTTCTAAACCCTTTGACCGATATGCATAATGCGAACTTTCTTGGAAAAAAAAAAATAATTGGATGTCGGTCGCTTTCGAGTAGGGCAATTTTTAAAACATTTTAGAATAAATATTTCATATGTTGATGGCCGAATCTTTGACGTTACGAATAAATGCGAATATAAAAAATACATATTCAAAACGTATATTAAAGAAATAGTAAAAAAAACAATGTAAGAACAAAATAATTGTAGCTGCATACAAGCGTTATCGCTAATGCGCATACTATAACTTGATATATATTTCAACTATACTATAACTTCAGAGTATATTTCAAAAAAGACTCTCCTTGCCACGGGTTACGACATTGGCTCTTTACTTGTCCCGCGGGACAGAGGTTCGAGTCCAAGATGATCCGAGGAAAAATCTATAAAACGAGATATGCGGATGTTACATGTCAGTAAAACACTACTATTACCTATTACAGTATGTTCTATTCTTTACAAATTAAGTGGTGAGGGACCCACTTGGTCACGGGTGGTCTAGTAATTTTATAAATATCCGATAAATGAGTTTAAAATAAATAACATTCACTTATTGGTGATTCGTTTTTTGCCTTATATTACAGTATGAATCTATGAGCACTAACTTTTGGCTCTGTGGAGGATTTATGTCACGCTATTGAAGACGGAGAAATGACACAGAAATGGGTGAACACAGGTTTATTATAACAACGGTATGCATTTTGAACAGTCTATCTGTCCCACTTCAGCCGTGCTTTTTACAATTTGGTGGTTTTACAGGAATCTATAATACAAGCGGGTTTTTGTTGCAAACATTCTGATTAATAATTAAAATAGTTTAAAAGTACTGTACATTTTCTACATAGTTAAATAGTGCATTCTATTTGTTGCCAAACCGTGGATGTCTTCATTATTGAATGTTTTTACAGACGTTTTGTTTTCTTTACAAACATCAACAGAGATTATAATTGTAATTATAATCTCTGTTCTGTTTATATGGAATCAAAAGTACCGCGTGAACCTCGGGATATCAGAAATATGTCTCAAATATATGTCATATCGTCAGTGAAGTTACTAGTAGATCAAATTTCACAACTCTCTCATTTTTGATTCACAAATTTCTTTTAATAAATCTAAATTTCTTCTACATGCAATTTTGAGTAAGCTTTTCGTAATCTGCTATATTATGTTTTGTTTCTACGTATTCTAATCTTTATCAAGCCTTCATAACTTTCAAAATATGGTAAACTATATCTATTTGTTTTGTTCTGCCTCTTTCCAAACGATTTAACATAAAGTCCATAGGGTTTCTCATTTCCCGGTCTTTTGCTTGTCCCGGGATTCCGGGGAAAAAGTGAACTGTTTCCCGGGATCCCGGAAAATCCTAGGATAGAATTAATTGTTTTTAAGATACACAAAATGTCTTGAAATCAAATGATATAATTATTTTTCATTTTTAAAGTAATTTAATACGTTCTGAAACCTCCAAAATTATATTAATAATGCTGTGTAGGATATATATTAAAAATTACCTTTGAATTACGTAGAAATTTTCACAAATAGAAAAATTTATTAAAGTGTGCTGGAAACTGCATACAACAACAGCAACAAAAATGATTTGAATTGAGTTGAAAATTTTGAAAAAAAAAATGAACTTAGATCAAACTTCTAACTTAAAAGGTAATTTTCGTTTTTTAAATAAAACGTAATACAAAATATTGTAAATTTTTATAATAAGATTTTAGAAAGCAAAGATGGTCGATACTCCGATCACTCAATTTGATTCTTATTTTAGTAATAAAAAATCCTGCTACCGAGAATGCCCTTTCCGATTCAATTGATGTAGGTGGAATCGTATTTTAAAAAAATAATCAGCAGCATTTGGTTTTGTTGTAGGATAAAGTACATTATACAGTAATTAATAGTAAATAATGTTAAAATGTTGATAAATTAATAACTTATTAACATCATTTAACAATATGTAACTTTCTACAACTAAACGTGCTTTATTATTATTGTTTTCCATTGTAAAGATTCGCAAATTATAGAATTATGACGAAATTATAATGAAATTTAATATAAAAACATATTAAATTTTTCATACTCTAAAAGCATATTAAAATTTTCGCTTATCCTAATGGAATCTTTTGAATATAGAATGTTTTTGATTCACACGAGCCGACTGCACTTTCTAAATACAAATACTTTAGTACGAAATACAATTAACTTTAGTTTTTTTTTGGTAAAAATAGGATTTATCTATATAATTATCGTACTGCTTAGATTCCAATCTACAGCTAGAAAAATCTGTAAATCATTATTATTCATTGCTCTGAAAATATTCAAACTTAAAAATAAATAAAATAAAGTAAAACGTTCTTGTACAAATTTAAATATAAGAATCATTTTGGATCTTATTTTTAGTTCAGTTCAATATTTGTTTATTATTTCTATGGTAGTTTCATTTTTAATGCAGGATCAAGTTTTTCAGACTATAGGTCTATGTAAAGAATGAACTACAAGTAATCCATTTTTTTACTTAAATACTTTAGTTCTTTCAATATTGCAATCATTTTTATTCCGTGTAATCTACTTTTTTTTTTAATTTTGAAATCCATTTTCAAACGGTTTTTTGAAAGAAAAGACGACGTTTAAAAAGGCGTTTGAAGATAGATTTGAAAGCATTTAGGAATTAATAAATTCTTTAGAATTGTCTCTGGCGCACCACATATCGCCCATCACTGTTTCATTACGGGAGAAAAAGCCGTAATTTAATAGATGTATTGGAAATGAATCTAGAGGAAAAGTCAGACTTATCTAAACTTTGTATTTACGAAAAACTACTTTTATAGGCCCCTCATTGAAATGAAAAAATAAAAATAAAACTGAACGGTGAATATTTATTTTCTAGTAAAATTTAGATACTGCTTTCTTTTTACGAGGAATATTGTATAAATATTGAAAATGATCTGTACATTAATAAAAATTTTATTTATCTATATATATTTCAGGGTAACTGTACATCGTAAAACCGTATAACCGTACATAACGTTCAAGATAACTGTTGATACAATTATCATATTTTAAATCACATTTAAGATCACAAATCGACCAAAGACTAAAGTTTTTTTTTTCATTCTTCAGTATTATAATGATTGGAACATGTCCATTTTTTAATGTACCGTAACAACTGGTAACAAGAATTTACGATGGTTCTTTGATATACCGTATATACCGTACATAACGCAAAATTTTTGTTTCATAACTACATATTTTATATGCATAGATAGAAAGAAGTAAAAGTATTATTCTTTTCTCTTATTTAGGATTTTGTTTGCAAATGTATTAATTTATTTCCAGTAATTTCAGTCCGATTTTTTTATTTATATTAAAACTTTTCATTCGATTTATTAATTATATTGTAGAATAATATTTTTACTCGATACCTTAAAAGTATGAACTTACGATAGGGTAAATGTACCAGTTTTGGCCAGTGTAGTACCAGGTCTGGCCAGAAAACAAATTTAACTTAAAAATATAATCACAAATATCCATTTCCAATATTTTACACCTTAATATATGATTGTATACTTTGTTTCCCATCCTTTTGTTCCTCTTCTTGACAAAATGGGCACCACTCAATTTCAGTCTGTATGCAGTTGTATAACCTGCATCTAAGAAAGCTTCGTCACTGATTTTCTCCAAAGTTTATTATAGTGTGTGCAGACAGTTGACAGATAGTAGTAGTATGTTTCTTCTTCCAATAGATGACATATTTAAGTTTAAGCTGGACAATAAGAGTAATTAACGTGTAAAATTAATATAGTTGAAACGTATCTTAATGAATAATAGATGAATATCAGCGATGTTAGAAAGCAACGCTAAGTGTTTTGCTATAGAAGAATTTGAAAAAAGTTTTAAGATGGAGTAATGTTCAAAATAACCACTCAGTCGGTTTTACGAAAAACACAAACTTTATATTTACAGTAAATGTACAAAATAATCCACTTAGAGTTACAATTAAATATGCACAACACTAATTCCAACAACAACCGACTATTCCCGTACAAATTCGTCGAAAGAACTCCTTACGAACAAACAGACTTGTAATTAACAAAACCTCCGAGTCAGGAACAAGTACGTACACAACCACGTAACTTCCAACAAGAGAGTTAGTTAGCACCTCGATAACGACGATCTCCCTTGATCCGATCCGATCACCTCCGATACGATGCCAGCCGACCTCGATACGAACTTCGATCCGAGCTTAAATAGTCGACGGCGTTCGAACCCTGCTCCAATCAAATTTGAATGTTCCCGCAACGGCCGCCAACGGTCACTTCCCGCCGGCCAATCGTCCGATGGTTGACGATTCGAAACTTAACGGTTCTTCCCACGGAAGTTCCTAACGGTCGTTTCCAACGGCCGATCCTAACGACTTTTCCGTTATGACAGTTCGTTATAACAAACAGGTGGGGATCGCGCGTCTTGGCGATTCCATACCTTACAGATGGGACATAACTTATTGAAGTTGTCCGAATCTTCAAACAGTGTTTGCACTGTCGACGACAACGGCAAAAACTGATAATTTTATCGTTCGTGTTTGTCTAGAAAACGTTCGCACTAATAATTATAGTTGCATTTTCATCTTAGTCGTTCGTTGTTTGAAAGTTAGCCAAGATTCAACATTTGTTGTCGTAACGGTATTGGCCATTCAACGTGAACTTCCCACAATTCTCTTTGAACAAGATGGAGAACGGCTAATCTAGTGAGTTGAAGGACCTTGGCTTAATAAATTTAGTTGTCGATGTCGTAGAACGATAACTTAACATTTACTATGCATATCCATTCTTAATACGGTGACGAATCCGGTCTAAAAGTGCAGAAATCGTGGACTAATACCAATCCTAATGTAAATTTCGTATGCTTTAACACGTAAACTAATGAAAAATGTAAATACCTTGGTCATGAACGAATACGAACGAAAGACACACTGTCATTATCGTTTAGGATATGTGATTGGGGTCATCGGCGGTATAAACGCAGCTTTACTACTGCGAGTGCGAATTAAATGAAGGGCTGAAAAGACGTAATAGAAAGTGCTACAACTTATTAACTCCACTAACATATCATTATCCTTAGATGGCTAGATTTTATCTCAATCATCTTATATCATAGAAATTTTTTTACAACATGTTTTACAATATCTTTGAGCTTCATCACTTATAGTCTATTAAATATACTATTTAATCAACGATGCCGTTATTTCTGAACCTAGAAAGAACTGCTTAATCAATCGGTCTGCGATAATTTGTTTAAAATAAAATTTTCAAAAACTTTTCTATTTAGAATATTATTATTCAAAAATAGAATAAATGTCTCTCTCGAAGGCATTCGTGGGGAACATTTAGCGGAACATAATGCTAAAAATCGGGAGGATTGATCACATTATAATACTCCTCAAAAGGTAATGTAGGTTACATGACACGATATCTAAACACTACATGTTTAATATAAAATACAATTATTCTGTTTAAAATAAACTGTTTCCGATTGAAAACTTTGTAAAAGATGTTTCACTAAATCTTATATTTTCAAACTATTTTTCCACTGTATCAATATTTCACCAAGAAAATAATTAACCTTAAGTTGACGATTTAAGTGATCGGTTGAATAAGAAAAAAATTTGTTAAGAAATAATTATTATTTAGATAATGATATTTCATTTATTTCATAAAAAATTACTAAGAAACGTTTACTTCGGTATTAATAGAATTTTCAAATTTAAAGTAATTAATTTCTGCTTTACATCATTTTTATTTATAACTGATTGAATTTATAACTGATTGAACGAATTCACTAATATTTATTATCAGATTATTCTATATTCATTTTGTTGATTTAGTTTAATTATTATTATTATTGGAAATTTAAAAATCAATTTTAAATGAATTATAAAGTAAGTAACTTTAATAAAAGAAATTTTATTTAAATAAAATCAAATAAATTGAAGGGTAACAAAATGCATTAACTCAATTAGAAGTTCAGAACTGTTTAAAAAATTTATATAAAATATACAAAATTTAATATTAAATTTATTTACGATATATACAATATTCTTATATATAACGATATTTTATAAAATTTGTAATCATTAAAGTGTACTTACCTCAAATTTACTTTAATCTTATCTTTGTTTATTCTTTAAAACTCTTATTACAATGACTTAAGTTATCATTTTTAATGTTAAGAACATAATTTTTTATATTGCTTTTCATTCGATATTGTTATTTAAGTGAGTATAATCTTTCTTTTCACCTTTATTATAGATGTATTATGCAATTTATATATTTTACACAACTTAGGATCATATAACATATTTTCAATAAAATTACATATAAAAATATTTATCATTGAAATTTTTCTGATTTCTGATATAATAAAATAATAGTTAATCTGACAACGTTGTTACAGAGTGAAAAACATTTTCCGGCCAATTTTATGACCAAAAACTTTAAATTATATTTCTAAAAGAGTAAGTTTGTTAAAATTTTAATGTGTCGGCTGCCATAATTTTATTATATTTATTTAATTACCACTGTCACTTTCATTTATACTGCATGGAATTATTTTTGTAATTGAATTACGTATTATTATTAATTATATTAAATTTATAATAATTTACTGTTAATAACAATTGACAGATAATTAACAAAGTGACAAATTGTGTCAAATAATTACTGATTTATTTTTAATAAGTTTAAATAGATTCCTGTAGAAAAATAAATTTGTATTACAATATTAAAATGATTCATATTTACTTTTCTAAATATATTTGTAAATTTATTTGTAATTTTTAGCATAGAATCATTTTGTAAAGAATTGTACTGATTCGATTACACTTTAAAAATCAATATAATAATATATCAGAGAGGGTTTGGTATAACTTTTTTTGTTTACTTCGCTAAAGCTTCCATGAAGATTATTACAATATTATTTTGGATATTAAGAAGTGCAATATATATTATTAAATTTGAGATGAATAGAGTATAGAGCTTAATTATGAAAATTAAATCTTATTATATCGAGCACTCAATTAGGATGAGTAACCATAAGATAATGGAATATGAATCCATTTTAATCCAGCATTCACAAATCAAGAAGATACACATTAAATATGATTTAAGACAATCCAAGTTTAAAAGCATATCCTATAAATTTTGTTCAAATCTTTATAATTTAGCATTGGCAGTATGAAGTGAAATCCTTCATGCCGCTCAGTTCCACTTCAAGTCAATCTTCCCGTAGTAGACGGAATTATGATCGGTCATATAACCTACAACGGGCTAGTTCTTCCCGTTAAATAATGAATAAATAATTAAATCTTATTATAATAAAAAGAAATATTTATGATAAATCAGCTTTATAAATTTGTATATTTGCTAACGATTTAGATAAGATATGATTTTTACTGGTTATACTTCATATAAAACCATTTACCATAAAAATTTCTTTATTTTGGCTCATTAAGAATGTTCATTTTTAATGTGCAAAAATAATGCACACCAAACCTTAAATCAAGGAGTCACTTGCTATCAAGATTAAATTTTTCATCATCAGCGACCACAAGAATCGTTCCAATTACAACTTATTTTCATTATTAACATTATTGCTTTAACTGGTTTCGTGATTTAAGGTTTCGTATATATTATTAGATATATAACCTGGATAACATTGTTAACCAATTTTATATACCATGCTCTATAAAAAGCCATGTTATTGGAGAGATATATAACAGCGTTTAATCTGTGTGTTGAATTAATATTTTTCTGTAATAAAAATAATACTCTCGCTTTGTTTTTTATTGTTTTTTAAAGAGATTGCACTACTATGTTTCAAAATATAAAGATTCGTTGAAAATAGAGATTTTGCATCATATTTTCATGTATCTATTGAAAACATTTACTAAAGTTTTCCTAAGATTAAATTATATCAAGATATATTCTTTCTGTATTGAGAAATAGGATACATATAATACGCATTCAGTAAAATATTTTAATTTTACTATGAGAAAATCAAACAGCATTGAGAACTTTTAATATAAATCAATAACTGTTTGTATGATCTGTTTTCGTTACATATGTATAATTATATAATACTACAATATATTATGCAATATATATTGGAAATTATCTTCTACCAGTAAGTAGGATTCGCTTCAATCAATCAGAATGAGATGTTCATACGATAATGTTCATACTTAATATTTCATAGTTTAACAAGTATGCAATGGATTTGCTATTAATATATACTCCGTGATATGTACTGTAATATCACAATAACGTCTGTAAATTTTATATTATTTTCTCTAACAGTAAACCGTCTAATATTAAAAAATAAATTTTATATATCAAAATATTAAAAAAGTTAACGAATAAGCTATTCACGTACCAAAAGCAATTGGTTAATTTCTAATTCTAACACTTGATCCTTGGTTGTTAATACAGCTGTTAAACTGTTTTTACATAAAGCTATTGATAACCAGAAAAAGCACACATAAAAATTGCTCACACCAAAAAATGCCCATGCCTATTGTTAACCAGAAAATCACGCACACAAATAAATTCTCGTATTCACAATATTACGTTGTAAAGTAATAAAATCTAAATTATATCGTGCTAGAACTAAAGTTCAAAGATGCAGTATTCTTATTGACATAGAACTATATGTATATAAAAGAAACTATAATAATTTGAAAGTTCTGTTCTCACTCTTTGCGTGTAGGATGGCGATTGTGGCCAATCATTGTCAGTTATTTCTTCGTACAGCTGATATGTGTCTGCTCTTTGCAAGTCGCTTATCTCATTACAGATGATGTTTTATTTTTTATTTTTAAATAACTGTTGTTTTTATTATTAGGATTAGGTAGATCTTTGTCGTGATCACTTGGCCTACCACAATATAATTATTAAAATAAGAAGAAAAAAGATCGAGTTACAATATCGACTTATTTTAAACTATTTTGTCTTTTAAAGTGTGTAAATAGTTTTAAATGTTATGTTATGGCTTTAATTTTTAATAACGAAATAAATAAATAATAATAAGTATTTGAAGAGTTTTGAGCCATTTATAGTTGTTGAGAAACTGTATATACAATCTCTACATAATTTAATTTAAAATATCTTTCTTTCTTTACTTTAAAAAGTGCTTTATACCTACATAAAAAATTGACATTGGAGATTAAATAAATATAATATTTTTATTTAAAATTTAATTTAATTTAAAAGAAGTCGCGCTTCTTTTTCCTCCAGAAAAAAACACAATAAAAAATTTTGAACCCGTGTAGTTGTAAAGAAATGTTACAATAAAGTTGAAGGATTTGCTACCGTCGTTCCATAGCATCCCGGACCTGATGAAGATGGGGAAATTCAATCAAGTCCAGACATTTATTAATTAGTATTTTTTTAAATTTTGTATATTTTATTATTATTTTCCTTGTGAATAAAGTTTGTTGATAAAAACTATTCACCTTTATTTCCTACATATTCTCTTATAAATAAACATTTACACTCATTCTCTTCATACACAGACCACTTTTGTGTAGCAATAAATTAATCCATTTTAATTCATTGCAAAATTATTTAATTACACTCGTCAAAATAAGAGCGGAAATCGTTGAATACGAACATGAAATACTTTAATTATAACGATAACAATTTAAAATATAATAGGCTCTCGCTATACGCGACAAATGCATTCAAAGACCCCTGTCATAAGCGGAAATTCGCGTAAAGTAGAGAACTCAAATATTAAATATTTCTTATACGCGCATACCACACATTTTAAAATAAATAACGCAAATAAACATTAAATAAATAATAAATAACTTAATACCATACATTAAAAAAACAATGTAAAAAGTTTCCGGATGCAGATTGTTTTTCTTTTCTCATACATCCTTTTATTTTTGCTTTAGAGCAAGTAGGTTTAAAGTAGGCTCTTTACTGTGTTTAATTGGCATATCAGAGCTGTCAGCATCACTATTCTTGCATTTTTGAGTCATATTTGCCAAGTAGTTAGCATAAAGGAAACAAAAAGTACTACACATCACACAGGCATGACATATTACAAGCTTGACTGATGCGACTCACAGTGTTCAATACAAATGATTAAAATAACATGTTTCCATAACGAGAATGATAGATGTTACGATACTTTATGCATTTGAAAAATGACGCGAATTTAGTGCACAATTGAGAATTTTTATTTTACTTATTTTTCACTTTTTCGTATTATCTGTAGCGTAAAATTGAAACCTTATGGCGAATCTGCATTGGCAGGATCCTACTGTAAAAATAATATCTATTCATTCTCATAAATGGAAAATGAATGGTTATCTACAGTTATAAATACTATATCTATTAAGTACTTTATTTGAAACTGCGTATACATTGCCACTTTACGTGAAAATTAGTATATATGCGTATTTTTCTGTGTGAGCAATTTTTCGTGTCTTCGTATATGACAATAAAATTTTTTCTGTATGTAATTTTCGTTTGAACGTTTACGTTATTCCAGAGTATTCTTAGTCAGCTCTGATCAATTGTCACTTTTTTGCTTTCAATTTAAATTTTACTTTTTTAACTCTCACCTCCCTGTGAGCACATTTATTTGCAAACCTATCATGAATTCGGTCAAGTCTACAATGAACAGGCCGGAAGATGAGTGACGAGATTTGACATTTCGGGACGAACTACCCTCGAAAAATACCTAGAGTTTTCTCGACCCATCGGTTTCGACCAGGATCCCCCAAAGCGGTTCGACCATCCAGCCAAAATGTATTCGATTTAAAATAAAATTTATTTGGAAGATTATTAAGATAAATAATTGGTATGCATTAAGCAATTATTTCGTTAAAATTTTAAATAATCAGCTTATTTAGTTGCTTATTTCATTAGCTGTAATTAAGGTTTTTCTATATACCGTACTACTTTAATTAAAACAAATTTTGTAACAATGCATCTTTAATATTTGTTATACAGTATTTATTTGTATATTACCGCCCATTCTATAAGTCTTAGCTAAAAACAATGAAGTTTATTGTTATTATTAGAAAAATGAAATAAATGATTATTATCCATGAATTTTTTTATTTTCGTATTTTCGTAAAGTATATGATTTGCATTCACATTACAAAATTATTTTTATTTATATTAAAAGTTTATATTACACTTTCTCAAATTAACAGTGATTTATTTTTAAAAAGTTTTTAAACATAATTAAAGTTTTTTGAAAGTTTTGTTACGTGTAAATATGTTTAAGATAATTGTAGAATTTTAAATTAGATAAAAGTAACTGAAGCTGAATTCTTGTGCGCAAAAAATCATAAAAAAATGTAGATTACGACTCAATGTTTTGGAAAATAAATGCAAAAGAAATATATATAACAATTTTAAATTTTCTGGTAATTTTAACTGGATGGAAATTAGAAAAAGTTAGGTTTTTCAATTAGAAAAATGATATCGATTTTTGTCTCATAAAATAAGAAATTAAACGTTGATTTTCTACTTTTAATAAGGATTTTTAATAACTGTTTAGTAATTTTGTCTAAGAGTCTATCAAATAAATAAAATCCTCCCGTTTTACTTGTGATATTAATAATTAAATTTGAATTTTTTTTTTTTTAAATAAGAATTTCCTGCAGTCAGTTAGCATTTTGCAACAACTAATCAAATTAATTTAATTTTCTGTGTTTTAATTTATATTCAGTTGTGTGTGCAATGTCGTTAACATTAATCTCTCATTATTGAAAACAGTATAAACTACATGAAATTTAACGAAGGTTGAAGTGAAAAACTGCAAGAAAATTGAATTTTTGATGTAAAAATGTTATTTCGAAGATGGAAACTTAATATGAAAACAGTATTATTATTTTATATTTAGAATAATTTTAATAAATTTTGTTCAGTTTTAAATGAAATAATATAAAATAATATGAAAAATTATATCATAAATTTATTATACTTATTATGTCTCATATGAAAGTTTATCAAAAATATATATTTTCCTATACAGATTTTTAAAAGTTTTGATATTCTTAAAAACTTTAACACACTTTTATTGTTTACTATTTGTTTTACATTTTTAAATAGCCCAATAAAATTATTCGAACGAAATAATGCCATACATATTATGTATGTTAAAATATAATCCACATATAGAATGAATTTAAAAGAAGAGATCAAGGAAGATATTAAAGATATTAAAGAAGATATTAAAGGATTTCAATGAAACTTTGTATTTGCATAGTGTAGATAAATAAAACTTTAATATTACCTTATTTTATTTAATGAAATTCCGATTTCGTAACATAAAATTTAAATTCTGTATAATTGTTTCAATAGGAACTTCACAATAGGAATCTAACATTTATTAACACATTAGCCTGTCTTTTAAATAATATTCTTACAATAATTATATTTAATATGCTGCATATATAATAACTGAATTTGTTTTCGTTTCTAATATTTCATTCGAAGTTTATACTTTGTGCATATAGGATTGATAGAACTAGGCAACGCAGTAGTGCGAAGTGCAATACAGTGTCGAGACCAATCCGTTGGCAGATGCACTGCCAACGGATCAGTGTCCCGGGAGGACATTTATGGTAAACTGATTTCCACTGAGATGTTAGATATGTGAAGAAATCCTACATGGCCAGTCCATCGGTGAGGCGCCAACCACGACCAACACTATTCAATAGTTTTATCAACAACCGTTGATGGACGTTGTGCTTACAGTTACGAATTAAGCATTTAATAATTCCTTCATCAGGTTTTGAGAATTTCAGATAGTGGTACAAAAACAATTATTATTAAAATATTTTTCATATATTATACGAATTATTTAAAATGTTATTTTTTAATAATAGAGCAGGCCTACAGCAAAATTAGCTAATTTTTTTTCAAATTACAGTATTGTGAAATGAAAAAACCAAATAAATAATGCTATATTAAATATAATAAAAGATTTAATTAATCGAACAATTTTTTTAAATACAACACATTTTAATTCACAAAGAATAGTTTCCTGTTGTCCATTTCGTGTAATTGATATGTAATTTGGTCGGCCCGGAGGATGGAGGAGATTGAGGCGTCAACCAGAATATTAGTTTTAAAGAATCAAGGATAGAGTCCAGACTTTCCCGGAAATTTTTCATGCAAGTCCTCGGATATGTCGGGCTCTGTCTTTCACTACTCGATCGTAGGTGCGGCCAGAACCAAATTCACCATGCGTAGGGATTTTTTAATGCCTATAGGTCGCAAAGAGCAAAAAAAAAATAATTTACATATAAAATCTATTAAACGAAAATAAACAATAGGTCTATTGTACAACAAATTTTAGAATTTGATATTTTTTTATGAATACAGTAGATAAAGAAAAGTTTAGTCATTATTTATTCTGAAATAGCAAATATTTATACTCACTATTGCTTCCAAAACTGATAATAAAACTCTACATTTATTTTTTCAACATGCAATATATTTTGAAAAATTAAAAATTTTATGCTTAACCTGTGTAGAAAAGTAATTAATGGGCGAAGTGCTTTTTATCTAAGAAATAATCAAATAATTATGTAAAACGTATAAAGAAAACACGTTTTTCTTCAAATTATATTAAAATAAAAGTAATATCATTAATTAATTATTGATCAATAATTAAATTATAATATTTTAATAATTTAAAATAATTTTATTTTTCTTTCTATGCTTTTTATTAACTTTTTCAAAATGTTATTTTACTAATTTTTACCATTTTTAAGGATTTTAACCAGAATTTATAAATATAAAATAAAAAAACAACAATTGAATATTGTACTGTACTTGCTAACGTTAAGCATGTTATAAAGCATTTAGATTACTTTCTCAGAGAATATATTGCAATTCATTATCTATTTACACTGAAAATATTGACAGATTGTTTTCAAAATCTTTTTAAATGCCATTTTTGAAAACACTTGTTGAATTTTTTATTTAACAGTTGATTTAAAGATGTCAAAAGCAAACACAATTAACATCCACAATCTCTTCTAGGTGTTTTGCACTTTCAGAGTCGATGTTATGGTATAACAATAGAAGTGATTGTAAGTGATGTGTTAATGTATAACAATATTCTTTATTGAACGTCTTTTATCTTTTATTTAATTGACTCTCACGGAACATCTAAATAAAACAAGAAAAATATCATAAGGAAGTGTCCTAAACATTAATATCAACGATAATTTTCAAAAATTAATAATCGTTTCAAATGAACTTACAGTAATTTATGTATTAATTAATATTTATATCAATTTAGCATAATATATTTCATTAAGATTTATCTAAATTAAGCTATACACAAAAATTTCATTAGTATTTTATACAGTCTTTTCCAGCTGTTATACTATATATAAGTATTAAAATCGGTCAAAAAATTACTCCCCCCGAAAACTTTTACATTTTACAATTCAGGGGATCTTCAAACGTCGAAAAATGCAAAAATTTGGGGCTTTTCTTTCCTGTATGTGCGGACGCTAGTATGAATGGAGGTGCACGATTTTGTTCACCAACTTCGAAGCTTAATAACTCCTATGCCTTTTGCCGAGAATTTCTAAAATTTTTCAGGGAGGTTTGTGAAGAAAATTGATGCTATTAAATTTTGGTGGTTAAAGGTGGAGAGATACAGGAGTTCACTTTTCATATTTTAGCCATTATATAATAATTAATAATATAAATAACTTTTAAATAATATATCATGACAGATGGCGGAACAGGCAATTGTAAATATTTTTGCCGAGAAAGTTATTCAACTCGTTGCTAGATTTTTTATTATTATGATATGGCAAGTATTGAAATTAAAATATATTTTATTTTATTATAAATCTAGTTACAAAGTTTTTATCGTAAATTAAATACAGTAAAACCTGGTCAATTCGAAGTCGCGTTTACTCGAAGATTTTCTTTTCCCAATCGTCTAGCACAGGGATTCACATGTTAAATCAAACTGGTTAATTCGAATTCCTTAAAACTTTTTACCCGAAGTCAAATTTTTTTCCTCCCACCGATTCGAGTTAATCAGGTTCCATTGTAATTATAATAAAATTCTTTTAATCAATTGTAACAAGAATATAATGAACAGAAGTTTTTTTAATTAAAAAAAAACCACTTAACTTATAGCTGTTTTATATTTAATAGTTAAGACATTATAAAATGTTAATTTGAATTAAATAAAACTTCAGTGTAAAGTTTTATTTAATTTGTGAAAAATTCCCGTAAAATAAATTGTAACGTTAATATTCCTAATGAAAAATATTGACTTTAAAGTTCTTTTACACGAATTTTAGTTTATATTCTAAATTTTTTTTTCAAAATGTTTAATAATCTTTTTAAAAGTAATAACGCCTGCAAAAATAACCTAATGCAAAATAGAAAAATAGCGAGGTTGCGGCCGAAGTTTTCAACGCGAAAACGTAAACGTCGGACGTTCAGCGCCGTCTTTCTGTAAGCCCAGAAGTTTGACAATGGATTTGGAACGTCAGTGAAATCATGCTCGACGTTCCAAACATCATTGTCAAACTTCTGGGCTTACAGAAAGACGGCGCTGAACGTCCGACGTTTACGTTTTCGCGTTGAAAACGTCGGCCGCAACCTCTCTATTCTGTTTTACAAAATATCGCAAAATACATTTTTTTGTGTTTTAAACAATTATACGAAATAAGAAACTTTAATACAAAAATCGTCGATATTAATAATCAAAGTTTAAAACCAATAAAAATAATTTTATAAAAAATATTAACAAAACGAAAATATTCAAAATTATTACATTAGAACTTTCTTCTCTAAATTTGATTTAACAACTGCTTAATTAATCATGAAATAAATATGATATTTATTTTAGTTTCAAACTTTTATATATATTTTAAATAAACTTTCGAAAAGGAACGACAAGTGATGCAACTCATCAATGGTTAAGTGAAAAAAAAAAAAAATCCTGACCAACACTGCTAGATTTCTTCACGTAATACCTAAATATATGTTACGCGAAGAAACCCGGTTATATGCTTATTTAGAATGCTTATTTAATAATAATTATAACCGAAATTGTAATTACAATAAGCAAAGTTTTTACATTTATTTTAACTTAAACTAGATGTGATAATTCTGATAACGTTAAAAGTCTGGTTATAATATCAGCGAGTATAATAAGTACTGTACATACTACTATATTTAAATACATAAAAGTCTGTTGCCTATAGTTAAAAAATTATTTATTTTTTTTAAGATTGTGTAATAACGTTATAAAAATATTTTTCAGAACTAAAATTGATATTATAAATTAATTTATAGTAAAAGAAGTGCCTAATTTATTTCCATTCCTTCAGGTATTGAAATTATATATTTTTAAAATTTACATATTTAGGTATAACACCTAAACTAGTCTCTCATAGAAAGTCCTCCCTTGGCAGGTCGTCATTGAGTCGCCTTATCTCATTAATCGAATCGAGACTAAAAGTGGTGTAAAAATATTGAGAATTTATTGTTTATTGTGTTTTCCTATGAGTCCGGTAAATTGATTAAATAACAATAAGTATAAACATATAAAATCGTTGAGAATTAAAAGTTATAATGAAATCCGGTTTTTATAAAGGTTCAATTTAAAAATTAACAGGTCATATCTTATTATATAATAGATTTTATTAGAAATTACTTATAATTTATTAAACCATTTTATAATTATATTCGATACACGAACTGCATTCAGTTATGCAGATTTCATCTACAAACTGGTCATATCATCTAGTATGATATATTAGTCAAAAAACTTTAAATTAATTATTTATGAAAACATTTTCGGTATAAATGCGTATGGAACATATTAATATTAAATCGTTTTAATTTTTAATGCAAAAATAATTTTACTAAATATGATATATAAATTATTATTTTATAAAATATTGAAAGAGATAGGGTTTTTGAATTTCAACTTGACGTCTTATGATATGAAAATTTTCAAAAACTAATTACGATATAATATTTATAAAGATTTTTTAATATTTTTATAATAAAAAAATCGTAAATTTTAAATATATATAATTTCGATACTTTAAGCAATAGAAATAAATTAAGTTTATTTGTGTAATTCTTTTACTATAAATTAATCTATAATATAAATTTTAGTTCTGAAAAATATTTTTATAACGTTATTTCACAATCTTAACAAAAAATAAATAATTTTTTACTATAGGCAACAGTCTTTTATGTATTTAAATATAGTATTATATAGAGTATTTATTATACTCGCAGATATTATTACTAGACTTTTAACGTTATCAGAATTATCACATCTAGTTTAAGTTAAAATAAATATAAAAACTTTGCTTATTATAATTACAGTTTCGGTTATACTTATCATTAAATAAGCATTCTAAACTATCTTTTCGCCCTATTAGCTTTCATATATAACTGATAGCTTACAATTGTTCAGTTATCAATTATCATTATCAATTTTCATTAATGCTTTAAATGTTAAACGTTTGTTATTTTAATCGTTATTTGTTTGCAGTACAGTAATTTAAACTACTGACATTTCTAAATTTAATTATTAACTGTTATCTTCTTATTAAAGAGAGTGCTGCAAAAACAGTAAATAATAATAGTTGAATTACTATTAATGAATGTATCTTCCAGATATACATTATTAATTGTTTTAACACATCCTTTTTATAATAGTCAATAGAACTCCCACGAACTGTAGTCTTATTTACAACCATACTATAAACCAATGTTTCTAATATTTTCGTCGTTATTATTATCTGTTTAAGCGAGTCCCAACTGATCCCAATTAGAGGATTCTAATGTATTATAAAGAAAAGGACATTCGAAATGATCGATGACCATTCCCGTAGAATCACTTCGGTTCCGTACAAGCATCTATCTATTTATTAAATATTTTATGTGTAGCTATTTATTTAGTAACAAGATCTCTAGTTTCTTTGCACAGTTTCCACTGACCCTTCCCAAAAATTCACTCTTCATAGTAATTAATATTACAATATTATAATTAAGAACTGTCAACAATGAGAAATAAGTTCATTGAAATCAAGATATGATTAAATTAAAAATTAATCTTGTCCTTTTGCGATATTCCAAAGTTTACAAGTTTATGTGTTTATAGAATCGATACTTCTAGTATTTTCTTTTTTATCGAAAAAAAAAATATATATATATCGATAACTCGTGACTTAAAAATACCCGAAATATCTCGTTTCGTCGAAGATATAAATTTATCTACATTTACTATCTCATATTTCATAATAATATTATAGTTTCCTAATATTTAACGTATTATTTTAATAATAATTATAAAAATTATTTCCAGTCAGATGTTATTTATTAGTTAAAAAATATAAGTAAAAATAAACACAATATACTCACGTGATATAATGATAAATACGATTAACGCTTCTAATCTTATAAGATTATACACGCTAACTAATCTGAATTTCTTAACATTTTTCTTGTGTAATTTTAAACCAACAAGAACTGATATAAATAAGTAATCACGGATATTGATTACATAACATTGTAGAGTTTCAAGTGACGTGCTGTCTCGCAAAACTCCAAGAAAGTTTTCTACTGGATTTTTCGTCGTGTCCAGATTTCGTATCAACCTTTATAATACTTTCTAAAATACCTCTATCAGCAAGGTACAGATATTTGCGACAAGGTTATCGACCACCATAACAAAATCGATAAAAGATGTTTCTCTGAGAATATTCATTTTAGTTTGTTGAAAATGATATTGCAGGATACATTGGCTTTCCGGGTTAACGCCTTTTATTATTTTCTCATTTAATTTCTTTTTGCGATATCAGAATTTTAAAAGAGAAGTTATTATTTCTTTTATGTTTATTTAATTTTATAGTAACAATATTTTAAAAAAAGTAAAACTTAAATTCGGTGATTTATTATCTTAAAACGCTTCACTTCCTTTCGGTATTGAAGATAATAAATTGCTTTAAGAGTTTTTAAACTTAGAACATTTATAATTGTATAAAACTACTACTCTAGTTAACTTTATTACGAGTATATTGAACTTTTACATTGGTAATGTGCATAATTATATAAACAAAACATTTTGTTTTAATAAAAAACGTTGACAATTTAATGTTATTATAAACAGTAAAACTTTTTAAATATATTTAATATATGATTTTCGTGATAAATTTTAATGAAATTTATTACTAAATTGATATATTTAGTATTTTCTTAGATGCTTGTGTTGAAAACAATACATCTGTCGAATAAATTTAATTATTATATCATCAAAGAAAGATTGTATATAAGATTACTATATCATATATCATACTATTTTATTAAAATTACTCTTTATTAGCAAGAACGTATAAATTTAAAACTAGTAAATGTTTATATACTGCATCTGCTCACTACACTATAATAGCAATAATAAATTTTGGCAATTGCATACCACTTAATTGCTTGCTGTAGTTATTACATCATAAAGCAATACGCGTGATCAATTTGAACTCTTGCTACTAGTTTCGCTAATTTAATAAGTTTAGTACTGAAGCATATGATGTTATAGTTTACTAAAATAATTTTTTAAATCGCTAAATATACTTATGTATTTTTTAAACAGCTTTATGTATCATTAAAATTAATTATTTATCATCTTTTGATAAAAGTTTAAATATAAACATTACAGCAATGCGAAATTGCACTAGAAAAGTTTCTTAACTGCTTATCATAACTTCAAATTACAGTATATTTCCGAAATAAAATACTTTTATAATGACTTTTCGAGTTATTTTTAAAAGAACTTTGTAAAATTTGAACTTATTGAAGACTTTACGTATGTCCATGCATTTATTACTGTCTCAATGAGTGTTTCGAATTACTTCAAAGTTTAATTACGTGTTTAATGAAATCTAACTGTCGGTTTGAATGTAAAATATGAGGATTTAATCATTATAATTAGAAAACTTAATTTTTAAATGGACCTCATCAATTATTGATAATAAAGAAAAGTACAAATCATAGGAAATTGTTATTAGCATTAAGGTAATTGCCTCTGGGAAATCGAAAGATTGACGTATAGCTTCCTGAATTAGTACTTATTTTCTGCTTTCTACAAGTCGAGAAATATAGACAATGTCTGTAGTTGATATACAATTATTTCAGATTTTGGAAAGAATAAACGATTAATGTACTGAATAACTGAAACATTTTCTATGGATTGTAGATTTGTATTGTTAATATTATACACAGCAAATGATTTAAAAATTTTATAGGTTTACTTAACAAGAAGCTTTATATTATTATTTTTATTAATATATGTCCGGAAATCATTATTTAATACAAGTTAATGATTCAGAATAAGTAGCGATTGCCCCTTTCTTTGCCAAAAAATATTTAATTAATTCTTATAATTAAGATAAATGAATGTTATTCTGAAACTTTACATCAAATAAAATATTTCACGTCTGTGAATTAATTCTAGTCAAGTTTTAATATATTTCATTTAAACTAAATATTTGGGTTTTGAAATTTTACTGAAACTATAAATTTATAAAATTCATTTGATAAAGTAATCTCATTGAAATAGCTTTCTCTTATTAATAAGTTATATAATGGTCTATAGTGGTTTGAAAAGAACTATTCTAATCTATATATTATTGAAATGTATAATTTAAATTTGAATAGTTGAATGTTATGTAATTGATTTTTATATTATTAAGTTTATTAAATATAAATTATAAATGAACTATTTAAGCTTTAATACAATTCTTTATGTTTAAAAATCGATATGTTGGAAGTAATTAACAGTTGCCAATGACGATTTAAATGTTTAAAGTTGTTTGTACAAAATTTTCTATCAATGATATTTCAATATTTCAATAGGTTCAAAATAATCGAAGCAAAATGGAAAATTTCAATTGCCCTTGACAACAATTACATTCCACATCAATGACAGAAATTTCGGTTGCACAAAGCCCAATTTGTTAATTAATATTTAAGAGTTAACTTTTCAAATAGAGATTATGAATGGATTGGATCTCTTCATAAAACCCTTATAAATTACTCATTCATTCAACTCTTCTGAATGAAGCCTCATAGCTTATAAAGGTTTAACTTTTCTACTTAGTTTAGTTTCTTATAATTTCGTTTTTATTAGCAAGATAAACGCTTACTCAGAGGCGGAACTACATAGGGACTAATAAGCTTAAGCCCTGTACCCCAAGTGTCGAGGGCCCATAATAATTGAATTATTATCATAAATTTTTAATACTTTTCATTAATAATAAGTACTTATCGTACAGTAAAAAATAGTTAATATTAATAATATAAAAACAATGAAAATTTATAGTATTATTTGTATTTACAAAAAATGGAGTCCCATTCGACTGCAATAAGCAGCACTAGGCCCCCAAAAAACCTAGATTCGCCCCTGCGCTTACTGAGAAAATGAAGATTTGATAAAAATAAAATAAAAAATTTGATTTTTTAATTTTATTTTGCACATTTCAACAAACTGAAAATTTTCATTTTGTTAAAATGTTTTCTGAAGAATAAAAACCATTGCATTTGATTTGATTTAATATCTGCCCATGTGAGCTACCAGCACATAAATTATGTGGCCACCTTCAATTCTATTCAAGAGAATCGTTTAATATGGGTAAGATCATGGAACAGGCTGAATTAGATCCAAAGATGTATCCTTCTTACTAGTAGAAAGATATCGTAACTGATTGTTCAGTTAAAACTTGATATTATCATTTGAAGTGCGAGATGAATATTTAAGACGGTTGCTGCAAAGTTATCTTGATTCACGTTACTTAATATTCGTTATTCAAATTATTCATTTATTTCAGTAAATCAATTTATTGAAAAATTAATTAATTATTGAAATAAATCAACAGTTTAGGTAACGATAAAACTTATTTTAAATCTGTCTTTAGAACTTTGAATGAATTGTATTTAAGTGTTTATAAATATTACATTTTAAAAAATTACATCATTAAACAACTTCGGAAATTATATATATTTAATTAAATATAGATAGTATAAAAGGTAAAAAAAATACAGTGTTATAAGAAATTCATATTTATATTTTTTACAGAATTATAGAAAATTAAATTTAAATGGTAATAACTGCATGCAAAAATATATACGAAGAATACATACGATTCAGTTTCATTTTGATATATCCATTACACATATTATTCTTTAAATTCTGGCCATTTAAGATATGAAATCGTTTAAGTAAGTATTTATCGATAAAGAGAGGAAAAATATAGCGAGAGACATATACATATCAAGGCATTTCAAAATGTTGTATATCTATTATAAAATTCCAATTTGTTTCAGGGTTGTTGAAAAACCAGTTTGTTCACTAGGAAATATGTAGTGACTATGAATCAAATAAAATTTATTATCCAAATTGACGGGTGAGCATTTATATATTTTTTAAGTTACATATATTTAAAGTATTGGTAATATTTCTATTTCATTTGATAAATTATTATCATTTCAAAATTGGTTTTGAGTTTTCGTTTATTAAAATTTTATAACTTTTTCCCTAATTTTTAAAATACAGAATGATTTTAAGTCTCTCAAGATTAATTTTAGATCTTAATATATGCTGCAATTTATATTGATTCTTTATTTCGAGTACATTTAATTCAATTATTATTTAAAAAAAAAAATTATATATGTTGACTTTATTTTCCATGTAAAATTATAGACAATGAATTTTCTTTTAGTAAATACTCATATTAACATTTTTCCTGAATCCAATTTTCTTTACCGCAATGCCAAAAAAATTCAAGTTTAATGTTTACATCTAAGTCGTAGCGAATCATCTGATCTTTATCGTTTAATTTCATAAATTCCTTTCTTCCCGAAAATGTGTTGAGTTTTCTATTTTGTTTTTCTTTTTTTTTTTTTTTATTATTCAACTACTACATCTTGTTATTTTATGTTGAAAAAATGTCGAAAATCCGTTTTTTTTTCTTGTCTGTTCTTTAGATCTTTTTATTTTCTAGAAATTATTGCTACCAGACTTATAGAATAATGCGAAAAAATTTAAAATTTAAATATATTGCGATATTTTAACAGTCAAGAGAAATAAAAACGTTCGAAATTTTAAATGTTTAATCAAATTAATTCTAGATGAAGACTAGTTTTAAGCCATTTTCGTTTATTTAAAATAAATAGATATAGTCGGTGGATTTGTTCTTATGTTTTCATCTTGAATAAGACATTAATTAAACGGCTCTATTTATTTTTATAAACCTCTAATCTTTATTATAATATATTAAAGCTTCGCCTTCAATATTTTGCTTATATAAACATAAAATATTTATTATCTATAATATCAACAATAATATAATATGCATGCATTTTGTATTAAAATTTAGTTATTCTGAGAAAGCCTATGTAGATACTTGATGTAAATAAATAAGCTTTATAAATTGTAAATTTATATAAAATTTTATTATTAAATAAAATATTATTTATACATAAAATAATTTTTCTAACTAACTAAATTTTCATGTTGTAATTTATACGTAACGTAATATTAAAATTTACTTTTTCAAGAACATCTATGAACTAACACTACAATATTTTAAGACGAGAAAATAAAAAAATTTAACTAACTAAGAAAAGATTTTAAAGGGGAATATGTATAAGAATTAGATATATAATTTGATTTTAAGAACGTTTGATTGTAAACATTAATTATTTAGAAATATGTCTTTTAATTTTATCAATCACTTTCAATATCACTGGCTTCATTAATGATTTACATCATATGTACTGTACACTCAAACCTGTTTTTGTGCTATTTTTTATATGTGCAATGTGCTTTGTGCAATTATTTTTGTGCAGTATACAAATTTGATTGAAATTCATATACCGCACACAAAAAATCGCACAAATAAAAAACCGCACAAAAAAGATCGCACAAAAACAGATTTGAGTGTATATGCAGTGGTGATATTCGGCGGGTTCGCACAGGTTCGGCCGAACCCGTTGTTAAAATTTTCAGTTTCTAGAACCTTGTTAAACACACGGAACATTTCTCAGTGGGTTTGTTTTTTTTTTAAAAATATATTAAAATATGCGTATTATACTCTGTAATACTACTAAACTAGAGCCTTATACCCCGTTCGTACCGAGCATTTCGATCTAGATTGTGAGCAAGGTCAGGGAGTATGTCTTGGTGCGATCTCTCTCGACCGTTTTAATCGAGGTTTAATCGCGATCGATTCAAGAGAATTCTTGATCCAGTCATAAGAGAGATCCCAGAATGCCACGCGCGCGAGATTATGCAAGATGGCTGTCGAACACGTGTCGGGCTACGGACAGCGAAAGAAAAAGTATAATGTATCTCGAGAGATGATGACACGTGTGTATTTCCATAAGCGCCATTTCGCGGTAAAGATTACCCCTACCTAAAAAAAAATAGGTCGACAGCCTAAATAATATCGACTGCCTCACCATGCTCGTTACGTTCCAAGTACGCCACTGATTGTTAGATATACGGTTGCAAGAAAAGGTATTGTATTTATTTCTATTCAAAACTTCCATTATATTTGTCGGTGATTGTCAGGGAAAAATTTTCTGCTAGCGAACCCCTTGTTAAATATTTCGAATATCACCACTGTGTATATGTATGTATATAACCGTATGTATTTAACTCTTTTTATATGTGAGCATGAAGAGGGCGTTTTTCATGTCCATCATGGACATGAAAAACGCCCTGGATTCAGTCAGTCCATAATAGATATTATGTTAGATTGTTAGTAGTAAGTTTTAAAATATCCAGGTCAGTACTACCATGAAAATTTCTGAGGTCTAATTCAGACTCATACTAAACAATGTTTTCATCATTTTAAAGCTAATTTTATTAATACTCGTATGATGGTTATTTTTTAAATGGCAATCTCGCTGGAAAATGTCCGTAACCTGGAAAATTGCCAGAAGTCCATCAAAAATTTTTTCTCCACTGTTTACCTCGTATATGCATTGGTGCACTTTTGTTTCGCTTCCGTTTGTGACTGAGAAATAGAACATCAAACATTTAAGGTGTCTATTTTACAACTCTAAGCAACGTTCACTCACTAAGAAAACGATGTTTTATTAAAACTCAAGATGCACGTGAAGAAATGCGTGGCTGTGTTATAAAATTTTGCGTGTGACATGTGGCGATGTTGCACTGTTGCTTGATGGATCGGGCCTTTCATCGCAGATGGAAATATGCATATTGACGGCCATGAGTATCTGGAGAGGGGGTAAATGAGGCACTTGCTCTCCATGGGATCGAGTAAAAAATTCCACAAATGATAATCGTAAAAGTAATTGAGATGTATACTTACACTCTCGACCCTGTGACGCTTTGTCTGTCTTAAAAAATCCGAAAAATTAAAAAATTAATTAAAAATATATTGTAGTGATTAATTGTGTCCAAGCTATGCGTCCCTAGAAAATTTTCTGCAAACACCCTTGATGACGATGTCTAATCACTGCAACAGAACAACATGCGGAAACTGTTTAGCAGTTATTACTGAATGGGCGTTGATGAACTTGCCAAGAAATAAGTGCAGAACTGTAAAATGCTTTAAAATTGTTTCCTCGCCCTCAGAATGACGTGTAGAAATCTCAATGAATGGAAACTGCTCGAATTCCTCTAGAGCGATACAAGCGTGAAGAAGTAACTGTAATTCCTTTATCGGATTATTGCAAATGAGGAAATATGAACCAGCTCATATAAACCGAAGTTGAAACGCCAATCGAACGAGTGACAATGCCAATCATCGCCACGCTCCAAAAACTGAATATAAAATCGGGTACGATGAAAATGATCATTGTGTGCGACTTCCAAGGGGTCTTTTGTCTCATTGTATATAGGAACAAACATTTACTGCTAGATACTATTGCCACTTCCTTAAACATCATCATCGTTCAGCAATTCTTCGCAAAAGTATACAATTGCTGGAATCACATTCAATTGATGGCTCACCAGTGGCCTAGTGGATGAAACCACTAAATACTGGTAGTTGATAGCGAACTTGTGCCTCACCAACAGGCTAACTGCAGAGTTTTCCGGATTTTCTTTATGTAGCATCTAAATAAAGTAAGCTTCCCATATGAAGTTCTCCTGGGAGGCATCACCTATGGCAGATCGCTCACCAAACCAAACAAAACTCTGTAATTTTGTGTGATCGTCACTTTTCCCCAAAAACGAAAGAACTTTTTAGAGACAAGAGCATCTGACACGTAGACAGCATCCTTTCTGCCTTAGAGTGGTCTCTCAAGTTACTGGCTAAAAATGACTGCTAACAGTGTTCGTCGCCTATCAGAAATTGTCCAGCGAGTTTTCCACGAAGGTAAAGACTACATTGAAAAACCATGATGCTTTTTTCATTTTAATAAATTACAACACTATTGCCATTGCAAATAAACTAGCCCCGGTACAAACAGAAGATTTTCAATGTATTGTAAATAAGATATTTTTATTCAATTTTATAAAAATTTTATACTGTAAAAACATAATTTTAATAATCACTATAAACAAGTTTCTAATAAATAACTTCATTATAATGCAAAAATGTTTTTAATACTTGTATTTAAAAACTTAAAATGCTACTGATAATATTACACTGGTGTGCAAAACTTAAGTAACGATTGATTTTTTTGCCATAACTCTGCAAGAACTCACGTGGGAGACAGGAAATTCAGAATACAGAGACAATATTTTGTACTTAAAAGAAGAATAAAACATACTAGCATAAAAATGAATAAAACTCACACAGTATGGAATCAAACAAAAAGAAAAAAAAGGCTTTATTGAAAGAGTAACGTTGCGGTGGTATAAATGATTGCCTGCCCAAGAGGGAGAATGTCCCTTAGTAGAGGATATGCTTTCCGTTAACTGCAATGATTGCTGACACCGTCTCCATACTCAACACCAGATTATCGAGGTAAAAGTGCCCATACCTCAATGACCATCTATTTCAATTATCGGGTGTTGTCCAGCAGATATAATCAGGCCGAAAGGTATCTCCCCAAAGTATCCCACACATATTCTATGGGATTTAAATCAGGGGAGTACGCTGGCCAATCTATTCTAGTAATATCTTCACTTTCTTGAAGCTGCTCAACAACATGAGTCTGATGTGTCGTGGAGTTACCATCCATAAAAACGAAGTCTGCACCAATGACACCTCAGAACAGATGCAAGTGGGGAAAGATCACTTACAAAGCGATCTTTAGTAACAGTACTTCTGTCGAAAATTTGGAGCTCAGTTCGCTCGTTTATCATAATGCCTCCCCAAACGAGCACTCCAGGACCACCATAACGGCCTCATTCCATGATGTTAGTGGGATAAAATTGTTTCTCTACCTCTCTCCATATCAACTGGCATTGAGAATCGCTTGTGATACTGAAACGACTCTCATCTGTAAAGAAGACATGACTCCACTGATGAGATGTCCGATGTTTGTGTTCTTTACATAATTCTAAAAATGTTGCTGATGGATAGCTGTCAATGGAATTCCGCGTTTAGGACGGAGGGCAAATAGGCCATCTTTGTGAAGGCGTCTGGCCACATTAAACCACGACACTTTTTGTCCCATTGCTGTATGCAGCTGCCGAGCAATGTTACCTGACTGGTATCGCTCTCTTTTCGCCTGCAGGACGATATATCAGTAATCCATTGGCACTGTTTTTCTTGATGACCACCACCAACCTTTCTTACAGCTGTACCTGTGGTTTGGAAGGCTTTCCAAGCTCGTGAAACGGTACTTTTGTTGACAAGTGTACTCTTGGACTACACTTGTCACACTGCGCCTCTCCTCAAGCTTGCCAATCATTCTACCAGGTGTAAAGTTATCCAGATCCTTCTAGTCATATTGCGCATACAAACTTACTTGAACTTTTTTTTTTTTTGTAACTCTTTCCGCCCTGTGAGCACTAAGAGGGCCTCTTATAGCAAGGCCATTATGGGTTCGGCCATTGTAGGCCGAACCCATAATGGGCTTTTTATAAGAGGCTACAGGCCTACAATGGGGCGGCCGGGTGGTGAGGGACAGGGACCGAAATATCCGGTCGGACCACCCACCGAAAAATTCCTAGGGATTTTTCGACCCCTCCGGATTCGATCCCGGCTCCCCCAGGGCAGCAGGCTGCTAACCTTGACCACTCGGCCATCCGGCCGCTCAACTTACTTGGACTTGCAGAAAATGTCTTTAATAGTGACCTTTGTCCTTTTTATTGTAGTCTTGCATTGCGCCCACTGACTGCACGCATTTTTCGTGCCCTCACGTAACCTGTGATGTTTTCTTCTTGATATTTGTATACGAATTACCTTTCTACTGACCTGGGTGTTCATTGAACTGATCGTAAAAAGCTCTTTTCTACAATTTCATGGCTGTCTGCTTAAAAAGTACATTGTTACTTAAGTTTTGCAGGCAAGTGTATGTTATTCTTCCCGTTAGAGATATCATTAAAGATGTATCAAAAATAAGAAACTTTTTGTGTCATGGAAGTAACTTTTTTCTGAGATGATAATTGTCTTTTTTCTAATTAGTTACTCATTGGTTAAATTCATGGAAAGCAATTGATTTTTCTTTCATTGCTGATGATCCTAAATAGGATGACACAAATAAATATTTGTGTGTGAAAATCGGAATCGCCAAGTATTTTATCTGAGTATAAGAACGTAAATAAATGTTTTCTTGTCAAAGGTGTATAATCTTATTCCTAAATTCCACATTTTAATGGAAAATAGAGTGAAATAAAGAAATTTTCATTTTTCATACACTAGTCGAGCTCTGAATGTAAAAAAAAAGTATACCGGAATCTTCATATTATGTAGATGCTGATAAAAGAAAAGAAATATTATAATTTTTAGAACGTGATCTTGACAGATACAAATCGAATATACATTAAATAGAAACTATGTAGGAATCATTAGAATTAAATTAAGATAGAGCTTAAATATCAAAGATTATGATCAAGAAAAAATTTAATTATGCTAATGATTACTTAAAAGGTTAAAAAAATTTTTTTCCTAGTATAAATTCATTAGACGTACAATTTAATGAAAAATAAAGTATTAAAAACTAACAAAATTCACAGAAATTTCAGTAGTTAAACTTATGAATAAAATAAAATCTAATAATCAAATAAATTAATTAAAAGTTTATTTAGTAGAGAAATACTCTAGAGGCATTTGAGTGATATTTTTTAATTAAAAATATTAATTAATTTAGTTTCAAATAGTAAAATCATGTTATGGTATCCTGATAATTAGTTAAACTATTATTTGAATTATTTGGAATATATTTTGTATTCATTTAATATGATCTATAATGTTAATCACTTTATATTATTATAAAAATAGGAAAAGTATTGTTATTCTTACTTGTAATTTTTATGGTTTTCAATTTATTTTCTCGTCAGACATAAAATCTGAAAATATTTTAAAAAGTAAACTACGTTCTATTGATCAATATCGCAATAAATAACTCTGGAGTCGGATTAACTTATTTTACAATCTCAGGTAAAAATCTAAAAGAAAACTGTTTTGATTACACAATTTTTATTTTTTGGTTGAATTTTATATATAAAATAGTCTTTCTACATCTGTATTTCGATAAGATTAGATTGTATTAGTTGCCCTTTGTTATTTAGATTTTCTGTCATTCATTTTTCATCATGCACTGTACAATATAGAAACAACAAACGTGGGTTTATATTCTTTAATAGTATATATGCAAGGATATAAAATGAATTTTAAGTTTAAATATGTCAGTACTCCCGACGCAAACCAATCCGACCTACTAGAGGGACCTTCCCAATAACCATAAAATATTTTATGACCCTTTGTCTTCAACTTATTCTTTGTTCTGAGGTCGATCTGTCGACATGTACGGACGTTCGTCCATAGTTATGTAAAATCTTATTTGTACATTAATTCCTTGATTAAACGAATATTCTTTAACCACTACAATGTGTTTCGTCTGTGTGTCTCTCCACTGATTCCGGATTAACGACAAAATATTTAATAAATATACTAATTCTCAATATACGTGTAAAAACTGAAAATGAATGCATAATTTATTTAGTATTTAAAAATAAATTCATCGAAATGATTTTAATATAGAAAACATCTGTCTGGTTGTTTTAAATGATATCACTATCATACGCATCTTTCCCTTTCTTCTCCTTTTCCCTTCATTCTCCTCCTTCTTCTCTTCCCCATATTCTTCCTCCTTTTCATCATCATCATTATCAAATTGGTTGATCGATCGAAGTAATATTATATAATTAAAATTAAAAATCTTTGTAAAATAATTGAAATTCATTTTATATAAGAATTTTATTCAAATTTTTATGAAAAATTAATATTTATAACAAAATATCAATGTGACAGTTTAACTTTTAAATATTTTCGTAATTAAAATATTTAATTTTGTGTGCGAATATTTTATTTTTACTGTCTATTTTTCAATGTAACTGATAAATGTTCAGCATAAAATAAATTATTAAATAAGCCCGATTAAAAATCTCTTATAAACATTATTAATTTCCAGATAAAATGATAGACAATTTAGATAAGTTGCACTAATCACTAAATTGATGGTGATCTGAGCCTATATCTCTTTTATGAAATTTTTTAGTAAAAAAAGCAGTTGATTAAATTATAATATTTATAATAAAAATTGGCAAGAGCAATAAATTAAACAGTCTGATAAACTGCTTATGTATTCTTTTCTTAATTGCGTAATTTTAATGTGTTATTGATATTCGAATGTTAAAAACTTAAATATTTTGTAATTATTAAAATTGAAGTACATTTATTTAAAAATCTTCAATTTTATTAGACTAATTTTAATACAATCGGTTTGATCCGCAAGTTCTAAGGTATACTTCATCGATCTTTTTTCTTTGTGATAAAAGCTGTAGGATGTTGTTAAGAGAAGGAAACGAAGTAGTCGCTTGTAAATCCTTTAAACATCATTGAATGACAACATTGATTCTCATAAACAAGAGCAAACGTACTGTTTGTCAATCTGTTAACTTTTATCTTAGACTTTCATTTTATTTTACATTTTCTTAATATAGATATATTTTTTTCATAAAATAATAACACTACTGTATGCTGTATAAAATTTTTAAACTTATCTTTATACAGCATTTAATAAAATATATCATTCAAAAAACTATATCCACATTTCACATGTTAATAGTATTTTGTTTAACAATAAAGAAATTTATTCCTTTACGGTTTTGGAATCTAGAAAGAGACAAATTATGATAACTCTAACTAAGACTTGTGTTTGTCATTTAATTACAAGTATAATTCTTTTGTTGGCAGGAATATGATTTTTATACTTTCACATTCGAAATACCTAATTTATTTATAATATCCACCCATTTACATTATGTAAATTAGACGCAAATTTTTAATGATAACTATAATAATATTATAAATATTATTAATGAAGTTTGCATTATAAAAATATTTTCATGCTAAACAGAAATTAATGACTGATTAAGTACACTTCTAGTGCATAATCATAAATAATTAATTATACAAAGACAATACTTTTTTTAACTTTACCTAGTAGTAATAATAGTAATTTGTAAAATTCTAAACTTTCTTGTGTTTTTCGAGTCGATATTTAAATATTTATGGTTAAACTTTCAAAAAGTAGAAAGACAAAGATGATAATAGCAATGCTGATTTAATTTCGATAATTACAAATAAATTATTCAAATTATCAGTTTATGTTTGTAAAGATTCAATTGTCGTTTTCGTTTGCAGACTTTTACAAATTTATAACGCATATATATTGCAAACTGAAGTAAATTTACTTTTTAAGTAAATATAATGAAATAATTATATCCTATAATTAAAATGCTAAATGTGTTATATTTCTGTTTGGAGATTTTCATCAATGAAGAAAAGTAAATATAATATTATTAACTATCGTTAACTTTTATATAAAGAAAGTTATTGAAATATATATAGAACTCAGTTTTCATACAGACAAAGCAAGATATCAAAAAGAAGTTTTAAGTACATATCTCATATCAACAACGTAATAAAAGTTCAAAGTATTCATAAATAGAATTTGGTAAAGTTATGTTGTGTAAGTTATTAAAATTTACGAATGCATTAAAACATTGCATAAATTTTGGAAAATTAATCATGTAAATTAATTCTACAGAATTAACACATAAAATTCATTTTATTCTGAAAGTCTTCACATGAATTAATAATTTTAAAATAATCTATTTTATGAATGGAACAATATATTCAAACAGCGACATTTTCAACTTTCGAACACTTTATTCATATTTTATTACTAAATTAAAAATTTGTAAAAAAGAATGCTAATTTGAAAATTGTTGTTCTTTTTACAAATTCTTTATTAGATTCAATTATTGGAGTATTTTACATTTTTTTCTTTACATTTAAACTTTTTTCCGCACGAAAAGCTGGTTTGATATTTTTTTACATTCTAATTTATCTAAATTATTCCGTGATAATTAAAATTGTGATACTGTTAAGCAATTTAATCATGATACACTCAAACCTGTTTTTGTGCGGTCTATTTTTGTGCGATTTTTTATTTGTGCGATTTGTTTTGTGTGATTTTTTGTGTGCGGTATATGAATTTCAATCAAATTGGTATACTGCACAAAAATAATTGCACAAAACACATTGCACGTATAAAAAATCGCACATAAAAGACTGCACAAAAACAGGTTTGAGTGTATTCTTATTTGTATGCTACATGTATAATTCAAGCTGACATGCCATGCGCTTTGAGGCAAAATACATTAAAAGTGAAGTGTTCAGTGACATTTAAATAGATTGAGTTTATAATTCAATAAATTTAAATGCGACCTATCTCATTAAAATTCTTACCGACTTCTACAAAGAATCTGATAGTGAAGATCAGATTTTCTATAGATTAAGAATCTCGATTTTTTATTACGTAAAAATTTTTTTATCGAAATAAAAGTTCCGTACTATCACTAAATTCAACTAAGCATTTTAATAACTAATAAAAATAATTATTAAAATAGATATTAAATTAAATTTTAAAATTTTTATATATTGGTCATCACTATTATTATAATTAAATTACAATTTTCTTTATTAGTCATATAAACAAAACTGAATGCTTTCCATTACTTCAAATCACAGTTAAATTAAGGTTCTGTAACTAAGTTTATTTATATCATTTTAATTAAAATCTGTAAAATGTTAATATGTATATATATGTAAGTTTATTTTTATATATAAATCCATAATAAATACATATAATTTCAAATTAAAAGTATAAAAACAAGGAGGATGTTTAAGGTGATTAGAAAATAAATAAGCTCCTGACGATGTTTATTACAATATATTCATTTAAATAGAAGAATTGAGTATTGATTATACTTGACGAGAAAATAAATAAAAATCAATAAATCCCGAATTAAAAAGTATTAAATAAATTCAACATCGTTTAGTTTATTTCCGAATAGTTGAAAACGAAACAAAATTCTTACAAATATATTTAAAAGGTCTCATAATGTTTATATTTTCGTTAAGTTTAAGTTATATATATATTGCTTTTTTGTTTGCTAAAGTGTTAGTGACTGGGTTCCGGTGCACTACTTCGCTGCATATGACACTGCTAATAATAAATAAACCCCAATTATATATCATACACTTTTTGAATACAAGAAACAGACTCAGATTGATTTTTGTATAACTTCAATATATTTTTATTTCAAATATTTATATTAGTTTAAAATTTTATTCGGGAATTCACGCTTGATTTATTCGCAATTGACCCAAAAAAAAAAAAACGATGGAAATATTCGCTCTCTATGTAATTTAACTGAATGGGACTAAAACCTACTTGATACGTAAATCTGCTGATTATGATCTAATAATGATACGTTACATAGAATCTGTCGAGCTTATTTTAGAAATGTACTTGTTTTCTTTATTAACTCTATAATAAATAATTCATTTGTGTTTTTACGTAATGATGCATCGTATGATTTTTGTGCAGGTTGTTTTTTTTTGGTTGTAAGTAATTTTTAAATTTAATTTAGAAATAAAATTAATTAAATTAAACCCATAAAAACACACGTAAACTTAATACATTTAAATATAGATACATTCTTGTTTAATGAAGTGATTATATAATGAAAATATTTACTACGTTTGTTGAAATTATAATTTAGTTTTGGTAAAAAGCATCGTTAATTTCTTAGGTAATATATATATTTTTTTCTGATTTTTATCCTTTAATGACATATTATCTCGTACAAATCAAAATTTCTCGTAATTGAAATACCTGAAATAATTTTGTGACGAAAGAATTTAATAACATCTTTTGGAGTATAAGGAAAGTTACAAAGACAAGTTAATCAATTTGAAAAAAAAGTATTTTCTCTAAAATTAATTGGATTCCATAAATCTTAATTATTTGTAATAAAAACTGTGCAAAGCTTATAATTAAATAAATTAAGAATTAAATTATTAGAGCTAAAATAAATATAAATATATAATGATAAAATAAAATTTTCCAGAAAATATGATAAAATATTATAGCTATATTTTTACATTATTACTATTGTTATTATTATTTAGGGTAGAGCCTACTGAAAGTTAAAGAAAAAGAAAAGGTGAGAGGATAACTAAGAGGATAAGAGAAAAGGAGAGAAGGTCTCAGTAAGGTATTGAGTGAATCAGGAAATATGAAAAATATGAAATTTGTAGAGAAATGTTTACTTACTGGCTTCTCGTGACAAAATAAAACTTATATACAAGGGATGATAACATCCAGCATTTTGAAGAGAAATATGTCTGTTTCCGTCACTTTTGTGGAAACAGTAACAAAGTATTATTGAATTTTCATAGTATTTAATAACATAGAATTTTTTTATTTTTATTGTGAAAATAAGAATAAATTTCATTTACATTTTAATAATGATAAATATCTAATTTATTAATGGAGTTTATACAGGAAATAAGTAAACATAATACTTGATTGCTTGTCCTTTGGGAGTAAGCACAAAATTGCTATTTATTTACACACCAATACATAAATTACATAACAATTTGTGCTTACTCCTAAAAATGATGAGTTTAAACATTCAATTACAGTATAAGAAATATTTATTTAGCAAGGATATAATATATATTTTTTTTGTTACTGTTATTGTTACGAATTTATTTCAGGTTAGAATAATTTCGAGAATTAATATTAATATAACAGTAAAATAATTTAAATAAATAAAAACATAGATTTAATTTTTATTAAAATACAATTTATTTAGATTTATATCATAAATTTATTTATTGGACTAATTTTTAAAAATAGATAATATTTACAGGATTGTATTTTTTTACTTACTGTTGACAGCTTAATTTGAGTATTTTTAGTCAATTGTTCGGATATTATGTTCATATTTTTTCGCTCATTTTTTACTCTAACTATGGGGATGTGTTTTGCTAATTCTTGTTAAGATTGTGAATGGTTTCTAGCAAATTCACTATAAACTCTATTGAAAGTAGATATTTTTCTATTACGTAATTTGTCTATCGTAAATATTATTAAAATTATGTAGCTTTATAGTATTTATTCAAAGGAAAAACTACCGATTTTGCTTCAATACATGGAATTTTATTCAAACATATATGCGTGCATTTTCGACTGCATTTTTCTATTAAATATATAGACATTTAACAGAAAAATTCAGTAAATATTAAAATATTTATATACAAATATTAATATTTAATATAATATATAATATGTAAATATTTAAATATATATATATATATAAATTATTGTACAACTTAAAAAATAATTAAATAAAATGACATTTACTGTAGAATACAAAATGACTTTTTCTAATAAAAATAAAAAAATATTCCCAAACAAATATGTTTCTATGTATCAAGAGCTAATAAAAAAATATATATTTTGTAAATATTGCCGAAAACTGTTTTAAAATGTTTAATTCATTTTCAAGTATAAATAAAATTTCTTCTGAATTTACTTGAATAACATAATTTATCAACTTCCGAATCATCTTACGAATTTCGTATGTTTTAAATAAAATGGATTGATAAAGACATTTATTTTAAATATCACTCGTGTTGTCAATACGAATATTTTTTCCCATAATAAAGAAACATAGCAGAGTTAATATTAATTTTAATAATAAGAATCCAGTTTACCTAAGTCTCAATCTTGACTCTTAAATCAATTTTTTAAAATATAGTTGAACGAAAATTACTTTCATCCAACTTTTTTATTTTATGAATTTTATTAATTAACGTTGTTGAGATCGATGTTACGGTTAACCATTGAATCATTAATCTAAGATATAATTTTTTTTTCCTCGAAATATTTTCCATAATTATACAATGAGAGATTATTTTCAAACGGGGAGAACATACTAAAATCATTTTGAAGAGAAGAGTTAGAATATTGTATGAAACATTGGGCAGACAGCCAAAGAAAACAGCAAACACAGCAAAGAAAAATGAAGTATATCATTACTACTAAATATTTATAAACAAATTATTTTTACAAATAATACAAATAATTGATTATTAATTCAATCATATAATTGTAGACATTTTAAAATATCCATAAACTCAATGCGTGGTAACTAAAACTGATAAAGAAATACTCATTGCGTTATATAAATTCAATGTAAAATAACTATTATTTTAAAAATACTCAGAATTTTCAGTGAAACCTCTCGAAGTCGGTACTAAATATATTTAGTAAATAGTGTATTCATCGATAAAGAAATTTCCACAAAATATAGTAAAATTTGTGAACTTGTTAATGAATTTAAATGTTAAAGTCATTAGCACATTTGTAATAAGAAAATTTTCATTTTAAATTTAATTCGAATTGATAGACATAATTTTCTCATTAAGAATAAGTTTTAAAATTATAGAAGTTTATTTGCTAAATACTGGGCTTCGCTAGGAAAAATAATTAAGTAAATCTTATAAATATATGTCCTTAAAATTGTATGTAGGAAAGAAATTGCACTTATAATAAACTTATAATTTAATAGATCCGACCACAAACTATTTTAAAACAAATACATTCTATGGCTTCAGAAAGATTCGGATGTTCTCGGGAAATACTGAAACAGACAAATAGACAGACATGAATACAAAAAATAGACTATATCCTACCCAGGACTATCCTGAATATATGTGCAAAGCTTTATAGAAATTGGCTTAGCCATTCTTACTTGATAGTCGAAAAAACGAACAGACAAAAGACAGACGGAAATTAATTTTTATATACACGTTACGGAACTTTAATAGAGCTTAAAACCTACATTTTTCCTCTAATTAATTATTATAATTTATCTGCATATTCAATCAGAATTAAAAGCAATCTGTACAGTAGGGTAAGTAGAAGAGAATTGTTTCAAGGGATAAAATGGATTATGCTGAGGTTTTAGTATCACATTCTTAAGACTTTTTATTTTTGTGTTTTGTCCCTAGGTGCCACTGCTCCGTTGAAGTTTCTGAAAGTTGAGAAACAAAGTACTTGGAGAAATTCGCAGAAGTATTAAGCATTAACTTATTAAACAAAACTAGGATTTTTGCTAGTACTAAGCATAATGTGGCGGTAGTCAACGACTACAGATGCTCTTTTCGCACTGCATTGCGTATGGGATTATTTGAATCAGTTTAGATGAGGTAAAATAAATTAATAGAATTTATGAAAATGTATCCACAGGTCTATGAACACGACAGTAGAAATAACCACTATCTGTTATCATGTTATTTCATTTTAACTTGTCATTTTATACTGTAAATCATTAGGACAGTTTTCTGTCCAAGACTAAAGTTAGTCTAATATAGCTTTAGTACAACTGAATTATATATGACTGGTCTCAAATTATACCCATTATGAACAAGACCTAACCCACAATGGGAGCTGGCCAGGTAGTCACTACGGGAAATAGACAGAGAACTTTTCGTCAGAAGGCTAAATGAACCCAAAAATTTCTGAAATAATGAAACCAAAGTTAAATTCTTAAGAGTCCTTCAGATAAACCAGTAATCTAAGGTTGATTATTTAAACTTAGATGATTACAAACTATAGTTTTTCGATCATTAGTTGTGAATCACGTTATTTCCAGTGCAGTTAATTTAATTTTCTCTGTTATAATTTTTTTACAATAAATGATTTTGATGAAATTGATCTAATTTACCTTCAGTTACTATATATCATTTCATTGTGATCGAAAAAATATTTTTCATGTTGTCTTGTTTATTGTAATAAAAATAATTATTTTTCCTAAATTTTCATAAACAAGCTTAACGAAACTTGTTGTTCATATATGATATTTGTGTGAAACGTTCAATAATATTAAAGAACATTTTAAATATCGTAATTAAGAATTGCGTTTAGAAAACAATTCAAGATATAAAATCGATTGTAAAATATGGTAATGATATTCAAAGAATTTCAAATTAAAAAGTTGGATTATAAATTTGATTAAAAACTAGAAACTGAATTAAGAATATAAATTAGGGAAAATTATCAAAGTAACTCAAATACGAAATTTGAAGCATAATTTAAACATAATGAATAGAGTTTGTAATTAAAGAATTCTTCAATAAACGAGAATTCCTCAATTTTTACAAAACAGAAAAAAATTTAACAAGTTTCGTAAAAATTGAAAGTAAACTCTCCATTTCTTCTCAAGTTTTTAATAATTTTTAAAAAGAATATCTTAATCTTTTCTAAACGTAACTTTCACACATTTGTGCAGTTCAGTAACCTTCACTAACGGAAGGTCAATACTAGGAAATGTATTATTCTTGCAATAAAAAAATAAAAAAGCAAACTTCAAATTTTATCCGTGACTTATATTTATAAAATTTAAAATTTTTATTACAAATATATATGTAAATAGTTTTTGTAAATGTTTGAAATAAATTTTACAATTCGCTATTCATTAACAAGTATCAGTCTCTAATAAAAATTGTTCTTAAGAATTCTAACATCTGATGATCAAAAACTATATAGATTGTGTATAATGCTAAAAGACACGAGCAAATATTTATTATGACATAATCACAATATATATTTTAATCAATTTTTAATCATATTTTTAATTTATTTAATTTAAAATATATGCTCTCCACCTGAATTTATTGTGGCTTGCCCCTGTACATCAGACTTTTTCTGTTAGCAGTAGAGTCGTGCTTGTCGTCTATCTAACTCATTTCAGGGGAAAATTTTGAATTGAAATAACGTAAGTTTCGATGCAAAGCTGAAGTTTTCATATAGTTAATCGTAGTCTGCTGCCCCTAAGTTTTCAATATTTGGTCTCTGTATTTATCTTTCTAACTCCTTTCTCAAGATTGAGGATGGACAGTCAGTGGGAATTTATAAATCTACAATTTTTTCAAATTGCAACCCAAATAAACAACAAAATCAGACAACAAATCTTACATAAGCATTTTATTGTGCTTTTCTTTAAGCTAATTTTTGCTAATTATAGATTGAAATCAGTTTCCTACAAATAATTTCATTTGTTAGTTTCTTAAATAGATGAAAGTAGTTCTGTTAATAATTGAACAAAACTTTAAGGAATTATGGTCTCAGTGGACGAAAAGCATTATGAAAAGAAGACGATGAATCACTAAAGAAGATTAGAATTTCATGTCGGTCGATAGTAGTCGGAGATTGGAAAAGAAATTGGTTAGAAGATAAAGAAAACAGAATCTGAAGATGTCTTAGTCCATGTGACGTTGCGTTCAATAATAGGACGTAAGGAGTCGTGACTTGTGTATTTTGATTGTTTTTAGTTTTGAAGTTTTTGTAACTTAAAAATATAACGTACTCGTTTAATTGGCTGATGCTTTTATTATTCGTTACTAAATATTTACATTCTGTTATAAATACAATTATTTTAACAATGTATATTTGTTATTCGCGTTTAATATTGAATTAAGAAATGAAAAATGAATGTTAGTGGATTCTAATTCCGTGTTTTAAGCTATGATGTCTTCTTAATTTTTTCTTTCTATAAAAATATGTTTTGTGGAAAAGAATTTTTTATGATTTAGATATTCCAATTCCGAAATCTTTGTTATTTCTTATTTAATCTTTGGAGACAGGATTCAGTGCTATTTCAGAATCAACACAACTCTCTTTTAACCAACTAGTTAATATTATTAATAATAACTAAAAGCAAATAATCTCAATAAGTTAATATACGGGTATAGGTAAAAATTGTTATAAAGTTATAGAGACTCGTTAAAAAACACAAAGAGTCATTTAGTTTAAATCTAGTAGATTTCCATCGTTTAGCACTTACTTACTTTCGACATTGCGTACTTTATGCATAAACTATTCTACTCATTATGAACGTAATGATATGGGTAGCATTCAGTCTATCATAAAATAATTAACAACCAAAACAATTGGAATACATGGTACGGGTTAAAGTCGAAAGTCTGCAAGTAAAATTATTAAATCATAGTGCGTACAGAAATAATTACAGAAAAAGTACGTTCTTATAATTTGGATAATAGCTACAAATTTCCATTATTGAATATTAGAAAAAAAAATTAAAATTGTATAGCTATTTTGACTAACATTGCGCTTCACAAGAAGTAAGCCGCATATGCAAGAGCTCAAAGTTGTAATTCGTGTAAAAGTTACTATTATATAAGTCTATCTGATTTAAATGATCTGCTTAAATTTAAGGGAAAGGACAATCCGTTTGAACAGGAAATTGAACAATTCAAAACATTTGTTAATGAGTTGAAGTTATAGAAATTGGCAAACACCTGCGATATTGCTTCTTCCTGATAAGATCTAAACTTCAAACATTTTAAAGACGAAAATATTGATCCTTTAAGTATTTTCATCATGTAAGCTCAGATACCAAATTTTATCAGTTTCAATTATCCTTAAAATGAATACAGCCTAAAATGTTATATAGCTCCTAAATGTTAACAATAAGTTATATTTAAAATATTTTTACATGTACAATTTAATGAAAAAATAAAATATTATCATTAAATTTTAATATTAAATTATAATATTAATATAATGTACAGAACTATAAAAATTATGTGAGTAATAGACGCTTATCCAGAGAATTAAATTGTAAGATTTATTTGCCTTTTATATATTTGTAAAAATTTTATTTAAATATATTAAAATGTGTAAATTAAAACAAATGAAGTTCTTTTAATATTATTATCATTTTGATAAAGCAATATTCACACAGTCTAATAATATACATTTAAAACTTCTACAGATATCTCAATATTATGTTTCGTAATAAAAAATAAGTATAAAAATATATTAACTTTTGTATTTCTATATTTTTGTAGATAAATTTTAACTATTTAGTTTAGGGAAAGGTATACCTCGTATAAGATTTAGCTCTGTTTTCATTTTAAAATTAAATAAAATTAATAGTAAATAATTATCTAATTATTTTTATTAAAAGTAAAATATTTGAATGTTTTAAGTTTTTACACATTATAATATCATTTATAGAAATAGCCATAAATTTAATTTAGGCCATATAACCTTATGCATATTTCCATTTATGTATCCCTCAGTCAAGATAATTAAAGGAATGTTTAAACCGTTTCTTCTAAATCGATTTCTACTAATAATCGAGAATTTTACAGAAATTTTACAGTTAAATGTAATAATTTATTGGCATATTAGCTATAATAAGATAATATATTTTTAGTTTCGAAATAATCAATACAATAAGAACCTTGGCGGTCTTTTATCCATTGTATCTGTAGAATATCTAATAGAATATTTATAACACATTTAAATATTTTATTCTTTGGGTTAGATAAAGAATATTGATTCTTTACAAATTTTTTCGAGGATTAAACATTACTACAATTCGCCATTGACTTAATATAGAATCTACTAGAGTTTTGTTTTGTATTTGTAAACGTTAACTTAAATATATTTTAATTCAATATATTTTTATCAGTTACAAAAATAAATGATTTTAAGGTGTTTGTATAAATATAAATATATATATATACTGGTAAATGTAATTTTATTCTAGCAGATTATTTTAAATTTAATTTAAAAAAAACTCTCCTAAAATAAAACACTATCAAGATGGAATTTTTCGCATTTTTCATAAAAAAATAAATATATTACCAAATGAAATGTTATATTTATATCTGAAATTGTTACTATCAGAAATATAACTGAACTTTCAAAAATAAAATAAGAAGTCTCATAAGTATTTTTTATTTTTAAAGGTAGTTTCTGAAGATCAAAGCAAACTCTTCTTACAAACATAATTGAAATAGTAATAAAAAGTACTTTTGAATTTTTTAAATTGAAGCAACTGATTATGTATTTTTTGTGGTTAAAAGGATATTAAAACATTTTTTGTCTAAAAACGATTAAACATTTTACATTTCAAGTTATTGACTCATGAACAATAAACTATATGAAATGCTGTTTTTACTTTCAGTTCAATTTCATCAATTAAAAAATTGATATTTTTTAATTGATGAAATTGAATTAAATTTTTAGTTAATTAAATTTTTAGACGTTTTAACTTAAATTTTATACGTTTACGTTTAAGAAAAAAACAATAATTAATTATATAATATATTATAAAATAACTTTATATTATTTCTTAATTTTTTAATGAATTTATCAAATGAAATCTTAAATATAATATCAATTTTTAATTATTAGTCTTTAGCTCATAAACTGATTCTTCTGTGCTAGATAAACAAAAGGAAAGAAGTAAAGATTACATACCTAAGTGCATTCATTTCTGGTTTCATTTTTTAATAAAAAGTAAACAATATATTCTATATTTTATTATTTAATATTTATGATAAATTTAAGAATTTTGTAAAAAGATAAATTTTATTATTAAATGCAATAAGCTGAAGCTGTTTTTCAATTTAACGCCTTTATTGTAAACAAACAGACACAAACCGAAGGTACTGTACAGTACATACATGAGAAAATATACAAACAACCAACTTGCATTCGAAAATATATTATAAAGGATAAGTTATCGGAGTAACGTTAAGGGGCGCTGGGATCATAGTTTATCTCAGATGAAAGTAAGAACAGTTGTGCTACGGTACAAAACTACATTAATTTGTTCTTTGTGCCACAAAAGGTAAGGAAAAAGTTTAAGACAAAGGGGTGATGATATTACTATAACACCACCCCGCGACGACTAGATTTGAACCCCAACAAACGACCTGGGCATACCTAAACTATATATCAAATTAAAGTTTATGAGAGAAACACAATGGTATTAGTTTCAAGTCGGAGAATGAGAGGAAACAGGTCTAAAATCGCAGTATTTTACCACTGCATGGATCGCTTGATTTTTGTATTCTGTAAAAACGTATAAAAAAATTGATTGTAGAAGACAAATAGTCAATCGGCACTAGTCTGTTATTCAAATTTACTACTTAATGATTGACTTATTTTCAGTCTAATTTGGCTTAGTACCTATCTATTACTACAGTACAAGGGTTCCCAAACTTTTTGATGCCAAGATTTTTGCTTGCGATCACCTACTATTTTGTTTTTTTTTTCTCTAAATCCCTCTTTTCGTATTTATGATGCCATCTCTGAAAAAAATGTTTCTCTCATCGATGAATACCATCAAAACAAATGCGAGAAATCTCCTTGAACTGAAAATGATTTAATTGCGTGTGTTTCTAATACAGGACCCAGATTTAAGAAGGTAGTTTCTGTAAAACAAAGACATGTTTCATAATCATATTTGGTTGTTATAAAATATACAAAATAAATGTATATTAATACGACTTTTCTATTTTATTCTGTAAAACCTCTCGCGACCAACACTTTGAGAATCACTTCTGTAATAGTTAAAGTATTTTATATAGGAATAATTACTTACAAGTTAGCATGGATGATTTACCTTGTCAATTCAGATGCAAATCTCATCAATGATATCAGTTTATGACTAGTTACGAATTGTAATTGGCAGTGAGCTGTTGTGTGCGCAAAACCTGAATTTTACTCTGTTGTAAACTGTAATAAGTGTCTACACTTATTGAAAGTAGTTTGCATAAGAATAAGTATAACGCATGCCATAAGGATGCACCTTTTACTATAGGTGAAAAAGTGCGCGGTTCGACCTGTTTGATTCTTCTAGTTCATGTAGGAAACTACTACTACTACTGTTGTGTTCCTTTCGTTATAAGCTTTAATTTGATATATAGTTTGGGCGTTCCCTCCAGGTAACCGGATATGGCTCCAAACTTAACATAGTCCTTTGTTATTTTTTTCTTAAATTTAATCAGTTTAGGTAAAAGTTTCTACATTACCTAAATATTTATGTATTCCAGACAGTAATAATTTCATAAAAAGTAATATAAAACAGAATAATTTGTCATTTTACTTTTACATATTTACACTGTATAAATGTTGCTTTTATTTGATATAAATAAGACATTTAATAAAATAAGCTTGCAAAACATATTTTTATAACTTATATTAATTGTTAACACTTTAATTGGCTACTGATCGATTGATAAAGAAAGAACATGAAATAGGTATTTGGATCTGTCATTGTAAAATGTGAGCTGTCTGTCCACTAGTTGAAATCTGATCATCGATATTAAAAGATAAATTACACAGCTAATAAGAGGAAAGAAAACTAGTAACGAAGTTTCTTTGCAATTTCAAACTCTAAAGTGAATTTCGTTAGATACCTTCCTTACCTTTAAATTTAATAGTAAGTTCATAAAGTCTGTGAAGGTGTTTTACATATAAAAATAAATAAACTGTTATTATTTATAATATTTATAATTCTCAATTTTTGATTAATTTAAAATGTAAATAATTTTTTGTCTGAATTTACAGGTGTAAAATTTGACATTTAAAGAAAATAAAATTATGAAATGAAAGTATAAAAACTACAGAATAAATTTGATTTTTATTCATTAATTATTTATGTTTACATTCAATTTTATAATTATTAAATATGTACTGAAACATGCTTCTAAACGAAAGAAAAAAAAATAGAGTAAAATTCTAAGAATTCATTTTTAAATTATTATTGTAAAAAATAAAATATAATAAATTTTTGGAAAATCAAAACTTAAGTTTATTTATTTATAATTTTAAAAGTGAAAGAAACAGGTATTTGTTTTTTTTTACTAAATTCTGTTTGACTTATTTTGGATTTTGTGTTTAAAAGACAGTTAATAATTAAAAAAAAGAATACCGAGAAACATGTAGAATAGTTTTTTCTTTGTAAATAAATAAGACGTATTCTTAAACAAATTAATGGTAGAATAGAAACTGTCAAAACTGTTAAGAATTTGTGGATCCGAACTTTGGAATATCAACTGTCAAAGTTGCGATCAATAATTCTAGAAATAAACAAATGTAGAGATATAAATATAGAAAAAATTCGTAAGAAACAGCATATTTACATGAATCGCTATATCATTTTATTTATTTAAACTTTAATATCGATTTTACTTTGTAACAAAATAGAAAACATTTCATAAGTAAAGGAACCGAAATCAAGTTTAGTCAGATCTTGAAAAACTAGTGAAATGGAAAGAATACAAATAAAATAATATTAAAGTCATTTACAGATCATTATAAAAGAATAAAATTATGATTTAAATAGTGAATTATAAAATATAATTTAAATCAATGAATATTCTTACTTTATTTATCTATAATGTTAAAAATTGTCTTATTGTATGCTGTTTAAAAGTCATCCTAAATTTCTTTAAAGAACTTTTCTGATTTATTTTATTACATCTGTAATAAAATAAATCAAAAAGTTCTTTAAAGAGTGCGAAATTTTAAATCACTACAATTTATTTTTGTAGATTTATAGTCTACTTATCCATATAAGTCCGTACTTATTTCCATTTTAAGATTGAATTACACATAAATTAAGCAAATCGTTTAAATTTAGTTAAATAATTTATATTATTATATTATGGGATTAAAAATTTTTAATAGTTATTTTATGTAAATATTTAATAATGATTTAAACTTTTTAATTATTAATACAAGTTTCTTTGGTGTTAATTTCAGTTTATTAATAATATTGAATATTTATTGTGGAAAAACGTTAATTATGGATATAATTTTGATCATTTTATTAGAAATGCATCAAAATATTAATTGCTGTTAATCGTATGATTTAAAATGAATGAGAAATTTTAAAATATAAAATCAAACGAGCATTTTAATTTATTTTGACATAAAATTTTTTATTAATTTGTAAAGATTCTTATTAAGATTTAAAGAAAAGATAAAAATAAAAAATCTGATACTAATTTTACTAAAAACCTTTGGCAAAAAAGGCAAATTGGTAAATGCGTTTGCAAAAAAAGTTGATATCTTGAAAGACTAAAAGTAAATATTTTTTATTTATATAAGAAATTTTATATCCATGGAAATGTTAACGAATTATAAACGTAAAATGTCGCGCTATTGAGAAAAGTATTGAATAAGATAAACAAAATTCTTTGGATGTTATGTAGTCCAAAGCCCATCCATAAAAAAGTAAAATTTTTTAAATATAAAATTTATATTTAGAAAATTGCGATACAGTTAAAATGAATACGTTTTCAGTTGTATTCCAAGTGTTACAAAAGATACAATCTTATTTTTATGAAAAATCCATTGTTAATATATCAAAGATTTTCCATCGAAATATACATAATTGGATGGGAGATAAATTTAAATGTAAATTATATCAGACAAACAGAAAATGATACTTAAAGATCACGTAAAGAAAACTAATTGAAACATGAAAACAAAGTGAAGTAAAGAACACTTTCGTGAAACCGTTATTAGAACAGATAAAAGCTAAGAATGTCATCTCTTATTTCAAAATTGATTTCTCAATCTATTAAAGAATATCGATAAAAACGTGTTCTTCTTCTCTTTTAAACAGAAAACCGTATAATAAAACAAAGAAAATAATATGAAAAGTCATATTTTTTCATGTTTTTGGAGAACTTTGTGTGTCCAAGGAGAAAAGTTTTATTGATCAATTCTTTTAGATAGCTAAAGTATTCAATTTATGACAAAAATGTTCTTTATTTTTAGTTATTCCATCAATTATTTTTGATAAATGTCTTTGTCTTCAACTTTTCGTGCTTAGCATATTTTATTTCTCTTACGAAGCATTTATTTTTCCTCTTACTTTTTAGAATATTCTATAGACGATTCCAAAAATCTATATTTATATACTCCTATATACAATATGTAATTATCAAATCAATAACAGGAAGCATATTTTCGCTTTCTAAACAAATTATAAAGGTCTTCCAAACTGCTATTGAAAGTAGAAATGACTGATTCAAATAAGATCAATTTTTGTTTCTTTGTTTTATTAAAAACCCAATTCTAGAGAATCGTTTAAAAATAAAATTGATAAATTTTATAGGCCTTCAATTTTTATTTATATAATAGTATATCGATTTGCAGCGTTTAAGTTAAATTTTGATTTATTGTGATAATTATAATTCGGTATTATTTCTGAAGAAATTCTGTTTATTCAGAATTTTAAATGGGATATCTAGGTTTAGTAATAAAAAATACAATTTATTTCCGTTAGTTTTTTCGGGTTATTACTTGATTCTCGCCTTTATTAATACTCTGATACATGATTTTTGACACTAGTAACATAGATACTTTCTGCAGAATCTGGATTAAAAAAGTTATTTAATTATTCCTATGATTATAAAATTCATAGTTTTTGCTATAAGCTCGTTTAGAATTCTTTGCAGCATTATGCTAAGTTTTATGTGTAGTTTTTAACTTCTTCCATCTCCCGAGCACTAAGAGGGTCTTTATACCAAACTCACAATTGTTTTAGCTGTCTACAATGGAGCGGCTAAATGGTAAAGATGGGCCAATGTTTCAGGCTAAAGTCTTTACCACCTCGGCCGTATGGCCAAGGTGGTAAAGCTTATGCTTATGCTTTATATCTGCTCTTACCATGCTGGAAAGCTTATAATAATAATCTTGAATGCAAAAAGTTTTAATATTGACGACAACAATTACAATTTGTTATCGCCAATTTTCACTATTAGATTCACGTGTAGATATTACTCGATTTTTCAATATTTAATAAATTTAAGTAGAAATTTTTCAAGTCTAAACAATTTCATTACTTTCTGACATTAAGTAATTTTTTAAGTTGTATATCTATTCTAACTTTCATTTGAAATCAAATTAATTCATTTAAATTTCATAAAAGCCTAAATCCACATTGAATATTTCCAATTGAGTTATCAATAATTAGACTTTTTTCTTGATGTTTAAATCATTGGCAATATTGCCTGCCGCGATTAATAGGAAGTTATTTTTTATCTAGTTTCAATGTACCAGGAAACTTTATTTCGAATGAAACTAGATTCGTCATTTTTCACTGAAAATATATTTACTCATTTTAAATTCTCTGTAGCAATGTCTTCGTTTTTGTAAATGTTTTTTTTTTTTTTTTTTTTTTTTAATTTCTTAAAAAATCATCAGAAAATTTCAGAATATATGACAAGGAATTCTTTATTTTTGAAGCATATTGTTGATTTAATTAATATTCTTTAGTTAATTAAGATAAATTTCACTAATAAGCTTATTGAAAAATTAATTCTTCAGAATGCACATTAGACTTCTTTTTGTCTGCATTCTCACTTCCATAAATAGATTTCTATCAAGTAAATTGTAAATGTAAGGTACTTGGTAATAATTGATTTATAGTCACTACATTTTAGTAAATTTTGTTAAAAATTAAAATTAATAATCTATCACTTTGAAAAAACTCTTGCGGCAGTATTAATTGTTAAACGTGTTTACTTTATAAAGTGAATTAAATTTGTTAATTTTTACAGGCTTTATTTAATTTACATTCGTTACACTTGATGCTTATAAAATATATAAATCACATAATTATATTACTATATTTTAATACTATAAATCAACTTTCGTTTCTAAAACAGATGAATTCATTTTCAAATTCAGTCTGTTCAAAATTACCTCTGTCATTCGCTTATAATATATAATAACTATTATCCGACTTATCATCAAAATGAATCTGATTACATTCCATGCTTGAATTATATAGAATATTAATAGTCATATACAATACTTGGAAGGAATAATAACGAATAATATACTTGAAAGATGTGAATGTGTTAAAAATTAACTGTAAATAATCAAAATCCTTGAATTGCAATTAAAAAAGGAGGAAAATGAGACGTAAAATTTGCATAATGGTTTATATTTTTCTACATAATTCCAAGAATTCACATCTGTATTATTTTCTTTATCATATGCATATAAATATACTTCTATTTAAAAAAAAATTATCACACTATCTAATAAGTTATAAAAAGAAAAAAATTTAAAATATGGTTATTTTTTTATCATCAAATTTCTTAAACTTTGAGATAAAAGTTTTTTCTAGAGAATGCGAATATGTTTCCAGCAATGTTGAGCAAGTTGCATCAATACAATAACATATGCCATATCATTAGAATATGATTTGCGAACTCGATTAATATGATGTTATCGCTTACATACTTTATCGTATTTGATAGTAATTAGAATTCTGTCTGAATTAACCTTATTTGATATCAAATTCGAATTATTGCAACCACTAAAATAGCGGAGTACATCTTCATTCCGGCCACGATTAATCAAAATAAATCAATAACAAAGTTAAGATTCCATACAAAAAATTTTAGTATTTACAAGATGAAAGATAAAATTTATTTCACGGATTTAATTAACTAATACTTGTGTTAATTAATTAAATTAAAGTAAGTTTATTATAATTATTACCTAATCTTTTGTTTAATAATGGCAAGTTTAGCAAATTTTATTTTGAAATTATTAAAAGTTATAAATTTCTTTTATCCAAGTAAATTTTTGCAAATTTACTATTTAAATATAACAAATTTTTAAATTCTAAAGATAAATCAATGTAGTGATTTTCTAAGAGAGTTAATCATAAATTTAAATTAGTTCCAACAAGAGTGGAATTAAAGTAATTATAAAAAATAGTATGTGGTTCAATAGTCTAGTAAGTTAGTTAAAAAAATTACGAATATATAAAAAAATACAATAGTAAGAAAAATAACGCGATGTGTAGGTAATAACTATATAATTAAATAATTATAAACTATAGAATTAAAATATTCTCTTTTGAGGGTAATATTTTATTTCTAGAAAATTATAATTAAGCTGCAATTTGAAAAACTTGTAAACATATAAATTCCGTCTGTTGTCCATCTGTTTGTCTATCCTTCCTTAATCTCGAGAACGATGTAAGATAGATGAAAGTCGAGACCGGATACGAACTTCAGCTTTGCATTGAAAATGACGTTATTTCAATTCACAAATTTCCCCCTGAAAGGAGTTAGGTAAATGACCGGCACAACTCTGTTGCTAAGAGAAAAAGAATGATGCACAGGCACAGTACTAATTTGAGATGGAAAGCATATATTTTAAATTAAATAAATTAAAAATATGATTACAAAATTGCAACCAACATTATGGCGATGTCACAGTAAACAATTGCTCGTTTCTTCTATATTTGATTAATAAGTTTTATATTATTTTCGCCCGAGATTTATATACATCTGTATCTACATTATTTAAGTAAATAAATATATTTTTTACTTTACTTTTTTATATTATAAATTTAATATAAAAATATATTTTAAAATAAATTATTAAACATGATAATATATTATGAGAACAATCATTAAAAATTTATTTATAAGAATTTGAAATTAAAAAAAATATTGCCATTTATACACTCAAAATTGTCATTATAGGATCACTTTGAATACTGTTGCGTGACTTTCCTATCTTTATTTTTTTTTTCAATAATAGTTTAATAAATGAAAGGGCCTATACACTACAATAATCAAAAGATATACAATATATATATATAAATGTAAAAAGGGAAACAGTTTCGGAAAACGATTAAGAAATAATAAATTTATTTTGCATATTTTTTTATTATTCAAGTAGTTTTTATGTAAAGAGGACACGAACATAGAATAAAAGAATTTGAAAATAAAAGTAATATTTTATGAGTATAACGAATGCCTGAATCCAAATAGATTCATCACTGTCAAGTCACGTGTCTAGAAGATAAATATTTCAAATACCGTGAAAGGTGTGTTTGTACTGAGAAAAATTTTACGAAATTACTTTAGAAATGAACTTGACAAGTTAAGCATGCATATGATTGAATTTTAGATTTCTAAGATTGGTAAATACAAATAAAATTGTTCAGGAAGTTTAACTTAATATATTTTATTGAATTATTTTTTGATGTTATAAATTTAGTTAATCTACAATATTTTATTTCTTTCGGGATTTAATTTATTTTACCGGAAAGTTCATTAATAATATAATTGACTATATTGATGACTTAAAATTTGAGAACGTCAAATAATGAGAATTATTTATTTTATCACATATTTTATATAACATGACATAAGTTTATAACAATAATAATAAAATATTCATAATTATGATAGAAATTTAAAGCATTTTTTTGAGGTATAAAAACTTTTATTTTTATTCAGATTATATAGAAGATAATATTATAAATGCTGTATTGTTTAATGAGCTAATTAATTATTAATTTTCCCCTAAAAATCAAAAATTTATTTTATTTTGTTTGAAATAAAAAGTACTGTAAATTATAATTTCTTATATTTTCTTGTTTTTCGCATTAATAAATTTATTTTTATTTTTGTAGATTAAATTTTTCTCGTTTCTTATTGCTAGAATATACAGTATATTTTGACATTTTAATTAAGTATACCGTGAAAGATATAAAATTTTTATTACAAATAGTTATTACGGAATTTTGCGTGCCAATTTTCTAATATAAACACTAATTACACATTAATATTTTCTCACTAAATTTTCATAAAAATATTGAGAAATATATTAATATATTTCTTAATGCAAATAAGAATTAGTTCTATAGAATCCCATTTAAAAAAAAATTTAAATAAATTTAAATACCGTAATTATATTTTGAAAATTTTCTTTATAGATTTTTAGATTTTAATCTGTATTAGTTTGTTATCTTATATACATATAAAAAGGAAAAATATTTTTAAAACATAATTGTAGAATTGTTCTATTTATTGTAAGATCGAGTAATACGAGGATACGAAAAAAGACAGGAATTCTTATAAAATCTTTTACTTTCTATATTCTATTCGCTTCAGTCAAATACTAAAATTGTTAAATATCTTTAGTAAGAATCACTCGAGTGAAAAATAAGGCAAAATTTTGTATTTTTTTTCTTTTTTTTTATAATAATATCCAACTTTTAAATGCCAAAATGATCACTGGTAGCATCCACGGTTGGTCTGTTGTCAATGTTGTTGCACTGGCTGTAGTGCAGGCATCTGACTGAAAGGTATATAAGGAGCAATGTTGGTGGATTAATGATCCAGACATTCTATCCATGTGATTTTGAAGAAAATCTCCCGCATCCTGACCACAGTCTCTTACTGCGTGGATATATTTGCAATGCACGAATTCGGTGAAAGCGCTAAAAAAAATAAGGGAAAAAATGTAACTTTATTAATTAATGTATAAAAGTAAATATTATGTAGCATAATTTTGTAATATTGTAAAATAATAAAATTTGTTGTAATTATAATTAAATCTTTTTATTGATAATAAACTTAAAACATAAAAGTTTGTTTATTTTTAAAAAGTAAGATAAAATAAAGATAATTAATATTGAAAAAATATATATTTTTTTCTTTTAAAGCTTAGGAACTTTGTTATATTTTACCTAAAAACATAAAAAAAATAAATTGTTTACTGAAAAAGAAATAACTAAGAGCTTCTTCCTAGAAGTCGAAAGGAAAAATTTTTTAATCTCTAAACGTCTTTAGGAAGAAACTTCTCATCGTCAAAGCTACATCAAAACGAAATACATATAAATTACAAAGTTTATATGTCAAGAAAATATTTTTAGCTATCATTCTACATACTTATATTCTAAGATGTAACATAAAACCAGTTCTTCGGATAGGCTTACGTAAAAAAAATACTTTAAAAAATTCTTTGAGACAAAAGGATTATCTTACTAAATAATTTGAAGATGTCATAATCGATGAGAAATTTAATGAAATAATTCTTTGGTTCTCGAATAAAAATTTTAAAAAGTTTTTTTTTTCCTTTTACGATTTTATGTTACTTCTTATACATATATATTAAATGTTTAAAATGATATCTGAAAAATTTTTCTTGTAATATAAACTTGTCTTATTTTACTTTGACATACAAAATGTTTAAAAGCATATTAGTATAAGTATATATTTTTTCAAGTATATTCGTAAAATAAGCGGAAAAAAATTCTGTAAATATGGTAACATAAAGAATTTATACAAGAGCAGACTTTTTACCAAAATTATGAGTGTTAAGGTGACAAAATAATTATACAGCATGGAAGAAAAGCTATAGTAAGTGAATCGTTTAAACGTTTAATTTCAGTAAAATAAAATTTAATTATTTAACGTTTTTAGTATTATTTTTAAATATTTTATGATCAAAATTATATTTCTATTCAGAAAACAAAATTTAATAATTATTAATGAAATTACATTAAATTATTATTTTTATTTTACATTAAAATTAAATCATTTATAAGTAACTATTATTTATAATATAAAAACTTAAAAAGATTTTGTTTTTAATCATAAATTAACATATATAAGAACATAAAAATGGCGAAAAGATTAAATTTAAAGAATTTTAAAGGAGTAATTCTTGTATAACATCCGATTACTATTTGCTGTATGTAATACAAACTTCATGAATTCTTATTTTATAAATATAAATTGTAAACAAACAACAAGAAAAGATGCATTTACTATTCTTTCTAGGTCATATATAAAATTTTATCTATCGCTGATAAATTTATAGGTCTATAAACACATTTAATTTAATAATTTGCATATATATTGACTATAAATTGTACAGAACAGCAGGAGTTGCAAGCCATCCCAATGTCGAGTGTAGTAGAGCATTAAGGTCTTTTGCTTATATTAAAGTGTTATAAGTATCAAAATTGAGATAATAATCAAATATTCAATGACTAAATTCGTTATTTATGTACATGCAGGTTAATTGTAGTTTTATATTAAAGTCATATGTTTAAATAATCTATCAATATAAACATCGCTCCTTATTTTCTCATATTTAAACATTTATTTGATTTATTAAATTTAAAATAATTTATTATAATTTCTCTTATTATATTTCTTTTCGTATTTAGAATAATACAAAATATTTATTGAATAGCAAATAATTAAATTCTATAGAGTCAGTGAAAAAATTATAGGTTAAATTAAATTATTTGTGTATTTCAACTACCAAATACAAATTTGATTATTTTATTTCATTAAATAATTAAAATATTTAATTTAAATTATTAACGTATATGTTTACAGATATTCTGAAAGTAGAAAGGAATTCTTTACTTTTATTTTATTTGTTAATCTGTACATATATTTATTTCATTTAAAAATATAATCAAGTTTTAATATATTTTCATTAACAAATAAGCAGATTAAAATAGGCTATATTTATACAATTTTAATTACATTTTATTGGTTAGTCAATTAAAGTTTATGAGAAATTTAATATAAATTTTAATTAATAAAAAAATGAAAATACTATTTAAGAAATTAAAAAAGAAAATTTACTTAAATTATGTCTTACAAGAAAATTATCGTTTAGTGAGACAATTTTATATAAAAAAAAGATAATTTAAAGACTATATTTATAGAATTAATGCACCTTCTTAATGAAAATAGTTTATTCTTGCAATTAAAATAATACAGAAAATAAATATTAAATATTCGAACATATAATTTAACCTTTAACCTTTGTACAAAACTCACACAAGAATCGTACCAGCAGGTTTCCTTCAAACCATCCTCCACTTCGCTTTTGGTATCCTCTTCATATTCTGATAAGTGAACCATTCTATGATATTGAGTGGCACATTTTCTCTCGTCAGTTGAAACATTCTTGAAACATTTAGCATATCTCAAATATTCTATAAAGAAAAAATATAAGAAATACTTTTAAAATAGTTTCAAGCGTTAAATTTTGTTATAATAATGAAATTTTCCAAAGTTACGATGCCTTTTAAAATGTTTTTTTATGGATAATAAAGATATTTATAACCAGGCATCTACATAGGTACATTAGTCTAGTTTCCTTCTTGAATATTGCTTCAGAAAAGAGCTAATAATGAGAGCAATAAGATGGCATCACTTTTATTGATCTAATCTAATTGGAGTTAGTGCCAAGAAGTAATATCGAAAACCTTTCTAATATGAAATTTTATATTGAATTCTGCTTTTTTCCTTTATTTTTTTTAATCCTGAAACATATTTTGAGGTAGAAAGAATGTATTACCTTATTTTCATTATTAATAAGCTAAAAAATTGTCATTTATTACAGTTTTTTCGGTATTGAAAGTTTTTATTAATATTTTTATTTCAATTATGTGCATAGATTAACAATATTTATAAAAAAACTAAGTTTTTAAAAATTTTTTCTATTAAAATGTCATTATTATGTCTGATACGGATATAAACTATAACGGAAGATAAAAACAAAAAACTAAAATAATTAATTGAAAATAGAGTTATAAACTAGCATTTAAATACTTTAAAAAATTAAATTTAAGCATTATTAACTGATTAAATAAAATAATTTGAGCTTTTTTTTTTCTATAATAAATGTTCACTCGAGAAAGTGTGAAAACACAAAAATAGACCGAAAAATAAATAGAAAATTGCAATTTTGATACCAATCATAAAAAATAATAATAAATTATGATAGTTTTAGCCAAGTTTATCTCGGTTAAACTTTAATAATTAAAACAATAACAACAAAAACAATTGATTAAACTTAACTTTAACCGAATAAAAAAGAAAGAAATAAAGTACAATTATGATAATTTGAAGTGACGTATTCTACAATATAAAATTGCTAGCTTGTTGAAATTTTATTTAAAAAATAATTTCTAACTCACTTTCTTGTACAATTCCAGGAACACAAAGATCTTCGATGACATTTCGTGATCCGGAAACAACAGAATCAAACAATCGCTTTTGAGAAGAAGAAAAACATTTTTTGCTGTGATTTTCCACACAATAAAATCCTTCTTGAAGTTGTCTGAAAATATTGAAAATTATTTTGTATCTTGCATGACTGATGCACTTAAGGCTAAACCAATCGTATACAAAATGACAAGCAAAAGGAGTTTCAAAGATTTATATACAATATAAAATAATAGAATATCTATTTTTCAATCGATTACATTTTAAAAATTTTATTTTAAGTTTCTAATATAAAAAATTATTTTTATATAAAGTGCTATAAGTAATAATTTCGTATGTTAAGTATTTAATATATTAAATAATTATTATATTTTGTTAATAAAAGTTTTTAGTAAAAAAGTGTGGGGAAAAGTATAGAAAACTTCTTATTTGTACTTAATAAAAAATGTATTAATTTTATTTAAAAATAAATCATATTTAATAGGAAAACTCATTCATTGTGAAATTTTTTTTACTTTATTTTAATAATTTAAACAAGTTATTAAAGTATTTATATCAAAGCAACCCCTTCACGGTTTACATTTATTCTCTTGTGAAGTACTATCACTTATAGTCTGTAACATATCATTTAAATATTATGATAGTATTTCCGACATTTGAGAATAAAACACAAATGATCCAGCACATGTTATCACGCCATTTCCTCTCTGCTTTAAAATTTTTATGACTCCATATAAAAGTTTAAAATGTAAATGGTTCTATTACATCGATTTCGTAAAGTAGTAGTAGGCCTACATAAATTCTTTTAAAATGATTAAGCGTATAATTCTATTATTTAATTCTTCATTTATTATTAATATGTAAAAATATAATAAGTGATAAAAAATCTTTAAGACTTTTTAATTAATTTTAATTTATATTGTAACACTTAAATTAATTTAAAGTAATTTTATATTTGTATAAACTATTTAAACTTTTAAATATAAATTTTAATTAATATTTACTTTAAATAAGAATTAATTTAATAATTAAAATTATTTTTCCGAATATAAATTTTTAAATCGAACTTAACAAGTTAAAATAATTTAATTTGTTAATAAATTACAAATAATTAAATGTTTCTTATAGTTTTATTTATTAAAATAAAATTATTTAAAAAAATAAAGTCAATTTATTGTAATAAAATTATAGAATTTTAATACAAAATAAACAAAATTTTTCAGTTTTATAAATGAGTTTTTAAAGAATTTTATTTATTTTTTTCCCAAAATATTTGATTATTTTTAATACATTCGGGTGTTTATTAAGATTTCCTTTGAAAAATGAACTTAAAAAGTAAAAAACTAAATAAAATGCTCTTAATTCTATGCCAATCAAAAGTGTTAACTTAATAAGTTTCTTTGTTCAATTATATTTATATTAATGAATAAATTAATATAAAAGAATTCTTTACTGTATCTTGAACATGTATTATCTTACAATTTAATTAAAAGTTATTAATTTACAAAAATGTTTACAAATAAATGTAAAAAATTGTTTGATTATTCCAATTTCTATTTACTTAACACAACAAGGAAAAATATTTCATAAAATTCGGGATTAAATATAAGAAAAAATTTCCAAATAATAAATTTAATGATTGAACTTCTCAAAATTTTTATTTAGTTCTTCTTTTCCTTATTAATCTTTAAAAATGTTGATACATAACTTACATTCGTATAGAACTAATATAATTTATTAAATTATAAATTAATATAATAATTAAAAAAATTCGTCCAATTTAAACATTTATCTTATCTTATGAATGATAAATGAAATATTTGTAAATGATAATTACATCACTATTCGCGTGTTGTTGGACTAATGTATTTTAGTTAATTAAGAGTAAATTATTTTCTAATATTTATGGTTTGATGAATGTTTCGACACTTAACGAATGCTAAAATAAAGCGTAGTCCGAAATATACTTTATTTAGAGTGATTTTAAGAACAGTTAAAAAATGTTCTTAATTAACCTCAGTTAACCTATTTTTGTGTCATTCTGCATTTAAAAATTATGATGGAACAGTATAACTTAGTTTCAAAATTGCTTTAAAATAAAGATTTTTTTACAACATATCTCTTTTAGACGTTAAATCTGAATTTTTTATAACTCCTTTTTATAAAAGGACAAAATAGAGATTTATTTAGGTATCTGCATCTGGTTTATAGCATAAACAAGCAGAAGTTAAATAAAACATAAAATGTGCAAATGCATAACTGTTAAGACATATAATTTACACGAATACGAAAGTAGTTTACAGTAAAGATGAAATAAGAAAGACATTTTTCATTCTGATTCTTTCTGAAAATGTAACACGTATTATAAGACTGTTCGAAATAACTTTCTTTTACTACGAATGTATAAAACGGTTATACCTGAGAGTACGTTTTTCCTTAAGAAGGTATGAAAATTTAAACGAAATACTAAATCTTGTGGAAAAGAAATTGAATTTTAAATATCAAAAATTGAAGTTATTTATATTATCTTCTATAAGCTGATAGCTTCAGTATACTTATGCATATGATGATTCATATAGGATTATAAAAAATGCATTAAATTCAAATCAACTAGAAAATATATTGAGAGATTCAGTTTCTTGAATCTCTCAGGAGCAATATTTATGAAGAAAATCTCTGATCATTAAAGTAATCTTTAAAAAATATATCGATTTAAATTGTTTTTAAAAGTAAATGTCCGAGATGTATAAGAAGAGAAGTACAATTCTTAAATACTTAAGGTGCAAAAAGCACCTCTGAGAATATTTTTTACGGTGTATTAGTAATTTATTTGCTGACAATTGATTTTCGACAACACATCTCTCAGTAATTAATAACCAAATATTTTAAACGTAAAAACAATAGATAATTAAAAAACTAATCGTGTAAATTCCTCTTAAATTATTTGTCAAATAATTGATTGCGTGCTGTAGAGTTTTATAATAAAGCCTCTCTAAAATTTAATAAAATTATTTTAATTTATGAAATAAATTTTTATATTTATACGATAATTACAATATATAAATCTAATATAATAATAATTAGTTTATTGTGATTCGTAGAAGATTTTATAAACTAACTAAGTGCGATAAATCGTGAAAGAATAAGTAAAAAAAAAAAAAAGCTTAAGTATATCCACAAGCAATTAAGTATTTGGCGAATTACTAGTGCAATAATAGTTTGGCGAGCAATTTTTCTACTAGCAAATGCTCATCAATGAATTTCCAGGCGATCAATTGCTTGTAAGCAATTTCTTGTAAACATTCTGGAAGCGAATTACTATTATAAATCCTGCTACAGTTTCCTATATTACAGTATTTTGTCAAAATTATACTTCTATCTAAAATTTCTGTACTACTTTATCCAGAAAAATTAGCTTTATGTGTCATTTTTTACTGTGTAATACTTCCTTTTTCTGTTATGTACGTGTTCTTGTATTTTATAATATTGAAAAAGTGAAAAAAAAATTGGATTTCAATATTGTGTAAATGTAAGAAATTAAATTTAAATGAAATATAAAACATATTATATATTATTTCCTATTACTTATCTATCTATCAATAAAAACTTATTAAAGGTCACATTTATAAGTTTCTATTGATAGGCCATCATAACATATATGCGTTTACGAAATGAAGGAGAACCATAGAACATCCATTATGAGTCACATGCAATTGAATCGGATGCTTTGGCATGGATGAGGAATGAGATCCAAACTTATGACTCGTAACCACGCCTGAAAAATCCATTAAACTTAGAGAACATCACATGCTTTACTAGGTAAGTACTATACATGCAATATACTTGTTATATAAGTGTTTTCTAATATATTTTTCTTTATATATTAGTATACATATTAATATATTATATGCTAATATAATATACATGTATTGTTTAATTGTTTTATTATAATCATTGAGTATGTAGCGATTTATATTTAACTTTAAAGTGTTATTTATTTAAAAAATACAAGAAAAATGTGAATTTGTTTTTTGTCATAATTTAATTTGTTGAAGTAAGTTTATTTTCGGATTGTTTTGAAAAGAAAACAGTGACAATTGCTGCATGATTAATTGATTAATTCATAAATTGATTTAAATTAAACTTCTGAATTAATTATTTATAAAACTAATTGCTTTTTTTGTTATTTACAGATTAATTTTATCAGATATAAGTCTATTTTTATATTTTGTTTTTTGATTTTTATAATACATGCATTTCCCTAGAATTTTATTCCAAAAAATATTCCATAACATTAATAACTGTTTCTTTGTAATATATAATAATAATGGTTTCTCATCTACAAACTATCAACAAATTCATTTGAAATATTAATTTTAATATATAAAATTTACCTGATAGACAACTGAAAAAAATACTTCTAGGGAGTCATAATTTAATGCCGCTCACGTTTATAAAAGAGTTTAGATGTTTATAGCTTCTTTAAAGCGTACTTACAGACAGACATCTTTCAGCTCCTCTCTGGTAGTGGCAAATGCCAATTTTTCGCTTTGTGTCACCGCTTGTAGAGAAGCCATGCATTTCTGGAAATTCTCCAAGGAGCAATTGAAGCTTTTTCCATTGCATTCTAAAAATTGAATGATAATTCTTAAAATTCCCAAATGTTTTTAATATGTAACTTTAACATTTATTTTTTAAATTATGAGTAATAAAATAAATTTTTCATTTCTAATAGATAAATTTTTATTTAACTATTTTCAATTCTTTGAAATGATGTTAAATAAACGTATTTCTAAAGATCAAATTTAAAGACAAAAATAACGTAAAAAAAAAAAAACAAAATTCAATCATCAGTTTAAATAATGTAAACATGAATATTGCAAATTTAGAATTCTAAATTTTAGTATTTGAAGTAATTTTTAAAATATTTATTAAAACTAATCTAAAATGAATGTAAATAACCGATGTAATTTATGTATAAGGCAAAATAAAGAATGTTACGATGTTTAAACAATCGATAATTATAGAATAAAGGACGATATTGTAGAAAAATTGAAAACTATTTATATGTTTTATAGGTTTATATATTTTTAGTTTGTAGATTTTATATTTTTAAATTTAAAACTCATGTATGGATTTATTCTAAAAATAGCCAAAGAGAAATGAAATATCTATAAATTTTTTCTCCACTTTCTCTGTTATTAATTATTAAAAATTATCATCATGTACAATTACGTTATTGATTTTCTTTTCTAGACAATAAATAAATATAATAAATTACGTCTATTTCATCATTTTTCAGTTTATATTTTGTGTAACTACAGAAATGTAACTTCTTCTCTATTTCCTATTGAATTATAATACTTCTTAAATAAAAATTTTAAAAGATATTTGAAGAAACAAAAAGATCAAAGAAAACTCCTCACACAATATTTAAACAGTTCAAAGGCCACTAATGAAAGATTTAAACTGAATATTGTTATATTATCTATTTCTATTATTATATAAACATTTAGTTATTTATAACAAATTTTAAGATTGTACAGTACATTTATTAATACGCAATTATTGAAGCACCTTACAGTACATTAGTAATTACTTATCAATAGTATTTAAATTAATTAAATTTACTCTCTTTAGAACTATCCTTTCTGCTACTTTTTCAATCTTAGATAAATGTTATAAACATTAATTGCAGTTGCTTTGTAGTCTTATTCCTATGATTTGTTAATTTTTCTGTTTTTAATTTTAGTTACGGTGTGAATTATATTATTTACAGACTAAAACTGACTTATGTAGCGATATGTAAATTGATCGATTTTCTTTTTCAGCTGGGATATGGTATTTTTATCGATATCCTGCACAACTGAATCGCAGAAAACTACAGTTTTCGGTTTGATGACTCAGAAGATAGTTTATAATATCTCTAAAGAAACAAAATTTTAGTTCTATATATTTCTTGCTTTCTTCTGACAGAAGGATATAATTTTTTCTAGCATTATCTTAAAAATTGAGTTATAAAGCTGATATAATTACTATAAAACTCAAGAGATTCTCCGTTATAAAAATAGAAAGTTTGCTGAAAAGATTTTCTTGATAGAATAGAATTAAATAGCGTACAACTTATATTATATTTAAAATAAAAACTATTATGAACAATTAGAATTATCAGTGTCTCATCACACGAATTGAGAAGTAATTGTTTGTAGTTGTTTGCAGTATTGACGACTAACATTATACGGCTAAAACTAAAATGCACTTAACAATATAGAGGTTATGTGTAAGGCAATGAAGAGATTCCAGAAAGTCATAAATCATCTGGATTTATATTGACTCCATGCCAGTGACAAAGGGTTAAAATGACGTGCATTCGTTTAACTAATTGGTCTATCATTATTTGTTTCCTGCTCTCAAAAGAGGAAGTATTTAGAGACCAAATATTGGATGTGTCGTTCATTTTTGATTATAAATAATCTAATTTTTCCAAGCATTTGAACTTCTTTTATAAATTGCTGAACTGTTTTTTTTTTATTGTAATAATTTCCAAAAACATTAAATCAACTTTTACTATTTTTAACATATTTCTTGTTAACGTAAAGTTAAATGTCAATATTTAGTTGGAAATTGTCATTAAATTTTAATTCAAGAAGAATCAATGGGACAGAAACAAATAATTCATAACTTAAAATCTCCTGAATTTTTTAGTTTTGATACTAAACTAATAAATTATAAAAATTTTCTACTTGAAAAATACAAAAAATCAATTTAATCATCTTAAAGCTTTACTTATTTCAATTTAATTATTTATAAATTATTTATAATTTATAAAAAAAAAAAATATCTGAAATTTTAACCTTTAAAATTAAATGAAATTGTAAATAATTTAACGGAAGTATAATATTTTAAATACAATACATTTTTAGTGGTTACTAGTTGAATTATTTTCATAAAAATTAATTAAATATAAATTAAATTTTAAATTTTTTTCTTATAGAATATTATAAATATTTAAAAATTATTATTTTACTTTAATAATCATTAAATTAATACACAAAAATAAATATAGCATTAAAAGTTAATAAAAATATAATAATTAACATTAAGCTTAATGCTTAATTAATAACCATAAAAATAAAATTGAATAAGAAATGTTTTTAAGAGACAATTTTCTATAAGAATAACATATAGCATTTAAAATTTAAGTGGCATTTTCAAAATAATAACTAACATTAGCATAGAAAGTTTTATAATCTTATTATCTAAAGATTATACATTTATAAACCTTCAAGTTAATGTATTGGCGTAGATGTTTGTCCTATTTAATATAAATGATATTATTTATTTATAAATAAAATCGTTAACAGAACACGAATTAAATATTAATTAAGAGATAGAATAAATTCGATTGCAATTACAATAAAAATTTTAAACTTTTCTAGTCTTTTAATCGGCTTTTAATGTAAATTAGCATAATTAAATTTCTGTTTTTTTTTCGAAAATTTATTATGAGAAAATTTAAACTAAACTCAATAAAAAATATTTGCCATTCTGAACTATTGTTAACCGTAACAATTAACGAGTTAACTCTAAGTTGCATTGAATGATGGTTGAATTTCTAGTTGCGGGATGTTAACTAAAGAGTAATAGGGTGTGAAAGTACTAATAAATGTCCATGATTTTCCATTTAAAGTCTTTAACGCCCTCTAGGGGTGATTCTGTCCACATTTGAAGAGTCTTCTCTAAATGAATGGTGAATGATTCCATTCAGTGGTTCATCAAAGGTTCGTACAACTCTTATTTTTTCCCCTTTATTTGTGTATTTTAATTAAAAAATAACTTCAATTTTTATTCTATTTGTTGATTTTGAAAATATAATTTGTCCTGTTTTGTTTGATTTTAAAAGTAAAAAGTTGTTCACTATTGTTAAAATTTCATTAAAACAAATATTTCAAATTAAATTACAATAAATTTGTATTGTGATTGCATATTTAACCATAAAATGAAATTTTATCTTCATTTCATAATAAAAAACATGTATGTAAACATAGAGAAATATGCAAAGAGAAATTATATTATTTGTTTATTGGAATAATCTTGCAACAATAAATATATTAAATGTATTTTTCTAATTAATTTAATTAATTATTTTACAGGATGTTTTATTAAAATCAATAGTAAATATTATATTAACACTTATTTAATTTTTCAATTTTATAATTCTTTAAAAAAGATTTTATCTTTCATTAAAGAGTTATAAAGGTAAAAATTTTAAAGTTATTTGGTTGTTATCTCCTTCCTTACTGATGCTAATTAATAAGTGTAAATGATACCAATTCTCCGAGGAATGGCTTCAATATCAATAATTCTTATTTGAGTATAATTTTTAATTTTTTTCAACGATACTTCTTCTAGATATATGGAATCAAAGGTTAAAATTTTAAAGGTATTTAGCTATTATTACTTTCTTCATTGCTCTTTTTTCAAGTATAAAGGTTCTGATTCATAGAGAATAGTTTTAATTATTTGATTCATAGATGTTTATATTAAAAATTTATTATTTATGAATCTATAAATTAAATTAAAACATATGAAGTATATAACCCTTTAATGTTACACGATTTTAAATATAAATTAATTAACTTATTAAAGTTAATATGATAAAATTGCCTTATTTTATATCAATATAAAACTATAACTTAAATGAGTTTAATTTTATACAGTATTTTATTATCAGTTCTTAGTTATTAAATTAAATTTAATTAAAGTAAAAAAATAATATATTTTAAAATTGTACTTATAACAATTAAATTATAATATCAATTTTAATATTAAGATAATTACTTTCTATTGTTTATTTTTAATTTTAAGGTAGATTTATAATTCTAATTTTAATTATCTCAATTAAAACGTTTTTATTTACAAATTATTTAATTATCTAAATTAGACAACCTGTAAACAAAAATTGATTAAATTGATTTATAATTGCATTTAATCTGGGAAATAAGTGTTTCATAAAAAATTCTGGAGCTACTCTATAAAAAGTTAACATTTTTTTATAGATTAAAATATTTATAATGTTTACTTTTTATAATTCTCTACGTAATCCTATGAAACTTTAATGCAGGGTTTTTAACCATTTTGATTCTCATTCTTCCTAAGTACATTGAACTTAAAGATCAACTTCGTGGGTGGTATAAAGGTAAAAATAGTTAAGCATCCTTTACACCTCTCCTCCTCTATACACCTTTTCCAAATTAAAATTTTATTCGGTAAGAAAATAACGGCAGAAAAACCGATGAGACATCTAACACTTATCCTAAGTTATAGCCCTTTGGGTCTTTCCTGAGGGTCATATCCTACAAGTTAAGAACTTTTGAAATACTGTCTGTACATAAGTCTACTTTTTAATTTTAATTAATGATGGTATTATCAATATTAATTTAAATAAACTATTTTAAAAATTACAGAAATTTTTTTCTTTTCCTAAATCTTATTGATAACGTAGTATTTTTATATTTAGAACTTAAAGCTTATAAGTGTTACGCTCTAATTTTCATCGAAAAAGTTTAAATAATTTTAAATCCTTTAAGATCTAAAAATATGTCTGTGTCATTAAATACTTAACTTTATATTTTAGATAACATTTTTAAGTATTCTTAAACCAGAACTTTTAAGAGTAAAATATAATTTGAAATTTTCCTATGTGTTATTAAAATTTTAGTATACTTCTTGTAATTTCATTTGTTTTAAAGTAAAGAATGGGTTAATAGTAAGTAGGGATTTAGACTCGTTGTACTTCAACAATTTAACCATTTCAGAAGATGAAGATTTAAAACCTATAATATTGAATCTAATATTGGTATTACAGAAAAATTGCAGTTATATTGGAAGAGTTATACTTTCTATAATGACTAGGAAAACATTGCGAAAGTAATTCCTTAAAGCCTCTGAAATCGGTCGTATGTGGATTAATGACAACGACATGCTTCGAAAGAAACAATATTTTGTTGAAAAAACTTTATTTTGATAAATGTATGTTTTTGTTTTCCATAAGATAAGTATTTTATATTTTATTTTGTACACAACAAATCTAATATTACATAACTTAGGTACTGAATGTCAGAAAGGAGAATGATTTTTAAGCATTATAACATAGAAAATAACTTCGTATTTACATACATTTAATTAGTAGAGTTAATAAAAAAACGAGTCATTTTGAATATTTATGCTTATGAGATCAAATATTATTATAAAAAATGCAATTTACCTTTTGTTATTTTCATTTTAAAAACCTTATTCACAATATATAAATAGGTTTTCCTTGATAAAAGTAAATAAACAATTCAAAAAGAATAGAAGGAAAGTACTTCTATTAACTTTAATTGTCAATATAAAAGTGCAGTAGAAATAATTTTTTATATTTTAATAGTTCGGAATTTTTGATCAAAGTAAACTTGCGAGTTATCAAATAAATGATAAAAAAAGAGCACATGACAACTCCTGAAAATTCCGAATTGAACACTGAACTCTCTTTACATTTAAATAAAAATCATTTTTGAAAGAATTGCGTGATGAAAAATATTTTACAATCTAAAAGATAGTAGAAAAATCACAACTTTTATTCTGGAAATGGTCTAAAATATATTTATATCTGTTTTGGAAAATTTTTTCAAAGGAAGATTTTTATGTAATAATGTCAAACGAAATATACAGAAAGGTATAGAAAAACATGCTTATTTATGTTTAACTTTTCTATAGCAAAATTCTTCTTAAACGATTGATACTTACAACTCTTGAACGTGTATCGTATAAAAATATAGGAAAGAGTAATGCGATCGATAAATGTTTGTTACAAGAAATATTTAATTTAATTCGATAAGAATTTAAGACCATTTTAAATTCTGATATTTGAATTAGTAAGATAGCATTAAATTAAAATAATTTATTTAATTGATACACGATTTATCTTTAAGATAATGAAGTGAACATAATTAAAAATAATGAAATATACAGTTTAATTTCTACGAAATAAAATGTAAGCTATACTTTCTTTTTCATAATAAATACAGCATACTAAAAATTTTAGTTAAAATATTGCTTGATAAAATTAAACAGAACCAAAAGAATAAAATCTGTGCTTATAAATTAAGTCTAACGTATTTATTACGTCGCACAGCTTAATTTTGGTTAGTTAGTACGCTATTTAAGTTTAAATAACACATTAACAAAAATCTCATTAAATTTTATTTATTTTATATATTCAGAATGTAATAACAAAATTATATATGGGTGTTTCATTACTGACATTTGTTAATTGGAATAATTTACTTTTTAAATGTATCTACTTTCTCGTTTTATTAAACTTGAAATGTAAGGGAAAATGTAAATATTCGAAAACATTTCAAGATTTTTTGCTATTATGTACTGTACGTACAAAGAAACAATAAACTTCCATTGAGACATTAGATGTTTGCTCATGAACGAACTCGAGTACTTTTACTAAAACACTTTGGAAGTAGAAACATCCTTAAAAATTTGCTTTTATCTCACTTTCCAGGTAGTTTTTGACATCTCAAAACGCTTATAAAGCATATTTCAAACACTTTAAAGTAAAATCTTAAAAGTTACAATTGTTTCAATTAGATAACATTTATGTATTTATAACTTCGATGTTCAATTACAATCTCGTTTATATTTTGGAACAGAAATACAGTCGTATGAGTCCTAATGGGAGACGACAACTCTCACAGATTTAATGCATATAATAAAGTTTGTTCAAATAAAGATTAAACCATTACTAATTACAAATCGTAAATTAACAGGTTTAAATCGATGTTGATAGCCCATGATAAAAGGAAACTTTATAAGTATTTGCCTGTATTATATGCTGTTTTTCCTTTGAACTTTTAACTATATTTGTAACAGCTGTAGATGAGATTTTGTATTTAACACCTTCAATACTTAAACTCAATATTGTTACTCCCTTTATGACGTATATTTGTAACTAGGTTTTTTTCTGATTAGAGGCGTATTTTTATTTATTATTTTTGACTCTTCGGATGCTAAAAAGGCTTTTCATGCAAGCCAGGATGGGTTCTGGCCAGGCCTACGTGAATGGTAATAGACATACAAGACATATTCGAATTAGATCATCCATGAAAATTGCTGATCTGACTCAAACTTAAACCAGAGTATCCTAGATCGGCAGGTTAGTATCTTTACTCCTCTTACTATTATGTAATTCCTCGTTATTGGTTATATCTCTTTCAGGTGGGATAATCCTTTCTTTCGGGACTTCTCTATGTTCTCTGGCAATGTTACTCTCCTTTTAGGATGGCGTTATTTCGTATTATTTTTTTTAGTGATATAATTAACTACGTTGTTCTCACTTTTCTATCCCTGTTTCTATTTTATTCAGTTTTTCTCTCTTCTACTCCCTGTTTCCGTTGTTATTATCGTTTTTAATTAATCAAATTTGATAATTTACCGTTTATTCTCAACAGGAATTTAGAATCTATATTTGGAATTACAGATCTGTGCCACCCGTGAATATTGTCAAGTGATGACTCGTATATAAGAAATTTAGTTTAGTTGACGGATGTTTTGTTTTTGTTAAACTTAATATTATAAACATTTTGTGTTGTACATAGATAAATTTAATTTATGAAATTATTAAATAATTCGGGTTTTTTCCAAGAGCTATATAAATGCTTGACAATTTGTTATCTAAGATTAATTTACTGAGGCTTTAAGAAAATTCCCATCATATTGGATACAAGAAAAATTGATTTGAAAAAATCATGTTATTGTAATTCTGTGTTTTGAATTATTGGAAATTTTATGAATTTTTGTTATTCACGCGCGATATTCTATTGACATGTTAACGAACTTTTGATGAGTTACTTCATTCTACTCAGGTTCCATATTACAGAGAAATGGTTAAAAAAATTAATCTACCGATGAACTGAATTGTCTGTTTGGTAATTATTCCAAGTGGTTTTTTTCGGAGATAATAAATTCATATAGTAATGAGCTAATGAATTTTTCATATTCTGAAAGAATAACGAAAATATTTGCACAAGTTTTTAAATTAATTCATGCTTATTTTAAAGATTTAAATCATTTAAAACCTAATTTTATAATAAGAAATGATAACGTGGGAAACTTCCAAATACTTTGTGTGAGGAAGAGAATAATGGGAAGATTTTAAAAAGAAAAGTGAAAAGAAAGCATTACAGGTTGAATTATCTTAATTATAAAATTAATTATTATTCGCAACGATACTGTTAGTGAAGTTATTTCTTTTTAAATGGAAGACACGTTCCAACACCTGAAGCAGTTTAGTCAATACATTTCTTTTTTGAAAGACTTGTTGATTGGATTTTCCCTGAACCAGATTGTCCTCTTACATTATTCACTAAACCTAATCACGAAATGCTTTTGCTGGAATTGCTACTTCGATGAATCTTAGAATAATTTTTTAAAAATTGTATTTTTTTAAGTTTATATATTTGTAAATTGAGGATTCAAAAAGATAAATGTATTTAATACATTTTAAATTCATAAAAAAAAGGAAAATGAGTTAAGGATTAACTATGATTTATTATTAATAAGCGATAACTTATATGCTGGAGGTTAATTTTGATTCAAAAGTTTATTGTTTAGTTTATTATGAAAACACTAAAATTTGATTTAAAATATATTTGTAGATTTAAAATTAAAGTAGAGTAAACTTATAAGTAAAGTATAAACATAATAATAACAATTCAAACATAAGTTTATCCTTTAATAATGTTCATCCTTTGAAAAATAATTTTCTTTTATAAAGAGATATCATATTAGTGTCGTATTTCATTTCGCGATTTCAAGTTTTTGATACGCCTTATAAACATATTTGTTTTATAAATTAAAATTAAGATAAATTTCCGAAAAATAACCTTTGTATGAAAAGATTGTTTAGAAATTCTAACTTATAGAATTATAAGATAAAAAAAAACTATTGCAGTAGAATTAATGGAAACAGAAACTTTCGTGAGGAAATTTTTAAAAAAATTTAAATTCTTATAACGATTTTCTGTTTTTAATCTATGAATTTTATTTTTCCGTGTGAAATTTTTAGAAAAAATTAGAACTTAATTTCTTTGGTTTACTTTTATAGTTAAAATTAAAACATTAAGACAATTAGAAGTTTGTAAGAAAATTTGTTAAGAGGAGATTTCATGACAGTACTTACCGTAAGACAAGCAGAGTAACATAAACAAAGTCTTGAGCGATGATTGCATGAAAGGACCCTCGGGAGACCCGGTTGTAGACGTCGTGTCTCCTACAGCTCCAACCACTAAGTGTGGCCGCACTTCTCATCCACCACCTGATCAATAGGAAAGGTTCATTCTGTTGCACGCAGGCGGAGCACTCCTGTCCTTACACAGATCAAGGGTTAATAGTTCGCTAAATGACGACTGAACTCACACTATGACCTATTCTGATAACTCATTGTTGGCATCGTGTTTCATTTATTTTTATGTTCCTTAATCAATAAAAACAAGAAGTGAGACAGCATATCATTAATAGCAAGAAATAGAAGTTTGGTGTTTAAATTCTCTTACAACTAACTTTATTTTTTAGCGAAAGGACTAATTAAACGATCAAATTGGAAATAATATACACATAAAAAGTATTTTAAAACAAAATTATTTTATAATTTCATGTATTGACTGCATACGAAAATCCATTTTGTTGATTAAAACGAAACAACTTATATAACAGAAAAAATATTTATTCGAAATATATTTAAATGTAAATTCATTTAGGTTATTAAATTGAAACGAAACAACTTATATAATAAAAAAATTTTTCTAATAAATATTCAAATGTAATTTAATTTAAGTTATTAAATTGTGTATTAAAATTTTGGAAAATGTATGAATTTACATTTAAAATAATTTCAAAAATAATAAGTTTTATATTTTTCATAAATATTATATATTTTATATTCTAATATAAAACCACACCATAAATAATATGAAAATAAATAAGTTTAATATATTTTAAGTTATGAAAATAATGTAATTACTTTTATTTATAAAAACTTCCCTTATTTAATTTGTTTTAAAGCTTAATTTTAATTTTCAAGTATATAAACAATCATATAATCAACTACTGTATAAAATAATAAATATTTAAATATATTTAATTAATAGTTATAATTTAATAATAATTTAATTAAACATAAATATACAATAGCAAAATAGATTACATAAATGAAAATTTAATATCAATTCTAATTAAACAGAAATAATATATAATTTACAAAATATAATTGAATGAAAATAAAATAAAATAAATGTTATATTTATCAGATTATGAATATCTGAGATATTGCTGAGATTTTTGTGTGACAAAATAGACTTATAGTCTACCATTATATCATCCTTCCATTACGTTTTCTCAAATGCAATATGTTATATTACCTTTTATCGGGGATTTAGATAAAATATATGCAACCTGTCACCCGCTTACATACCTAATCGACCACATTTATTTCAAAACTTTACTCAATGTTTAATTATTGCCTCTCCATTTCCAAGAAAAATGAGCATAAGCAATATTAAAAAAAATTCAGTGTACTATGAGTAGAAGCGGTTTAAAATTATAAAAAATTAAAATTAATGAAGATTTACTAAATAATGAAGACGATAATGTAAACTTTCTATCTTTTAGAATTTAATTAGATATAAATAAATTTCAAAATATATAAAATATTCGCGTATTTACAATTAAAACACACACCAACCATTCATAAATGTAATTAAGTTTTAAAAAATTGTGATTTATCAACAATAAATTCGAAATATTTATAAAAATTTGTGTCGTCTATTAATTATTTTGTACATAAATAATATAATTAATATCAATAATTCCAAACCATTTTATAACATTGTTTGAAGAAATGTTGTATTTTAGTGAAGAATTTTTACAGTATTTTTCCTTTAAGAATCCTAGAAATCTGTTAAAAATTTAACTCTGTTCAATTTCATAAAATCAAATTAAATGTTACAAAATTACGTTTACTTTCGCGTTTGAGTGTTTCTTCTCAATATCGATCCAAAAGTAAGATATTATGGATGTTTTGTGCAGTCCTACAGATGGCGCCATATAAGAATCGAACAAGTAGAAATGTGGAATACATAACACCATAGAAAAACTATCAGCAAATATACTTGAAAAATATATTGCCTTTCCCTAAATTTCAATGAAGGAAATCCAATATGTACAGTACATATTTCTATAATGGACTTGTAAATCGCATAAAGTGTTGCGTATTTCTTTTAATTGATTTAAATAATCGTGTTTAAATTATCTTTTAAAACAAATATTTTTTATTTTTATTTTTATGAACTTTTTAATATAAAAACATTTTATTTTGCCATTAAAATTATTTACGAAGAAACTTTAATCAATGATCAAAATGATTACTATTTTAATATAAATTAAATGTTATCTATTTGCTAAGCAAGTTTCAGAACTTTTCCTTAGTTTGAAGACTTGTTGAAGAAATAAATTTTTTATTTCGCTAACCCGGACACAGCTTATGTAAATAAAAAAATTGCTACTTCAGCAACAACTGCTACCTCAATTCTTTTATCGGATATTTCTTAACATGGCAAGTGTTTTTGTTGCTATGTCTCCAGTTAAGAAATATCACTTTTTTTATGTATATAATTCTTCTCAGCTCTTTCTTCCTTATAAAAATTGTTAAATTTAAATATAAATTTACTTGCTTATTTAATTATATAAATAATTTTTATCACAATATTGTTTATTCTTGTTTATTATTAATCACTAATTCTGTGCTTTGAAATCTTATCATATTCAAATATTATTATTATTATTTTTTTATTTCTTGCTCGCTAATGTAATAATTTTTTACATTATTATTATTCATATTAAATTCCGTTAGTAAACTACAACTATTTGCTTTTTATGTTTGCATAATGTCGTTATGAAATTAAACATTAGCTTTTCAGTTGATCTAATTACAGTGAATTGATGAATTCGCAAATGAAATTTTCAAAACAAACAACAAAAAAATTCGAATATTTATTAATGTAAATAAAAAAATATTGTATAACAAAATTTCTGAGATGAAATTTACTTACTTCAATTGATCACAATACAGAAACGCAAAAATTATTGCTTATATTCTATAATTTAAATTATAATTTAAAATATTTATGTTATTTAATTTCTTAAATGTATGTCATTTAACTGTTACAGCAAGTAAATGTAGTATTTTTATGATATAATACTCTTAATTAGAATTAATAGTCACTAAATTAACTAAATTTAGAAAATATTTTCAAAATAACAAATTATAACTTTTATAAATCTATTTAAGTTTGTAAAAATAAACATTATATTAGTATTATTGTTATGAATTGCTTTTCAAGAAAGGAAACTTATCCATTAACTAAGTGTATGTTCGAGCTAATTAATCCTGACATTTCGAAGATTGCTACGAGTTCATTTTAATGATTATAACATTGAATGCGTATCAGTAGCAATTCGATTCGCAAATGTTTTCAATGTCACGTTTGATTCGATCTGATAACTAGTATTTTAATTTAGAGGTTGATATACTTGGGGAATATACTCATCCGAAGTCATTAAGCACCGAGTGATTAACCTTAATGAGTTAAGGCTAAGGTTAGAAATTCGGACAACTTAGTGACAACTTTCGACATTTTCAACGGATATTTGCTAAGTAATGAATTCTTTAAATAAAATTTTATAATAAAACAAATTTTAATAAGTTATATAAATATAATTTAATCAAATCATTGTTTTAGAAATGAATGTTTTATTAATAAAATAATAGAAATGATACTTTATAACAAGCTTATATTCGACTGAAATATTAATGAAAACAATATTCATACAGAAATAAATTGAAATTTACTTTTATTTTTATTATATTTACATTATAATGTAGAAGTATTTATTTATAATGTAAATTAGTTTGTTGATATGAAAATTATTTGAACCGAAATAGTCATAAGATGTATCTCTTCACTGAAAAAACCATTTCATTGTATTCTTGAATAATCTAATTATATAAGTTTACAATGAAAAGAACGTTTTTAACAAAGCTAAATCGAAGAGTGTTTGATTTCAGCAAAAAATATATCACTTTAACTTTTCATATTGTAAAAATGTCATAAGAAATAAGTTATACAGCCGTTTAAAATTAATCTTTCAACAATACATTTTATTCGCCATTAAAGACAATAAAAGAAAAGCTACTTCGAAAAATAAAATTTGCTTTTATAAAAGATATTCCTTTTATATTTTTGTAAATTGAATGAAAGATAAGCTATTAAACTAATGAAAATAATATTTGCTTTGTACATTATTTTAACTTTTGGTTTTTCTATGACAAAATCTTCGTTTATCTTCCAACTTTTAAAAAGAAAGTTATTTTCAAATTTGACAGTAAATATTACGAAAAAAGCATTCAATTTATTTTAGAATGTATCTTGGGTTTTTTCATATACTCACTACAGATAAAAAAAAATTAAATCTATTTTTTGTCTGTAAGATTTATTCCATCAAAATCTAATTATTTAGCATAGTAACAACAACAAAACTTTCATTTATGTCACATAAATAGTTACTTATTTATCACGTATATTAAAATATCGTTTAATACGAACGTAGACGATGTAGGACTATGTAAATATATATATTTTTTCAATATTATATTAATCAGAAATGTATATTGATTCTTAATATGGACCCGACAACATTCCTTATGATAATAAAAAGCATCTTAATTCTGTGAAAGGCATTCTGCGAATTGAGAATTCTTTTCTCATGAGGCGACGAGATGTTTTCTGCCTGGATAGTAAACCGATTTGATCATGTATTTACTCGAACTTATTCGTGACTGATACTGATATTAACAGTCTGTCACTTCGATCCTCTACTTGTCTTCTTCCTTACTATAATAATACACTATTAAATAACAATATTATTATTATATTATTTTTATTATTTAATGCATTAAAAAGATACACGACTTTAATAAACTTTTTTAATGGAAAAAAACTCTTTATCTACAGATTTATTTTAAAGGGTAATTTTTATATTGTTTTATACCATTATTTTATGTAGTAAAACTGATTAAGTAATATTCCAAACATGTTTCCAGTAAATTTATTTTAAAAAATACACTAAAATTACGATAAAACCGATATCAATTAATTGTGTAATTTTCTTTTATGTATTTTTAAGTAGTCATTATTTTATAAACATTTTGTTAATCAAATATTCAAGTAAATTTCTTAGAAATTGTTTTATTTTATTACGTTCTCGTTAAAGAACTCTTCTATAAATACAAACATGCAGAAATTTCCTTTCTATTTAATTAAATTTACAAAACATTTTATAATTGAGTATTTAGAAATTTTGTTTATTTAATTTAATTTTTAAAATACTTTTTAAATGTACTTAAATGTTTTATTTTAGAACGCATTAAATATTTTTCAATTAAAATTAAATTTTATATTTTAACTTTATTCTTATCCTACTTTTACTGAATATTTTTCCTTTTTGAAAACGAATTTCTAGTTTAGATCATTGTTTCTAAAATCGAAGCATCTATTTTGCTTAAAAGCTCTTCAATCAAATGCTGTGAGAGCGTAACACAAGGTAAGAATAATACTGCACATCTTTGACCATGTGCTAGTCTCTCACCACTCTCCACATTTAAAAATAGTAAATCTTTTCCAACTACCGCAATTAGAACAAAAAAAAAATAAAATAAAATACATTAAATTGTTATTATAAATATTTATTTATTATTAGTTTCTTACTTGCATGTATTTTAAGATGTTATCGAATTGTTTTTTTTATTTATTTAAATTTAATAATGATAATATTAATTTTTAATGCGTTATATTAATAATTTTTAATTTTATAAATGTTTATTTATATATTAGAAAATTAAAAAACAATTTCTTTATTTTATAATTAGTTAATTGAGTTTGTAAACTGTATTTTACCAAAAACTCTGAAAAAGTTTTTTAAATATTTGTATAAAATAAATTTATTTTTATTAAAACTAATTATAGAAAAAAAATTGATAATAATTAACTTATAATTTAATTATTGTTATTTTTAAGAATTTATTTCATACTTTTATTATTTTTTTATTATTATAATAAATTACAAATTTATCATTATCAATTATAATACAAGTAAAATTGATTTTTCCTACTTAATTAATGATTTCTCACTTTGAATTTATTTTTATAATAGAACAAAATTAAAAGATTATCACAATTAAATAAACCGACAAATGGAACAGCTCCGTTCCAGAGGATCGAATACAAATATTTAAATTTCAAAAAATTGACAACGGATTAAAAGATGACAAATAATAAATGAATATTGTATAAAATTAAAAACAAGGAATAAAATAAAAATTGAAAATAAACTCAGAAAAACTCCTAAATACAAGTATCAACTAATACTAATGCAGAACAATAAAATAAACATGTAAATTAAACTCTTAATTAATTAAGAGTACAATAATAACATAAGTTAAGTACAATAATATAACATAATTATAAGCATTTAAATATATTAATAAAGTTCACCGTGATTAAGATATTAATAGAATTAATTAGAAATAATTTTATTAAGTTTTCTTCTTAATGCATTATTTTTTTATATAATAAAAATATATTTAGACAAAATTTAATTTGAGATAAACCATTAAACTATGATTATTATGCTTATAATCATCTGTTAGAAGCATAAAATTTTAAATATTTACACCAAAAAATATTTAAAAATACAATGATTATTTATATAATATTTTTCTCTATGACTTTAATGTAATTTATTTTTAATTTAGTTTGAATTGATCTTTTCAATTACGAAAGTTTTCATTAACTTTTCTTCATTGTTAAAAACTGCAACGCCAATTTTATAATTGAATTTGTGTAAATTAAATTATCATTAAAATAAATAAATAATCAATATTTTATAGAGTTTTACATCTAGTTCTCAGGCATTCATAATTACTATTATTTAAAAGATTCGATGTGATTAATGTACTGTACTACTAATCATAACATTTGTGTGCGTAATGTATAGGTAAGTCATCGTAATTATGAATTAGACAATCCAATTAACTGAATATCCAATCTTATTCTCATAAACTTTATTTTAAACCTATTTTATAATCGTAAAAAGAAAAAACAGAAAAATATATCTACAAGAGCCACTAGAAGAAGGACAAAAAATATTATATAGTTTCACTTCCCATATTGAATTAATCTGAAAATCTAAACCTCATCTGATAAACATAAAAGGTTTTACTTGCAAATTCATTTTTATTTGAAAAAGCACTTCTTAATTAATTATTACACGTATATCGACTTGGCTCCATGAACTCTCTTCTTCAAACATTGTTTAAACATAAATATTCTTCAAAAACTTGCGATCGATTTTTTCGCGTAAATATTTCTAGTTGTATTACAAATTATGAATGAAATAAAATTGAAATTAGATATAGGCTAATACAAATATAATTGAATGTTTCGTTGAATTATATGTCCACAAATGTACAGTAAGATAAATTGCGAAATAATCCTTTGGGTTAGATAATTTGTTGATTAGCTGATGGAAGGTTATGTCTGTCACAGTCGATAGTCACTGTCGTCTAAAGCTACACAGCTGACCTATTGGTGGTTGGATGCGTAAAACAAATCAATATTTTTCCTACATACAGAACTGAGGTGTTTCCTGATGAAAATAAATTCTATCTTTTCAAATTAATTTATTCTTTTTCAAAACTACGCATTTATATAAAATATAATTTGCTATTAAACTCAGATTTTCGGAACGTTTAATGTCAAATTTTATATCGTTTCAATTAAAATTTTACTGCTGGAAGTTTTTCAACAATTTAAATACAAATAATTTCATAAATCTAAAAAATGAATTACTTAACTTATTAAAAATGATATTTTCTTTATAATTTTATTCATTTAATTAATACAAATAGTTAGAAATTTTAAATTTTAATTAACCTTTAACTATAAAAGTCCTCGTTTTCTGCGATATCAAATAACTAATAAGGAAAATATTTTTCAAATCAATCTAACTTATTACTCAGAAATTTGTTTAAGAAAAAAAATATTCAAACTATATTTTATAATTAAAACTTTTTATAAATTAAAGAGAGAATTTTTTCTGATAACTTTCTGATAAAATTGTTTCTAAAATTACAAATTTTGTTGATAAATAATTGAAGATTTGCAGCCTTGCAGAATATAATAATACGTTGTTGTGTTGTATTAATTATTTTTTCAATGCTTATTATTGATGAAATATTTTGTTATCAATAAAAGAAGCTCAATATTTAAATGTCATTTCTTAAGAAGACATAATTCTTGAACATTCTGCAGCATATTTTTTATTTGAAATTACAAGACCTTCTTTAAAAAATTTTATTCGAAAATCAAAGACTAATCAAAATTTAATTGAATTTCCCTTAAATCATGTTTATTTGGTATTTATCTATTCTTAATACATTGCTTCAACTTCATAATTTATGTAAGTTTTAAACGATTTTCTTTTTCTTTCCTTTGTTTACTTCAATTGTTTTCATTTTGTTTATTTTTCTTATTATTTCAATCAATTTCTTATCTCCTTATCTTTTCATTTCCGATAATATAACTTTCTTTCTCTCTATAAGAAAAATGAATCAAAAGAATAACTTGAAATTTGATAATCGAATCCAAAAGACAGAAAAATTGGTCCAAAAAGCCATTTCTATAAACTTTAATAAAATAAAAGTTTTACACTTCATTAATTCTTTAAATTATAAATATTAATTTTTATTTACAATTACAAGAATATCTTTTTATTTAAATACAAATGTGTTATTGTTATTATATTGTTTTTATTTAGTGTTTAAAAAAACAAAATTAAGAATTGTTTTCAATTAAAAACAAATATTATTTTTATCTTAAAGTATTGTTATTATCTCTTGTGAATAATAACTATTGTCTTGTAATATTTGCAAAACAATGCATGAATAATAATGCGAAGTATATTTGAAAATTTAGTCTCAATTAAAATATACAGTATATCTTCTTTATTTTTAGTTTTTATTTATAATTTAAATTTTTTTATTACAAAATTATTTGAAAAATTGTATATTGTAATAACCGTATTTAAATTACTATCAATTCTAATTGGGCTACAGTTTTAAAAAAATTGTAGACATAAATTCTCACTGTTGTCCGTCTGTCGTTCCTTAATCGCGTGAAAAGCGTCAGATACATGACAAACATTTTTCTCCTGAAAGGAGTTAAATAGATGACCGGCACGACTCTAATGCTTGCAGAAAAGTATGATGTACAGGGGCAAGAAATTACAGTACTAATTTGAGATGGAAAGCGTATATTTTTAATTAAATAAATTTAAAATGTGATTAAAAATTGCAGCTTGGCATTGTGACGATGTCAAAATTAATAATTGCTTTATTATTAATGTTTAAATGAATAATTATTGTATATTTTAGGATAGCGATTTAATTAGAAAATATTAAAAAGTTAATAAAATCAAACACAATTGTTATAACCGGGGATAACGACACGAATAGTTAATGAATAAGGAAAACTATTTAATTAATTTATTCGGTTCAAATATTGAATAATATTGTAAATAAATAAAGAGAAACTTGCCTTTCTCTATTTTCATGTCAGTCAGTTTAAATAACAGAGTGACATGAAAATAGAGAAAGGCTTATATTGCATATATTCTTCATTATATGAATTGCTGTATTGCAAAATATACTGGAAAATTTCACAAATAAAAAATAAAAATAAACTTAAAATGATTCTGTATTATTGAATTTAATTTTGAAAAATAGATTAATGTAATTACATATTATATAAACCAATTGTAGAACAATTAGTATAAATTACACGAAAATTTTTAAATAGAAATAAGGCGTAACTTAAATGAAAATAAAATTAATGGTAACTTTCAAGCAGATACATTTCTATATTTTAAATTTTATTGAAAATTTAATTCATAAAACCAACCAGTTATTTTATCTATATAATAAATATATATTAATAATTTATTTAATCAATATCTAAGTTTTTATAACTCCACATTGCCCACATTTAATTAAAAGTTTAACAATTTATGCAGAACACAATGTTGATATTTTATAACAAATATTAATTAAATTTACCATAAAAATAAATAAGATAAATAATTTTTTAGCATATTTTATTAAATTATAAAGATGTAAACTTTATTCTTAAATTTTGGAAAAAAATAATGATTTTAAATGGAAATTTTACGATCAATAACGAAAATTACGTTTTAACAGGCACTACTTCACTAATTTTACTGTTAAAAATCTTTAAAAAATTTTTTAGGTTTTTTTATTGGACATTTAAATTCAACAAGAACCAAAATTTCACGTCTTTTACCTTTTATCTTTATAACAGATATTTAAATAATTAAAACTTCCTTTATTTAATTACTTATAACATTGTGTTTTCCGTTATTTTTCGTGTTTTGAATGCTTCTAAGAAGATAAATATAATTTAAGAACATCAAGGAAAATGAAAATAAAATTTTATATAAGTCATAAATATAAGAAAATCCGTTCATTAAAAGGATATGGACCAATTAAATGTTAGAATAATTTTGATAGGAAATAAAACAGTCTCAATTATCGAGAAACTAATCATTAAACTGGATAACTTGCTATAATTATGATTTTAAATGTAATCATTAAATTTTAATGCAAATTTTAATTAACAAGTATTCATAAGCACATTTGTTTGATTATTTTATCACCTTAATTTATTTACTTTAGATTAAACATAATAAAAGAAAATAAGTTTCTAAAATAAAATCTATTTAATTGCTTAAAGATAAATTTTTAAAATAAAAATAACTTTGTTAAAATAATAGCAGTTAAAATACTGGTTTAATATTTAAGAGATTTTCTAAGTAATTGTCACAGAAATCTTGCGAAAAGTCACCTAAATAAAGAGATGCTGTAACAAGTAAATTGCATTATGCACTTTTTAAAACACCTTAAAGAAAGAATTGAATTGTGGAGAATAAAACAAAGTTTAATATTTGTGTTTAGAAAAAAATTATAAACCATATCACTACTTATTTTCAAAATTTAGTAAGTTATTTTCGCGTGTTTAATGTGTACAAATTGTTACGTCATTTTGCTATAAGTTTTATTTCTAAATTGATAACATTTTGATAATTTAAATTAACTGAAGTTACTTCTATGAACATATAACTTTATAAAAATTATTTCAATGAACCAAACTTAATAAATAGATTAATTACAAAATGTAATTTTATGTAATAATAATTCTTTTCTTAACCTTCCTGCGGCTTTTTTCTTTGGAGTTTCGTAGACAAAGTTTTTTTTTCTTTTTTTAAAGTAAAAAATTTACAAAAATAATTAAATTAAAAGAGTGATTTATAATTTCAAAGCTCAAAATATACCCAAATAATTACAAGAAATAATAAATATAATTAAATTTCATTACGGCTTAAATTCGACGATCAATTTTTGTACTATTGACAATAACTCCTTAATTTAAAATAACGCACAATTATTTTTATTTTATTCATTTTATATGCAATTTATTAATTAAAAATCTACTAATTGAATTATTAATTTAAATTTATTAAATTTCAAACTTTCATTGAAGCTATTTGGTTTCTATTACGAATCATTAAAGGAATTGTTTTAATTTTGTAAATGTGAATCTTAATAAAATAGTTTTGAAGCATCAATTTAAGATAAAGGTAAGGAAAATTAAATATCATTTGTGTGTTGCATCACTTACAAATGATAAACTAATTTATCTGGATAAATTTATTAAAGAAACGGGATATATTATTAGAATTTTGTTTTCGATATTTATAAATGAAACATATATTGAAAACCATTATATTTCTAAAATTCATAGATGAACATTTAAACAATAATTGTATCTCTCTGTAAGAAATTTAAGCAAATAGGTAGCATTTTCCATTTCTATTAAATTAAAGTGTTTTTCTTTGGAAACTACTTGCTTGAGGTAATAATGCCATTTTGTAAATTAAAGATAGAAAAATGCTTTATAAATAATTTTGTTTAGAAAATTTCGAAACTAGTTTTATATTGTTATAATTGTAAAATTTTCAAAATTTATTAAATTATATTATAATTATGTATTATTAAATAACAATTGATCTTTTCTAATATTATTTTATAAATAAAATTAAGTTTAAAACATATTTTCAATTTCAAAAGCATATATTATTTTCATTTATTTTGATCAGTTACTGGTGAATCCGAACAGATGAAATAGATATAGGATAATTTTGTTATTTCCTGCTTTATAAGTTGATAGATCTGCAAGTACAAGAGATGTAACTATAATTATAAGATAACTGAACCGTATACTGTTAAATAGTATATGTATATAGGCCTATTTAACTATAAGATAATTATAATTAAATTCAGGTATCTAACTACAGGATAATAATACTATAAACAATAAGTTGAAGAGATGCATTTAATTTATCAACGTATTGCTAATTTAAGACATTGATAAATTAAATGCCTTAAAGTTTTATAGCGTCAAATATTTATTTGCATTTTTGACAAATTACCTATTCCCATAAAATAAAATTGCAAATTTAATGTTTACAACACTGAGTGATCGTGATTAAAGTGCGCCTATTCGACACCAAACTTAACCAAATTTTTGTACGCCGAAGTTTCTGTACATCCTGAAGAAATTTCCATGGAAAAAATTTAGTTTCAAAACTTATCACCACGAAATTTGTGGCAGTGAGAGCGGAGAAAAATACATAGCATATCCATAACGCACACGTGCTGTGATTAATTTCTGAGTATAACACTGTGTACAGCAAGTAAAATACCATTAGTATCAGTACAGATTAGTAGAAATGGTGATTGAACTCACTTTTCTTGTTTAATGATAGCAATACAAATGCTGCTAATACTCTTCTGATGTTACACCTTAAAAAATTATATCGAAATTTTTTGTCGCTTGCAGTTCCAAAAGTGAGTTTTGGAATTAAATTTTTTTCATACGAAATTCTGCATAGTTTGAAAAGTCAGTGTAGGGTTTGGAATCGCCTAGGGAAGCGATTTCCGCCCTGGTTTATTATAACGAACTTTCATAACGCAAAAGCCGTTGGGATCGGCCGTTTTTTTTTTTTTTTTTTTAACTCTTTCCGCCCTGTGGGCACTAAGAGGGCCTCTTTTAGTAGGCCCATTATGGGTTCGGCCAGGCCCACAATGGGGCGACCGGGTGGTGAGGTACGGGGCCCGACATATCCGAACGGACCACCCCCCGAAAAATTCCTGGGGATTATTCGACCCGTTCGGATTCGATCCCGGGTCCCCCAGAGCGGTAGGCTGCCACCTTTACCGCTCGGCCATCGGGCCGGGATCGGCCGTTAGAAACGACCGTTAGAAGATCCGTTGTGTTTCAAATCGACGACAGACGGACGATTAGCCGGCGGGAAATGACCGTTGGCGGCCGTTGTGGAAACATTCAAATTTGATTGGCGGACGATTCGAACGTTGGGACTATTTAAGCCGTAGTTTCGGCGGGAACGGGAGCTCGTATCGTGAGTTCGTATCGGCTGAGTTCGTATCGGGAAGATCGGATCGGATTAGGATCGTCGTTATCGAAGTGCTAACTAACTCTCTCGTTGGACGTTACGGAAATCTGGGGAAAGTAAACCCCAGTGGTTGAGTACGAACTTGTTCCTGACTCGGAGGTGTTATTAATTACAAGTCTGTTTGATCGTAAGGAGTTCTTTCGACGAATTTGTACGGGAATAGTCGATTGTCGTTGGATTGGTGTTTGTGTATATTTAATTGTGACTCTACTTTGTATCATTTTGTACATTTTACTGTAAATATAAATTTTGTGTTTCGTCAAACCGACTGAGTGGTTATTTTAAACATTACTGTCAGCATTCAAAATTTGGTCGAGTTTGGACTGTTATTTATCCCTCTGGCTAGAGTTGAATAGAGATATTTTAATTATCGTCAACCGGTATATTAAAAGTATGGCAGATATGCTCATTATTCACTTATGTTAAGCGTATAAGATATGCATATATGTAGCAAATAGAAAAGGAAAAGCAAAACCTCATCATTTACCTTAGGATAAATTTTTAAATTAAAATACAAGTGTAACAAAACTGATTTTTCTAACATAAAATAAATGTTAAAGTTGAAGTTGATTAGTAAATAAAAACAGGAATATATTTTAACTCATTTTCTAATTCAACTATAAGATATTATGTCTCATAAAACCGCATAGAACTTTATAGACTTAGCTTGGAAGTTCGAAAGAAAGTTCATAAAGATTCGAAAGTTTATTGAAAATGCCATCCTTTATCCGCCACTTACATAACTTATAATGCAATCAAAATAGAGAAAAATGAAGAAATTATGTAACTAACCTTTATGCACAGACTTTTTTATTGTTTCTGTAGTAATATACTTACTAAACACTACATTGATTGAAATGAATAGGCTATATTTATGAAGTCTTAATCGCCTATTGGCCATCAAGAGACATTTAGGAAGTCAATAATTGGAAAACTAGCATTATGGTTTTTTATATGCTGAACAATATTTTATCGAGTTTAATCTAAAAATTTTTTTATAAAGTAGTAAACAGGAAATAAATAAATACAATTTTACGATTAAATCTCATCCACTTTGTATTTTGTTTACGAGATAGAAACAATTGAATTTAAGCTAAATTTAATTAAAGCTAAATATCGCATTTAATATTGATATCTATCTCATTTTTACATGTTCAATAAAAATATGTTAATAGATATTGTCTATCATAAAATTAACTTTGAGATAACATTTGATTGACTTTCAATATTAAAGTGATTATTAGACAAAACATAAATATATGGGTAAATACTTGTGTCGCAACTTGAAAAAAAAATGTAGACATATAAATTCCCATTGGGGTCGGACTGTCTGTGTGTCTTTCCTTAATCTCGAGAACGGTGTTAGATAGATGAAAGTCGAGACCAGATATGAGAATAATAGGGGCAGAAAGTCCCAATTAACTATATACGAATTTCCCATACAAAGCGGAAGTCACGCAATTGCAATTCAAAAGTTTTCCCCGGAAAGAGTTACATCGATGATCGGCATGACTCTTGATATCAGGTAAAGTGTAAGGTACTGATAATTTAAGATTCAAATCATAATTGCAGCCCGGTACAGTGACGATGTCACAATAATTTTTGCTCGTTACCATGACAATTATCAACTATGTAACACTAACAGAAAATTATTATTAAGAAAAAATAATGGATTAATTTAAACGTATATATTTCGTATGAATTTTCCTACTCAGGTTATGATAAGTGTAATATTTGAGCAGTTTGCAAAAAGTTACCCGGACATATCCTAATCAAATCAAATTAGCTACGAAAAATTCCTGAAGTTTCAACTCAAATTGGAATTTGGATCTTCCAAAAGTCTTGGCCTTCTAACTGTCATTAAACAAATAATCAACTTCAAAATTTTTGACTTATGATTCTATATATTTTTTTACAAAGCAACTTAGTACAAAAAGTTTTTTATTATTTCTTATAAATAATATACTGCAGATTACGTACGACTTAAACGACACAATGATGAATAGAGAATTATTTTCCAGAAAAGTCTATTTTTCTATCCTGAAATTTTTTACTTTGTTACTTTACAATCGTATGAATGATATTTATCGTACAAACAAAAAGTTTTTAATTTTCATGTCTTCATTCTTCATTCTTAAATAAAGTTCTTAACTCAAAGGAAACGAAAAGACTATATTTGAATAAAACAATATCAGTATTGTATAGTAATAAACTAATATCATTTTTTATTTTGATTCAAGTAAGCTATCGAAATGTATTCAAGAATAGAAGAAAAGTAAAAAATCAATCTTAAAGTACATTTATAAAATATATCTAGATCGATAATATTATATGATTTTCATAAGAAAACAAACATAAAGAGAAACTATATTCAATTTTGATAGTTACTTATCCTGGCATACTTTTAAATTTTATTTTATTGTATATACTTGAAATATTTTATATTCCATCGGACGATTTACCAATATAAGAAGATATTTTTTTAGCTTTTGTTCATATAAAACTGCGACCACTTTTCTACAAATTAAATAAAAGCGTAAAGAAAAATTTTAGGGTATTTTAGTGTAACCGTGCATCAATATTTATGTTTAAATACTTGTCTATTTAACTACAAAGACCTGAAATAAGTGCAGAAATAAAGTATAAGAATACACAGATTTGCTTTCATTCTCTTACGCTGTTTTTCTCTTCGTGTAATAATGATGATTTATGAATTATTAAATATATTGTACAATTTTTTAAAATCACAACTACTTACAAAGTATAACTGAACGAAATAGCACAGATATGGAAGATTAAGAAGGGAAGAAATATGTTTACTGCATGATTTTCAGAATATAAATATTTACTCATAATTATATTACCTGTGTATTTTTTAATTTCTATATAGCTTTTATAATATAGACTTATAAAAGTTAAAAAAGTAACTTACATAGGTGTTTATATTATATTTATTTAAAAATAAAATAGATGTTTTCAATAATAAATACAAATAATATATTTCGAATTTATATATCAGAAAAAGAATTTTGAATATAATTTTATTTGAAAAATGTGCATTTTTATAAGAATATATAAAAACTATAAAATTTGATAAGAAATTTTGAGGAAGTTTATGAATCAATCATAGGACGAATTCCTCGATAAAGCTACTTCCATTTTGTCTTTCAACTGAATTGAGTAGAAATAAATAACATTTTTTAAGTGTTTACAATTTTTTCATCTGATTAAAATTCAATAGAAATGCTTTTTTCATATTTTGTATCGGTTGGTAATAAGGATTTGCATAGAAATTTTAAACAAATATTCAACTTTATATTTAAAAGATGTGATTATTATTATTATTATTTTGGATTAAATTTCAATTTATTAATTTATAATTCAAGAAATATTTTATATCTACAAAAGACTTATATAAGAAAAAATAATAACTTATTAAAATATACAGTCAAACGTTTGACTGTATTTTAATTAATTTATTTAAATATATCGAAAGTTGTTTAAATTAAAAACATTTAAATTTATTTAGTTTTGAATTTTCTTATTTATTGTTCCTCATTAAATGATTTTAAAAAAATTATATTTTAAATAAAACTAAATAACTAAAAATATTAATAATTTATATATTATCTTAATGTTTAATAGATTAGGAATTAAACAAGAATATTCAAAATAATTTATGAATTAACATAGCTTAATTGCTAATTTTTCTACATGTTTAGAGTTAAGAATTCGTGATTTTTTTACGAAAAATCATGTTATATAACAAAATTAAAGTTATAATTATTCATTTTTATAAATAATTTTTCTTCAAATTTAATTAAAACTTGTTTAATCATCTAAAAAATGACACAGAGCAATCCACTTTATCATCCCTTTATGATTAAACTTAAAAGACACCTAGAAAATACATAGAAAAATTATTTTCTAAATAAACTGATGAAATTTTTTATGTATTTATATAATGATTTTAATGGTCTATAACTTTTATAATTTAAAACATTTTAATATTTTTTAAAACAATAGTTTTGGCTTCTTAAAAGAAAAACGTATTAAGTTGTATAGTCTAAATTGTGCTTGAGGGAAAAATACTGTAGTATCAAATATTATCTTTTAAATAAAATATTAATTTAAGAAGCAGTATCTTGTACTTTAGTAAATATCAGATTTTCTTTCTTGTTCACAAAAATTCTTGCTTTAAGTTATGTCAATATTTGAATTCAACAGATCGATTCCCAAGTTGAAGCTTATATCTTCCAAAATATATAGATCGATATGCATATATTATTAAAAATCCTATTCTTGTTCAATTTTTATAATTTATTTCTATATTAAACTAAAAGAAATTAAGTTTTAGCAATAAAATAATGTCGTGTATAATTCTTTTTTATTATAAATTATCGGAGATTTTGTGATTCGGTTGAATCAAAATAACTATAAATGAAAAGACCTCTTGACTATGAAAAAAGATTATAAAAATCATTTAAATAACATCAATTTATTGTGATTCTTTATCGAAATTAGAATCCTTCCATTATACTTTTGCTTTTTATGATCAATTTGCATAAATCTCACCCTCTAAAAACTATAAATTGTGGTAAAAGATAAAATGTGGTCACGTTGAGAAAGAAATATGATATGTAATTTCCTTTATCTTTTCCTTAGTCAGCCTTTCACAGTTTTTTCTTCTTATATCTTGATAAATTTTGTAGGCTTTTAGATATTAAAATCACTTCAAAGTGAATGTTTTCACAGTTTCCTGAACGACCATAATTGATAAAGAAAAGTAATAACGCTAATCAAAAAAAAAAATATAAGAAAATGATCATTTAAAGTAAGTTCCTTTATTAAATTTATAGATTTATCAGAATTTAAAATGTCGCTTTTAAAGGAAATTCAACTGCTCTAAATTAAAGATAAGTAAAAAGAGTGTTAACGTCTGAAATAAATACCATCACGTTCGAATTTACTTCTCTTTGTCCTTCAGATCATGTCTTATCAGGACTCACGTTTTCCAAGTGAAGACTACTCTACATTGCAAACTTTTGAAAAAAGGTTAAATTCAACTTCTCAAGTATCTTAATATAAGAAATACTTTTTAAAAAGGTTTTAGATGAAATAAATGACTATAAAAGTAGTTTTATAATAATATATGCTTTTATAAAAGTTGAAAAATAGATTTTGTTTCCTGCAGCGAGGAATATATTCGTTCGATATTACAATTAATATTAAAGAATAATATTTAGTATTTTACTACAACATATTTTAAACTTTTACAGAAAAAATAACTATAATTTTTTTTGTTTTTTTTTAATAGAAAAAATTTAAAGTTTTGTATATTTAATATTAATATTTAAAATAACACCATTTTTAAAATAATTTCTCGTATATTTTATTAATTAAATAAAATAAATATTATAAGAATTATCATATAACTTTAACCGTAAACTTATCTTAGATATGTATAAAATTTATATTTGTTGAGTTTACGTAAACGTTTTATTTTAATTTATTGGGCTGCAATTTGAAGAACTTGTAGACCTATAAATTCCCATTGTCTTACGTCTGTAGATTAAGGAAAGACATTTCCTTATTCTCAAGATTAAGAAAAGACATTTCCTTAATCTTGAAAATCTAGTTATACAGATAAAACATGAAGTGAGTTTTAGAAGCAGTATGGGAAGAAGGCCCCAAATACCTATATATGAATTTTTGATGCAAACCGAAAGTCACATTATTTCAATTTAAATATTTCCCCGTGAAAGATGTTAGATAGATGACTGACACAACTTTAGTGTTAAAGGGAAAGAATGATTTACAGGGGGCAAGCCACTCCTGATTTGAGACGGAGTACATATATTTTAAATTAAATAAATTAAAAGTATGATTAAAAATTTCAGCCCGGTATTGTGACGATGTTATAATAAATAATTGCTCGTTCTAGATGCGAAATTTTTGTAAAAATTTGTAAATTTATATTTTTTATTATTTGTTGTTATAATGATCATTTTTTAAATCTATTAAAGTGGACATTAAATCGATTATCATCACAAAAACGTGTTGAAAAGTGTAATTCTCGTCGTGTAGTTAAAGTGTGATAGAAAGCAAAGTTGTAGCGTCAATTTTGTAAATTTTTTGTAAAATTTTAACTCTAATGTACTGTACTTATAGTACAACTGAAAAGAACCAAACTAGTTATTTGGCCGAAATGCATACTGCGAAAAAGAAGTATATTATTGAATAAAACATCTTTCTTAATGCAAAAATTATAAATAACGTCTCAATTGTAAGTGGTTATTGTATAAATTTGACATCATCTCGTATTTTCAACCACACTATTTTACTGTTTATATTAATTATTTAATAAAACTACCTCTCTTTGTTTCGCATTAATTGTTATTGGTAATTGTAATTATCACTCACAAAATATTAAATTTTTTAATTGCGTTATGTATTATTAATACAATTATTAAAGAACAATAAAAATCAAATAATAATTATACGCATGTTTAAAAATATAGTCCATATTATTCTGAAAAATGACTTAAATATAAGCAAAAATAATTAACATTTTTGAAATTTTGACTTAAAAGGGCTCATTAGTTTTTCTAGTATACAGACTAATGTTAAAATATTTTGGAATATAATTTAATGTCTAATGAAGTAAAAATTAATGCAATTTATTAATAATTCACATATTTAAACTTTAAATTCTTGAAATAAAATAACTTATTTTTAAGTAAATGTCAGAAAAAAACTTGATCATAAGTTAAATTCATATAAAAATAAATTTAACAAACGACAAACTTTTTTAAATTTGAAATTCTTTCAAAAAGTGCAAACATGCAGAAGGTTTAATGTAAATGCTATGACACAATTACTAAATTTTCTCATTATATTTAATGTATACTTGGCAGGTAAATCAGATATTGTTATAATTGTGTTATTAGAATTAAAAAATTTAAAAAACTTTTGCATGATAACAATCAAATAGAAACTTTTATGCATCATCTGAATAGAAGAAATATTGTGTTTAATGAAATAGTTATGTATAAGATATTATTATTATGAGATAAAATTTATTCAAGGCTAGGCTGAAAAAAAGGAAAGGACTGAGAGATGAGAAAGAGAACAATCAAGATGAGAAAAGTTCTCTTTTGGAGAACTCAGCAGATAGAATGTATTATGGGAAAAATACAATGCAAAACAAAAATACAATCATTTATTTAGACGAAAAGTTGTTTTTGGGTAATTTCGACTTTAGTTTATCCCAGAATTTCCAAAAGAAACAAATTATTATTTTTTCTATATTAAAATACACGAGTTATCTAATTCGGTAATCTTGCTGAGATGACTTTTCGAATGATTTCAAATTTTACTGAAATATTACTGTTTCATTTCTTCGGTTTGTAATTTAAAAATTTTTTAATTTAATTTTTGTTCTCTTACTTTCATTTTGTTTATATTTATCAATTTAATCAACACAAAATGTCAAATATAATGTTAAACTCTGCATTTGATGTGGTTGCACTTTCTGATGTCAATCTCAAAAACTTTATACACAGTGATTTTCCGAAAAACTAATAAATCTCTCAAAGATGACGTGAATAAAACTAACTCTAAACATTAATGGAATTGTGTAGCACTAATTGATCTATATATCTTACATTGATACCAATTCAATCCTTACCAAAAAAAAAAAAAAGAAAGAAAAAAGAAAAATTGGCAATTATTAAAGCTTGACGTTCGTAGATGCATGTAAAATTTTTATTTTTATATAGCTCAGTAAATAGTAATCTGATTACGTTTAATTTTTTTCATGCAATTATAGGTTTTACTTAACATCCATGGAATAAATATCAGGTTTAGACCTATACTGTGAAAAATTAGTTTGCAGCATTCTGCAAAGAGAAAGTTTTAAATATTATCAGTGAATATCAATTGTAACTTGTTATTATTGTTGTTATAGTTCTGCAAACTGTAATTCGAATTAATCAGAAAAAATAACATTAAAACAATCATCTGGATCAAATTCGACACTGATCCCTCAAGGGTTAAGATATCTAGTAGAGAATCCTTAGATAAAAAATATAATCAAATTTTATACTATTTAAAAGTTAGATTTAGTTTATTACATTATTCGGCATGCAGAATGGGCTATTAATAAATTCAATAAATATATGAAAAGATAATATAGAAAAAATTAAAATACTTCTGAAACGTATATATAATATTTCGAGGAATTTTGAAAAATCGTGCAGAAGTTTTGAGAAATAAAAAACAAAATTACTTTATTTTCCCAGCGGTTATGGTGCGAATGTAAAAACCAGTTATTACTTTGATGATTTTTTAATCTTAATTTTAAAGTGTTGATATCATTTTTTCTCCACTCTCCTGCTGTAATCAGTGACTCAGACTCACAGCCAAGGAACGTTTCAGAATAATATTTTACTATCTTGTCGAAATCGACAGTTTTATTCAATTAAATACAAACAATGAGCCAATACATCAAGTGTTTCCGGGTCTGTCCGCACATGATTCGCGCCTGCCTGTTCTCCGGTACCATGAGGCTTCTTTCAATTATGCATCCGGGTCACAGGTGGCCATTTAGCATTCTTAAGGGCAATTGACTTCCACTGACGGAGCGTTGGATTAACGGTGACGGAAGTATCGGCCCGTCTGGCAGCAATCATCTTGTCCTGGTCTTTCCGAATAAAACTTATTCTTATCAACAGTCGCATGTTCAAAATTACTCATCTTTTTGTTGGTAGGTTTGTGGAGAAATCTATCAATCGGCACTAAGTAACGAATTGAACGGTTGGAAGCATGTTTTGTTCTCATCATAAATTATCCTAAAATAAAAACATATTGGCGCTAAAAGTTGGTAGACGGCTCTGACAAAATTAATTTATTTAGAAAACTTTTATTGTCTTATTTGGTGTTAAAAAGTATGCATTTATTTTACTAATATATACTTTTATTACAGATTCTAAAAAATTAAAATAATGTAGTCAAATTAAAAATAATGCAAATGTCTTCAATTAATGTGTAATTAATTATACTTTTAGCAAAAAACAAAATTAGCAAAAACAGCAGGAATTCAGAGTAAAGCTGAGCAACGGATTGTTCTAATGGTTAAAAATAAATTAAATCGTTAGATGTTTGACCCGCAGACTTAACATTATACCTTTGCCGTTCCTTTATGTCCGAACGGTTGTCAATTTTTCGTTTTTGATAGCAACGGACTCATCTACAGGGCAAGAGCTTAATTTTGATCCCTGGATCATGTTTGTACCCACAGTCATTCTTTCAAGCGAAGCTGAATAGTATTTGAGGCTCACTAGATTAATACATAGCTAATATATTGAGAGATTCACTCTGCATTTCGGCATGCAAAATAATATGAATACTGTGATGGTTTTTAGTTTAATCGTAAAACTTACTTTAAAATGTTATACTATTTAATTACCTTGTCGGATAATTTTTTACTTATAATTAATTTAATTTATAAACTTGTATATTTTTATTTAACTTCGAGGATACCATTTCTGACAATCTCCATATAATTAAAGAATAATTAATTATTTCAATATTATTCTTATCTGTATTTCTTTCTTATTATTTTATTTAAAAACTTTATGATTTATATGCGATTGCTATTCCTATTTAATTAATATTTATATGTATAGTGTAATATTAGAAATTTCAGTCAATACTAGCAAATTATAATGATAATGATTTAGAAAAGACTGTGAAAATTAAAAACAGATTTGAAAAAAGTTTGATTTATTAGTTCTTTGTTTATTTTAAGTTAATCTCTAATTAAAATAGTAATTTATTGCAGTTAGAAAAATTCTTTAATCTCAAATTAATTTTTTTAAATTTTAACTTAGTATAAAATATAATTCATTTCTTATTATATCAATGTCGTGCACACAGAAATTTAAGGGGTTTAACTCTGCATTTGGCAATTCAAACTGATAACGTTACTATATTAATAAAACAGTATCGTATATAATTTATAATTATTTTTGTTTCCGTTAATTTTGTTCTTAGTGCATTGTTTTGTGTTACTCTACATATTGTATCTATATTGTAAACAACAGAAACTACATTATGAGAAAAATGTGTTTTTAAAAATCTTAGGCAGTGTTCGGGCCTGATTATATTCTTATACTGGGTAATTCTAAAATACTGAAACAAATTTCGAGATGATTCCTCACAAGAAAAAAAATGCAGGAAAAGAAAGGCGGGAAAAAAAGAGTTTCACGTCCTGAGCAGACTCTGTGTATGACGGTGCTAACATTTTATAGTTAAACACTTAAAAATTCCTGTGACGGTAGCATTTTTAATACATAACAACGTTTAAAGAATTTAATCTGTCACTCTACATTGTTGATAGGAAATATGTTTTAAGTTTTAGCTTGCTAAAACGTTTTTCAGCTGTTGCTACCGTTATAGGAATTTTCATCAAAATTTCAATGCGATCCAAGTATTTGGATCTATATTCTACAAATTACTTGCTTTTTAATAATTATGAAGTTTCTAACGGCTAATACAATTTCTGGAAGTAGAGTTTAGGCACTTTACAGATTTAATTTCATCATTAAGAATTAAATTCAAATGCATAAAATGTTTCCATGATTCGGTTAAATCTCCTATTTAGTTAGGTAAATTAAAAAGAAAACCTCAATTTTGTTGATAAGTTCTTATTTGCAGAAATCTTTCTTCAAGAGATATTAATAATGTGTGTAAATGATATTGAATATCATTCTGCTAAATTTTGTTTTCTCAGCCTATCAGTGACCAAGTGGATAACAGCACCGAAAACTGGTGCCTAGTGTTCGGTCCTGAATCCGTGCCTAGCCAACGGGCTGGCCATGTGGCGTTTTCTGGTTTTCTTCTCGTTTGTAATGCCCAAACATGGGCTACTTTTCCATAGAAAGTCCTCCAGAGAGACTTTTGACTTGAATAAAATTCAAATATGATAAACTTTTGTATAAAATATTTATTACGAATGTATAAATAAATTTTTTATTGATAAATTAAAACGTTTTTATTAAAATTAAATTTTTAAATTTATAAATTTATCAAAATCAAAAACTTTTTAAAAATGTTATTCGATTTTTAAACACAAAACTAACAATTTTAAGAATGATGAAAGAAATTGAAAATATTCAAAAAAAAAAAAATTTATATTTATATCTAATATTTATTAGTTATTATTTTTATTATGTTTGTTTTTAAACAAAATTACAGTGATTGATGATACTTACTAAATGTATTACATTGTCACATCAACAAAGATTATCTGAAGTGGAATGGGTATTGATCTTGGATAACGTTCTGGACCGATGACAGCCTGTCTCAATTCAATAAAAATTTCACAACATTTTGATAGCGCTACATCAAGCAACTTACTTTCTATAGAACCTAATAAAAACACTATATTCGAAATCTTTCGAATTTAACTGTTTAAAATCGTTAAAAATCGAAAGTAAAAATATTAATAAAGTATTTTAATTAAGTACTATTTAATATCTTTTAATTCAAAAATTAAGTAAAATAACTCAAAAATTTTGTAATACAATCTCTTAAAAGTTGATAAAATAAATTGAAAATTTTTGAATTTAAATTACAAAATTGCTAAAGGCTATTAATATAACATTCTTTTAATTAGAATGACAAAAATTCTTTTGAGAACATTCTAATTTTCTCAATTACAAAACGTATACTTTTAATCTTAACATATTGTTATTAGTAGACATATACTAATTACTTTAATAATAAAAAGTAAAAGGACGTTTTGAAATAAAAAGACAAAATAATTGTAAAGAGAATCATCAAACAATATCCTAATTAAAATTTTAATCAAGTTAATAGGATAGATCAATTTTCTTAGATTACTTGTCACTATTGCGAACAAATGTTAATCTCATAAAGAATGATAAAAATATAATTAGAATCTGTTTATCTTGATCGATAGTACTCATTAAATAGTTATTATAACCTATAAAAACAACGTATCTCATTTGTTTACTATTGAAACACTTTCATTCACCTGAAAACATTTTTTTTTAAGATTTGTTCTCTTTTTCTTGTAAGTAAACATGTATTGAGATAAGAATATCAATATAATAACACTTTTAAAGTATAAACATGCTTATGTTTAACGAAGGCAAGATAATATTTAATTAAATTAATAACTAAACTCTTTTAAGACCGAAGAGAATGTATGAAAAGCAAGAATAGAATTCTTTTGTTCATATGGAAACAATAAAACTTTCTCGAAACTGCTTGTGAACATAAAGTTATGAAAGCTATAAATGTTTAATTAATTTCTTCTATTGTAATGGTTATAATTAAATCATAAAATGTAAATAAACAAACAAGATTATTATAATTTTACATTAAACTTAGTTTATAGAAAGGACGAAAATTAAAATTTTATTCTTCTACATTTAATTCAATGTTAATTTTTTAATTATTTTCAAAACAAAGTAATATTTTATAATGAATATTTTTATGGTTTAACATTAATTGCAATGTTTTCGCAGTTGTAATATTATAAATTGAAATCTAGGTATAATCTATTAATATTCATTAATTTGCTGTCAAACTGTTTTCAAACATTTTCATAAAATCTGTAAAATATTATTAAAGTCTTGGCAAACATTTTCATTATTAACACATTCTTTTGAAAAATTTAAGATTAATATCAAAATTTTACACTTGCATTTTTACATAAAATATCAGTATATTTGCTAAAATATTTAATTACATTTTATTTGTATTATATGAATTTTTAATTAAATATAATGAATAATATTAATTTAATTAAATAGATTACTTTTTATTATGTAATATTACAATTGAATGAATATTTAGTTCACACCTAAATATGACTCGAATGCTGCTATTTAGATAAAAAAAATTATGTTTGTTTATTTTATATTTTAAGTTTTAAATTAAATATATCAATTTTTAATTCTTTTGATGTTTATAAAATATTAAAAATAAAATAATAATATAACAACAATAATAAAGCTCATATTTACATAATTTCTATTTAATTAAAAATTTCTTTTTAATTAAAAATTTCTTTTATACATTTTTAAAAGAAAAATAAATACAAATTGTTATTATTGTTAAAGTTTTCATAAAAATATTTTCTTAATAATTAAGAGAAATAAATTATTCAAAATAATCAAATAATTTTTTGAAGGATATTGCAAGCTAAATTTAACATAACTTGTGCACTCTTTTACATGCTAAACAATGGGGAAGCTTTATTCATATCTTACTTAACACATTCGTAACATTCCTGAAGTAAATATTGAGACAGATAGCAATTCTAATATGTTATTGGCATGCAATCAATTTCTATCGAGAATTCCTAGAACATGATGATGTCTTCTTGCTTTATTATATCTTTTGCTTCCTCAATTTTATTTATTTTTATAACAATAATGTTAATGTTTTAATGTATTGATTACAAATTAATAACTAATGTATTATTTAAAAAGAAACAAGTTTAAATTTAAAAATTTTATGCCACTCATAACTTAAGTTTTATTTTTAAAAATATATAATTGTGAGATTTAAATAAATATTAATAATATATAAATTTTAATGAATTATTCCCGTATTTTATAATATGTTTCAAAGAATTCATTAATTAATGAATTATTCCCGTATTAAGTAAATCATTAATCAAAGAAAATCATTAATTAAAAATTAATTGTCATATAACGTAAATGCACGTATGGTTAAATAGTATTGAAATGATTTCATTCACTACAGTTCAAGCTAATTAATATATATATAGGTAATATAAAATATGTAAAAACTAATTAAAGATAGTTTAATATAACAAAAAGATATCTCAAATGAAAATACAAATTATTTTAAGATTAAAACTCTAAATATATATTCCATGATGTTTGAAAATCCTATAAGTATCGGTAAGTGTGAGCAATTTCATCTAATTTAAACGTAACATATTAACTATTGTTAGACAATATTTGTGCGTAACAATAGTTGCTGTATTACTTTTACCTGAAAGTTTACTTTGAAACTTTGAATAATTGTTTTCTTTTAACAACGAATAATATTTTTTACAGATGCTAAATTTAGAATATTAAGTTTACAAGACTAAATGATTAGAAAAATTTCCCTCTGCCGAGAATTTTCTAATTAAATAGAGAAGATATAGACATACACGAGGTTCTAATATAATTTTATCTGTCCTAGTATCATTTACATTTACTACATTAATATTTAATGCAAGGATTTAATCTGCTTATGTAACAACAGTACCAATGTAGTATCATAATTTCTGAAATATTTTATAACCGGTTAATAACTATTTTTTAAATAAAATGTAATTACACAGTTTATAAAGTTTCTAATTAAAAAAGGAATAATTTCTGTTTAAAGTAAAATAATTGGCTGATAGGTTTTACTTGATCATAAGTGAAAAACGTTCCAAGAGATATTGACTATCTAAAAAATTATGTATTATAAATAATTACGGTAATTTCTTTTTCAATTCACAAGTGGTAAACACTAAAAACATGCAATATTTAAAAAAATGTAAATACTAAATGTTATATATTAAGGTATATAAATTATCTAGCATTATAGATGATGATAAAAATTAAATGTTGGTTTTAAGGGATCAGATAGTTTAAAAACTTTATTATCATTTTTTGATAATAAAGTAAAATGCTTTCTGTTTATAGCAGTTATATACTATATAATTATCAAATAAAACAATTTAATAAATGTAATTTTTTATTGATTATTCAATAGATATTGCGATATAATTATTTTTCTTCCTTATCTGGAATGTGTTAAAATAACGTAAGAAATTTGTTTTTAAGTAATATTTGTTACTATTCAAATTTTTATAGCTTAATACAGTGTATTTTTTAACTAAATGATAATTATTTATTAAATAACAAATCACAAAGTCCTATTTCTAAAATTTATTTTGTATATACTTATGAATTTATATTTGAAATCTTTGTTATTGGCACCATACAATGTTTGACATCATTATAAAATAAATTGCAATGCTTATGAAATGATTTATTGCAGTGATTCCAAATCGATTTAATCTTACATCTTGCTGAATAAAATATAATATGAGTATAATGAAAATGACAGATGAAATCTTTAAACTTATAAAGAATCCATTAGCCTCAACAAAATGTCAGTTATAAAGAAGAAAACTCGATGGTCTGAACGTCGGAAAAATAAAATTGTTTTCTGTATTTACCTCAAAATAGTAAGGAAAGACGTGAACTATATTAATTTCATTTTTAAAAATATTTTTACTTAAATTCGTTAATAAAGACTGTCTAGATTCGTTTATGAGAAGAAATATCATGTGAATAAACATCTCATTATATAAATCGTTAAATATTCACAATTATTGTAAATGAAATGTTAAAATATGAAACTAATTGATAAAGAACAGCAATAATATTATTATAATTCAATTTTAGCAGTTCACGGGAATAGGAATTGTATTAAATAACAATTGTTGTATTCAATGTTATATAAATATAAATAATTTAAATAAATAATTATAAATAAATATAAATAAATAATAATAATTCAATTTATGTATATTTAAATAAAAAATGTAATATAAATAATTGAACTATTCAATAACAAACAAAAATTAGAAAGAAAAGAATCTAGAGATCTGTTTATGTTTCAATGAAATCTGTTTAATGAATCAATGCTTTTTGATTGTGTTGATCATATAAAAATTAAAATAAAACACATTCAATGATATATGAAATTAAAACTAAATATGAAATTCAATTTTGATATGCATAAACTAAATTATTTTACAATAAGTGAGAAAATTTAAACTTATTAATCGTCATCGTACCAAATAAAGTTTCCTACTCTAAGTTGAAAAACTGAAACGTTTTGTGAATTTTTATTATGGAAAGATGTTGGGAAAAGCAATGATTCTATTTAATTTAATTTTTCTTTCCAAAATGTATGTAGATAGATAAGATACACTGACAAAATAAAAGATTATACCCTATAAACTGGAAAAACAGAAATTGATCAGAAAAGAAAAAAGTTTCTCTGATGAAAAGGATAAAAGTAAAGAATGCAATAATGTTTCTTCTAGTGATATATGAAAGCAAAATTTTCCTCAAAGAGAAGAGAGAGAAGAAATAGTGAGCGATAAGAAATGAATTTCTTTGAGTTAGAGGTCTGTAAAACAGACATAGATCTATAGAAGATAACATAAATTGAAGAAAAAATTAGTCTATCTATTTTGGATCTAGAATTCTATTGCTTCTTGCAGACTATTTGCGATCAGAAACTGCAATATTTTGGACATGTCATGTGATCAGATAATAGACTGGCAAAAACAGTAATGTTTGACATGGTAGTAGGAAGAAGAAGAGATGCAGTGAGACGGATGGATATGGTAAAGTATCTGAAATGTTTTCGAAGGTATTCGGTATCCTAAGTTTGAGAGTTTATTTTCGTAGTTATCAGGAATGGAAAATATCTCTTAAGCTTTATCGAAAATGAGCTTATAGAATAATAAATTTATGACATTAGCACACATACATACAGAAACACACACCCAAAAATGTTTATACAAATATGCATTTAAAATAAAATTGTTTTTATTTAATTGATTAATTTTGATTACTAATTAAATTTATAGGTAAGAATTTTCTATTAAACTCCACTTTCAAATAAATAATTAAATATTGAAAACAACTTATTAAATGTTAGGCAATATGAACAATGCATATGTTGTGTCCATTTTGTTGTAAATATTTGTTATTTATAAGTTAGGAGGATAGTTTACAAGTTTAGGATATATGTTGCTTTATATATTAATTATCATACTATAAATAATATTTCGTATATAGTATTTATAACATGAGTAAGTTAATAAGTAAAAGATATTACTTTCCTACTAATTTAGTAATAAATACTCTGTAAATAGTATATATATACTGTATTTTAAATTGGTAATAGATCTATACATTAATATCCTTCATTATTTATGTGCCTAATATATTTATACTGTAAATGTTTAGAATATCTACCTTACAATCGAAATACTTAATGTGTTCTTTACAACCTATTAGCTCGATTTTACTGTCTAATAAATAACATAAAGAGCAATATAAATTATACATAATATTTGCAGTGTAAATATATTACGCAAACTTAACTTTTAGGTGGTATATTAAATAAAAGTATGTGGAAAAAGTACAGGCGAATTCATTTATAAAAATTCTTTAGGAAATATTTATTTATTTTTATATAAAATAAAACCATTTGAGCTGAATTTTAAAAAGGAATAAATACTTTTAAACTAAAACAAAATAACATTTAGTTAATCGGCCATTCTGTTTACGGATATTAAATAGGATGATTAATTAATAAATTTTATTAACTTCTTCGCATTCTTAATACACTTTTAGATAAATAATACACGGACCAATATAAGATTGAATATAGATTTTTATTATTTTACTTTCAAAAAATATATTAAGAATAAAATTTAAAGCCATACGAAATCCTACTTTCAACAACTGATACACATCGACACATAAGTTACTCAATCTTTTTGTGTTACTACAGAATCAATTAAAGTTGTAGGCGATTGACCTGTTTTTCGCAACTCATTTATCAAAACTTCAATAAAACCTCGATAAAAGAAGACAAAGAGGTCATCAAAATCCCACTTTTTACTAATGATGTTCTATTTCGTCTACAGATATTCCCAACATTACGTCTTCAGTAATCTGAACATCAATCAAAAAAGTATAAACACGCAAATACGTCTTAACTCAGTTTTTTTGGATACTTGTCTGTAATACTGTTACCATACAATGACCATTACTGTTTCATCTGCGAATTGAAACCTATTTCACATCCTTATTGAATGTGTCAATTCCCAATGTCTACTAAACACTCATTATCTGGACTTAATTCGTAATAATTTCTACAATACCTGTAATGAGATTATTCAGAATATTACAAATATGTTACTCGAAATATTCAAGATTATTTAACATGTATTTGCTTCGGACTGTCTCTAAGTTGTTATTAAGTTGTTTCAATCAATACGTTGTAAAAGTCGTTTTTTTCTTGCATATGTAGGCTAACAAATTACATTTCGTTTACTAAACGTACTGTACCTTTTCATCTGTAATTGTCAACTTAAACTGTATTTCTATTTCAACACGGTTCTTCCAGGGAGTTTAATACACACACTTTCCTTCTTAGATTAAATTCTATATTTTGAATATATAAGATGAAATGATAAAAATATTTATCATTTCCAGAATTTACTAACATTGTGTTAGCTTACATAATTTATAATTTGGGCTATTATAAAATATACAATTACATTTTTATTAACTTCATAATAAAGAATTGATTACTTTTATTTTCTATCATGTCTTAAGTGTATATTATGATTATTATAATTACTGTACATAGAGCACAAGTAGTTTCGATTACTTAACATTACCTCGCGATAAAAATATAGAGCTTGCACTTAAGTTAAAATTTCGCTAATTTTTTTATAAATTTATTTTGAATGATGCACTTTAATTGCACATTCGATTTGCATGAAATATATTTATTTCATCTTCAGCTAATAACAGTTTTATAATGTGTAGATGTAAGTTGAATCGAATTTATACTGAATTGCTGCTTCCTGATACTTATTATATAATGATTAGCTGCGGTATTTTCCTTTGATGGAATTGAATGATAACGTTTCTCAGCTTGATGATCAACTTTATGAATCTGCTTCCATCATTTCTCAGATGTCGGCATCAGAATAAAAGATCTGATCCGTAAATGTGGAACACAGATAGGAAAGAAAGAATCTCTCCTCCAGAATCTGTTGACGTCAAATTAATGTCTGATCATTACCAGAATAGCACAAGAATATCCTACGTCTTACTCAAAACACTAAATGTTAAATTTCATGATTTATTACGACCTTATTTGCAGTTTTTCTGAATATAGACCTTTACTGTATTTTAGAATTCTTAAATAATATTACTTTTTTGTGGTCGATCCTATACGAAATCTTTCCAATCGAAGTTCGATTCCGTCCATATGTATACAATTGTTGTAAATAATTATTAATGAACATATTTTATTTCACTGTTATTATTATTTAGACATAAAATTATAAGATAAAATGTAGTTATGAAGATGCTTAGAATTTCAAGCGAAAATTTAAAATAATACGCTAATAATAAATAATAATAATTTCGCTTTTGATATGTATTGATTAACGCTGATTATAGGCCAAAATTAATAATAATTACTATTAAGGAAACTATAATATATGAAATGTACAGATGAAAATTCAACGTTATTATTTCTATCAACTTTAAATAATTAGTTACGGTTTCATCATTAAAGTTAAAAACGATAATAAAAAGAAGGTATATCAGTAAGAATTATTTAAACAAATTTATAAAGCTTTTTTCATAAATATGTTAAAATAATTAGTTATAATTTTAAAGTTATTTAAATCTTTATTTCTTTATTATTGAATTGATGGGATAAGGCGACATAATGCAAGGCAATCACTTTCTCCTAGGCAGAACACCCCTTCTCTAGAGGCTAGTTTCCCCTAAAAGTCTTCTGAGGAGACTTTTAGTGAAAACTGGCCTTTATTTAGATAAACACGTGAAAATAATCCGGAAAACCTCACGTGGCCAGCCCGCGAACATGCGTCTAATATTACTAACTTGACATTCACTAGTTCTATACACTCTGTCCGTGTTAGAGCCGAATTAACCCGTAGTCTCACTGAAGTTTCTAGGCTTCATTCTAGTCGGCTTAATGAATAATATCACTCTGCCACTAATGGATATTTATTATTATTGAATTCTATTTATTATTAACCGAAAAAAATTATAAGAAAAATTGGCATTATTACTATTAAAAACAAGCATTATAGTGTATATTTTCCTTAATATTTAATATAATATGAAATGTTAGACGAGTTTAAAATGTGATTACTATGTTAATTTTCATCGTATCTTTATTGTTCGTTATGTTTATTACTTCTTTAATTTTAGCACAGATTTTTAATTATTTTTAAAAAAATTAATTTGTGTATGCAGTGAATTATAATAAATATAAGATTCCTTGTGTTTATTAACAATGTTTCTTATACTTAAGTCTGTATAGAAAATAATTTTAGGTTATATTATAAATATTACAAATAGGACGATAAATAAATAACTTTAGTTAGATTTAGCGAAATTTTTCCATTCTTTATAAACGCACCTCTAAAAAACCTGAAATCGTTCTTTCTACACGAAGAAGCATTCCTGATTTTTCAATAATAGTTCAATATTCTTTTTAGTGTCTACGGAATGTTAGAAACGAAGTCACGTCCATAATTCTTTCTCAAGTATCTTATTATAAAACTACTTTAAACTTTTACTGAGATTTTGATAGAAGTTAGAAACGTGAAAAATTAGATTTTTATCAAATTTATTACCTTTTAATGCTTTCTGAGCAAAGATAATGATAAAGTAATAAATAAAGTTAATTATGATATGTTTACTTCTGTCAATATCCAAATATAAACGTTATTAAAAATATTTGAAAGATTCTTTTGTAAATTTATCAATTATTATTGCGAAAAATTTCTTTTCATGTATATTGAATTAAGATATTTGTGAATTTTAATAATTAACTTAAAAGAAAAATTATTTTTAATTAATTAATTAAAGAAAAATTATTAATAAAATTTTTAATTCAAGTCAAATATATTTTTATGATTTTTATATTTATTTAAATCACTTTTGTTTATATTATTAATAATAATTCAAATAATGAAAGAATGACCAAATAAATAATTTAATTTTATGAATTATATTGTAAATTTTTAATACAAAGTTAATTTTATTAAGTACAAATTGTTTGTTTACATTCTTTCGAATAGACAAGAATACATATAATTGAATTAAATATATTTTCCGAGGAAATATTTGAATGAATATTTGTATAAATATTGATCGATTTTGAAAAATATTATTGTAATAAAAGTGTGAATATTTTAGAAACTTAAATTTAAGTCATTAACAGGATTTCGATTAGCGAAGAAGACCATAAAAACTTAATTACTGTTACTACAAGTTTGTGAGACACAATGCATTCAACACATCATTAAAGTCGTCTTTGGGTGAAAAGATATTTAATCTTTCGTTGCAAAGTGTTAAAAGAGAAAACACGAAAACTTGTTGAATACAAACACAAAATTTAATTTCCTTCGCTCTCTACACAAGTTTTAAAATTGCCTTTATAATTGATGAAATAAAATTCTTTGTATCTTTAAGCTTGTCTCATTATTTACTAGACAAGAATTTGTGTAATCCTTTGTTTTGATTTACAACTGGTTATAATATTCAATAATATTTACACAAATTGTAAGACTGCTAATATAAATTAATTAATAAATAAAACATTAAATAATGAAAAAACATTGTCAGCATCAAAAGTTTTGAAAACTCACTAAATATTTTATATACAAATTAGGAAATTCGTTAGTTCTGTTTTAGAAACATCAGTTTATCATTGATTAATATGTATATATAATAACTGGTAAATAATATAATATTAAGAGGTAATATCTACATCTAATACGAAGTATATTAGATGCTTGACATATAGTAAACGAGTTGAACTATAAATATTAAATTCAATTATCCTTTATTGAATTTGAGATGAATAAATAAATAATTTATTACAATAATATGATTCACTGTAAATTGGTTTATTACTTTCAATATTATATCTAAAGGAAATTTTAATGTTATGCTATATGTTCATCAATTTTCATTAACTTGCTTCTACTTCCAATAACTCACTCTTCTGCAGGAAGCTAACCTATAAATTTAAATAATAAATAAATAAATGTTATGTATTGAGCGCAGATATTATATACAAAAATAAACTTAAATATATTATAAATTTGCTTTTTAGACCCTACTTTATTAAAAATATTTATAAATTATCGCGCGTAAAATTTATCCACTCCTATAAATACTGTATACATATTGATATATTTTATATTTCTTAATGTTTTTATAATCCAACTCTATAGCCGATAACTAAGGAAAAGTTACACGTAAAGTATCCTGTGCTTAATAATGAACAACGTGACCTGATAGAGGCATTCAGAAAGAGATGAAAGGATTTTTGGCTTATTTCAGTAGTATGGTAAAACGTGATCGTAGAGTAGAGAAAAATTGCGTTAGTGCCTTGTAGTAAGCTATGTTAAAAGCAGTTATATGTTGTCCATTGGATAGGAGATTCTTCAAGAAAAAACGGATAATGGTGTTATATCAGTTTTAATGCATAATAACGAGACATGGTATGGTCGGATGAATTCAAGAAGCACATTATAGAGTGTAAAATGAGCTACTTAATGATGTTGTAAATGGTGTGATCAGGGAAGAATGTGTGCAGAATGTAGATATGTCGAATGCTTTTTACAAAAAATAACAAGTGATTTAAAGAGTAGACATTGCGGCTTTGTATACTTGTAAACAATTACATGAATTGCATTGAATAGCGATTTTACAGAATATTTTATAAAAGGAGATATACAAAACAGATTTGTCAACTGTATATCATAAACAAATAAAAGAAATTTCACTATTTTTATATATTTCTAAATTTATAAAAATTAATTTTTATACCAATTAAAAATGGAAAAAAATTATATTTATTTTGAGATTATTGTGTTCATCGCATATAATTTTAACTTGTGTATATGAAATAAATTTTTGATTTATTATTAAAAGATACGCACAAATTTCCATTTTTAATTACAAATGTTTAAAGCATTTTTATATTAGAATAACAGCTTTAATCTTATGCTAACTTATGCAACGAGTAGATTTCATTCTTATAATGATTAGGCATCTTAATAAATATCACTATTTTCCAAAAAATAAAAAAGGAATTTGGCAGTTTAAGCGCAAGGATATATTGATATCCATAAATAAGACTAAACTGCTTTTATTTATGCAATTATTTATTGTGACATTGTCACAGTGCCAGGCTGCAAATTTTTTTTATCATATTTTTAATTTATTTCATTTAAAATATATGCTCTCCACCTCAAATGAGTACTGTAGTGTCTTGCGCCTGTACTGTACTTCATACTTTTTCGTTCGCAATGGAGTCGTGCCGGTTATCTATTAACTGCTTTCAGAGGAAACACTTGAATTGAAATAGCTTGAATTTCGGTTTTCATTGGTAGTTAATATGTAGTTAATAGGGGCCATCTGCCCCTGGTCTCGTCTTTCATATATTTAACTCCGTTCTCAATATCTCTTTAGAGGATAGCATTGTTTATGCGTTTAATTATCTTTGAAAGATCAAAACAACGCAATTATTAACGTTTTTCTGTCGATAATTTAAAATATTAATTTGCTACATTTCATCGTTAAACCACTTTTACAAATTTCATTTTTAATATTGTAGGTTGGTTGAACGGTAGAGCACGTAAATCTATTATTATTGTTTTTTATGTATATAAAGAGATGGTATTATGAAACAAGTCACACAAAATAATTGGATAAAAGTAATATTTTCAATTTGTAATACAAAAAAATAATCTTATTTTGTAATATTCTTCCGATAAAAAATAAATTGGAACTGTTAGAAACTATTGAATTTTAGATAAATAAGCTCGAAAGGAAAGATCTAATGTCATTTTTCTCACAGATATTTTTAAAAAACTAATTTCTTTTCAGAATTAGAAACAAGATTATAATATTCTTTTAGATTATTTTTTTTTAAATTTACGTAATGAAAGTTAATATATTTGAAAAATATCATATGAGAATTTCTAACACTTAAAAGTTTGTCAAAAATTACTTTACAAGAAGCTTCTAAATTGGTTTCTTCCTGTTATCGTCTTAGGATCTTTATTCAACCGAAAAAGCACTTTAATTCATACGAACTACAATAGTTCGAAAATTGCCAAAATTTGAATAAAATTATCGATATATTTTAAAAAATTTAATTTGAAATTAATAAAATTTAACCAGATTAATCGCATTGAAATATGCATAAAAGCAGGACCTAAATAACAAAATTATACAATAAATATCAAAAATTGCTATCTTAATGTGCAAAAAACAAATTCGAACAAATACAAATTTTGTTTCTTTCATTTTTGGTGATTTTTCTAAAAAAATAGCTTTTAATATTAGCAAAGAAAAGAAGACGATGCTTAATATATTTGCATACCTAAACATAAATGAAGAGAATTTAACCACACAAAATTTTTGAACGAAATTACATTTAAAAATTAACAGATTATTGAAAAATTGCATTATAAAAACGAATATACGATAATAAAGAAATAAAATAAATTTAATTGTAGATTAATAAATCACGATAAGAAAAATAAAATAAAATTTATAATTGGTGTTTTTTATCTATTTACATTTAGAAATTACTTAACAATTAATTAATATTTAATCAAAACATGTCAAGACAATGATTAACACGTGCAGAAATTGCTGTAAAGAGATCTGTTTAAATTCAGAAAGTGCTCTCAATGTCCAATATTCAAGCTAAGTGAATTAAATTTTCCAAATTAACTTGAAGAAGAGGTATACCTTAATATGCTAATTCGTATGTAGAATTGGTCTATTTGAGTCGATAGTTTCGTACTGGGCTACGCTCTAAGCTATTATGAAGTATAATGAAGTTGTGTTGATGAGGTGGAGAAGGATGCTTGATGAATACCAAAATAAATTCAGGAATATGTTGAATATGTAGAATATGTAAAGTTATTCTTGTAAAGAACTTAAGTAAAAGAAGCAATTTTACAATTAAATTAATTTTTTATCGTTAGAAAATTCAACAAAAGCAGATTTTTTCTCCTCCTTTCTTAATTCTATTGTTTACTTTTATTATCTTACTTTTATACAATAAAATAAAATATATATATATATAATTTTATGAAAAAATCTTTTTCTTAATTTGAAAGCTTTCTAATGCATTATACTAATTACAAATATAAGTAATTACGTAAAAATAACACCATGCTGAAGTTTTAATTAATTTAATTATTCAAATATAATGAAGTTAGTGACATCTAATAAAAAATAATTTTTTTATTTTTATTAGATGATAAAATACTGTTAAAATAAAATACAGTTGATAAAATAAAATAAAAATTAAGTAATAGAAAAATAATTTTTATATTTAAAAATATAATAGAAATGATTAAATATTATATGGATTAACATATTTTGTAATTATAATTACTCTTATTTAATTTTTTTATTATAACAATCTTAGGAATTTATTATATTAATTAGTATCTTATTATATTAATTAGTACTTTAATTAATTAGTATTATTATATTAATTAGTACTTATCAAAACTTGTGTCCACTTTATTAAATTGTAACTTAGGAATAGAGGAAGGAGAGATCTGTAGGATTAAGTTCACATTGACATCATGCAGAGGAATACGGTTTAATATGGCATAAATGTAGGACAACAGAAATTGATAACCTTTCTACACTTCTAGAATTATAAATAAAATAGTTTAGAAACATATAATAAACGTATTATGAACTTAAATTCTTACCTTTGCAACTACAAGTTAATAAATATAATTATTCATTTTTAAATTATTATTATTATAAGAAATATATATTGTGATAATAAATAAAAACATAAATTTATAATTATAATGTAATAACTATTATTTAAGAAAAGAAGTAAAATAAAGAAAGCAAAATAATTGCGTATTTACATCTAATTTTTAAATTAGTTTAATAAAAATGCATTTTTTTTAACCACAAAATATTTATTATCGAATGTTTAGGGCAGAAATAGAAAAAGAAAATATTAATTAAAAATAGCATTGTAATAAAGTTACAACCTCAAAAACGTAACAAATTATTCACTACTTATCATGCAGACCGGGGATTGTCTGTTTAGGAAGTTGCTTTATAATAAGCACTTTCATTTCGTAGTTAGTTGTTGTTCACTTCTAAAGCATTCCCAAGTTTATCATAGTTATTACCAAATTGTTAAACAAAGCATGAATGGTAATGCTGATATACAATAATATGAAAACATTATCGATTTAAACAAACAATTAAGAGTAGGAAGTAATCGCTTAATAAACAATTTACTTTTGTTATTAATTTATGAGGAAATTTTTCGAACAAATCTACATAATCTGAATTAACAACAATCAGAGATAATGTGCTAGGTTTTACATTTGTAATTTTGTTACAATTCTTAATAAATTTGTCTTCTGTTTTTGTACTAAGTATTGACAGATGAAGAATATATATATATTTTATCCTACTAATTGATTAAATATAGAAAATAAAGTAATAATAGAAATTGATAAAAAGTTCAAGCGATAAGTATACTTATGAGTCACCAAAATAGAGAAAACAATAAAATAAATTAAAAGTTTCTTCACATTTCGCTCCTTTTCACAACCCAAGAACATAAAGTCTCGCGGAGAAGTCGACCTTTATCTTGAGGCTCTCGTCCTTTATCCATCCTGAGAGCTTCATCTTGAGCCTCTTATCAACGACATTTTTCTTACAATCGTGGCACCTCCATAGGGAGTATATTTTAAAAAGTTTAGCATATTGGGGCGAATGAGAGCATCAAGATAACAATCAACTCTTCCGTGATACTTTATACCTTTCCCGAGAAGTGAAAAGGGAAAAATTAGAGGTAACAAGTTTTAATATTTCTTCTATTTTTGCAGTTTTCAATAATAGGAGTTCTTTTCAGAAATATGAATTTTTACGAGTAAGATATAGTTATAAAATCCTAATCCTTGGTAATCAGACGTAAGGTAAATCGAGGATTCTGGTCTTTGTTTACCGTCTGTAATCAGTTAATATACTTTTGCAATGGGTCAATGCACTCTTTATCTACGAAAAGAATTTAAAAATTTCAATAAAAGTTTCTTATTTCGAGAAGTTTTTAAAATGTGTTATAATTAATTACCTTTCAAGCGTTGATATAGAATTTTATAACACTAACTTTAATATATGCATTTAAAACAATTTATAGTGCTTATTTATGCAATTTAGAAATTAAAACATATTTTTATATGTTTAATTTTTATCTATTTTTAAATTTTTAAACATTTATGTAAATTTTAAAATGGACATCGCAAATCATAAACACTATCAAACTTAGAATGACATCGCAGCATTAAAAATACAAAAAAACTATGATAATTACAATAAAAAATAAATTATGAAACAAGCTTTTGCTCTTATATTTTTTTATTATTTATATTAACTTTTTGAAGTTTAAAGGTGAATGATTTTCTGTTTGAAATGAGTTTTGTAAGTTTATTTTGCATTTGATTTCGAATTAGAACACATATCACTAGTAACAAGCAAAGGAATTCTTCATGGAGAATATATCTCTAAAATACTTGAAAATATTATTCAAAATAAATATTAAATTCCTTATTATAAAGTATGTAAATTTGCATAATAATTCATTTGTATTCTTCTAGTATAAAAATTTAGAGATGAATAATGATACTTTATCTCTTGTATATTTAACAACTAATTTATTCAGTTTGGTTTGTTTGTTATAAAATATGTGATATATTTATTTTTAATTCAAAAATTATTATCATTTCAATAAATAGGCATTTTTATTCTGTGATATTTTTAACTTTGCGGATGGTTTGGTTCTGGTATTGTCTGTAATAACGTTATAACATTAATAACGTTTCTGCATTTTTACTGTAAATTATCTGCATCTGCTTCCAAGGTTATTTTTATTTCGTGTTTAAATATAATGACTTCTTCAGTTGTTTTATTTACGTATATTATATCAAAAGAATATAAATAAGTTTCATATTCGGTAATTTGAGTATTCTTCAATTATTATTTTCCAGCCATATTCTTTGTATTAATACTTTGATATTTAGTTATATGTTTGAATAAGATTTTGTTTCAGAATGAAACAGCCATTTTTGTGTATTCCGACTGCATTTTTAATCAAATCATAATATCAATAAAAATATTAAACTTTTCTTTATTAACATCGTTTTAAACATATATAAATAAATATTATAAATATGTTGATTGTATAATTTAACATAAATGTTATACATTAGCATATTTAACACATGTAAACAAATAGTCTAATAAACGTGCTATTTATTTTTTACTAGACATATTTTGTAATAAATATATATTGATAAATATAAGGATAAATAAATAAATATTTATACAAGGAGTATTTTTAACCTCCGATGTGGCAGGAAAAAGAACCGAACAGTGAAATTCAAAACTGTTTTATTTACAGAAGTTAAAAAGGTAGATGAAAAGCGTATCTATGTAATCGCCGTTTCGATTTAGGCATTTATCATACCGTGGTACCAGTTTTTCTATACACTAATCAAAGAAGGTTTTCGCTAAGTCCCTTAGTTAACCTTTACGCTGGCCTTCAACCCTTCGTTAATTTGGAAATTCTGTCCTCTTAATCACGCTTCAAGTGAGTAAACAGATGGAAATAATTCTGGGCTGTACAGTGACATTTGTCCTCACACCAGAACTCCTTCAGAAGTCAAATGGAAATTGTTTGATCATCCGCCAGACTTAGAGCCCAGACTTAGCATTGAGTGATTTCAATCTGTTCATTCACTTGAAGCGATGGTTAGGAGAGCAGGGGTTCTAAACTAACGAGGAGTTGAAGGCCAGCATAAAGGTTGGCTAAGCAACTTGACGGAAACTTTCTTTCATGCGGAATAGAAATGCTGGTGCCACGGTTTATAACTCAAAACGGCAATTGCGTAAAAAGTAGCCGAAAAATGTATCTAACTTTTGTAAATAAAACAGTTTTGATTTTCACTGTTCGATTTTTTTCCTTGGCACATCGGTGGTTGTAAAAAATATCCTTCGTATATTTAGTCTGTATTGTATATATAAAAATCACTCACGTTTTAGTTTATAAAAATTTATTATATAAAATCATCATATATATAGGTTCACAAATTTTCATTATTGTGATCTTCTTTCATTATTCATGTTGATCTTTGTGTCAATCATATTAAAGCTATAAAATACGAATAAACATAATCATTACATCTAATCGTTCTAATGTTCAACAGTAAATTTCATCTTCAAATGCGTTAACAAATCATTTGTATCTTCAAATGCATCCTCAAATTTGAATGAATTTCCATAACATGACAAATAGGAATTATTTGCTATCTTATGGAAAAGAGAGTTCTTTAGTTTTTGAATGGATAGTGTTTCTTAATATCACATTTTTATTGATTTTAAGATTAAGAATCATATTAATCCGTGCAAAACGCTCGTAAAAAGACAATACTGTGTTTTTATTTTGTAGATCTTTGGCAATGTTTCAAATACACTAATTGATAAAATCAAATATTTTATTATTATATTTATTATTAATTATCAAATATCTTCTAAATGTCACTACTGTCGTGTATCTCATTCCTTCATCATTAAATAAAAATCGTTAATTATATTTAAAATATTGTTGACCTATTTTAAATATGTTATCGAATTGTTTTATAATAGTGACAAATTAACACTGTACTTTTCATAAACGAATTTCTTATGGCGAAATTCGATACATTATTATTTTTATTTCTTAGTTTTATTGATAAAGACATATCGCACGAGGTTTCTGTTGGTTCCCACCATCTATTACTTAGATTTTATCCTGGGATTATAAATAGATCCATTTCTCATGCACTGTACTATCATGTACTGTACTATATACGTAGACTCTACATACAACTTTAATATTACTTAATAAAAATATTTGCTTAACCATTCTCATTAATATTTATATTATCTAAAAGTTAAGTTTTAAAATTCGTCAACTATTTTTTATATCTTGATTTCTCACTTGGAAAGTTTTTGCTTTCTTTTTCTATTTTTATAAATTAGCTTTATGCAAAAATTTTTTCTGTCAAGCATATCATTTGTGCATAGTTTGCCTATACGTTTATAGATACACAAAACACAGAATGGCCCAAAAAATCAGTTATTCATGAAATAATTTTATGAGTGATAGAAATTTAATATAGAAAGATAAATGTTATTACGTAATTCAGTCATTCCTTTGGTATATTAAAACGTATATTGGCTACCTGATTTTGGGCTATTTTCTACATATACATTAAAGTAACTTATATAAAGTTTTAACTGTATATAAGCAGATATTTCGAACTATCATTCAAGTAATTCATACATTAAAGCTACTAATATTTCTATATTTAGATGAATGTTATATTAATTTACGTCAATTACACTTATTTTCAATTATATAATCTCTTTAGTAAAATGCGAAATTAACTCGTTACAATAAAATTCTTTTTGTTATTGTTCTAAAGGAAATTCTAGATAGAATTTTTAAAAAAGAAAGAAATCGTCGTGAAATAATTGAAGATATTTTTAAAATACAAATAAATCTGGAAAAAATAATAAATTTTTATTAGTAAAATTTTGAATTAAAATTTTATAAAAATTGTAATTACTGAAAGTATATTTGACACTTTTAATTTAATGATTTTTAATTTAAAGAATAACTTAAGAATTTGCGATAAGTTTTAAGACTATGAATAAATGAGAAAATCTTTAGAGTAATAATGTTCTAAGGAAGCTCATTAAACTGTTGATAAAGAAATAAAATATCAATATTTAATTTAATTAGAAAAATTTATGAACTTGGAAATTTAACTAATGAATTTGCACTGATCATTAAACACTAATTCACATACCTAAAAGGCAAAATTGAGTGTAACAGAAACATGTTGAAACAGATGGTCGTCACATTAATGAAAATATACTTGTGAGGAACTTATGTATAATAAATACTTCAAGTTTTAATAATTATAAAATAGCAAATTAATTTTTATGACTTGTAAATACATATAATACTTATTATTAAAGCATTTAGAAAAAGCTATAATTAGAAAACTATAAGTTAATCGTTAAGGGTGTATCTAGAATTTTCAGATTAGTGCCGTTATAGCCTATATATAAATGTCTTTTTTTATGTATAGTTGTGTATATATATATATATATATATATAAATCTTATGTTTTTAATATTTTTAAATATAATTTTTAACTTATATTGCAAAAATTTGGTGATAAATTTAATAGAATGTTATGACAATTTACCATCTTAATAGCACTATTCCAAATATAAAAGTAAGAAAATATATTTTTTTTACATTTAAATTCTTTAATTTTAATGTATCTTATGAGTGTTGTATAAAAGAAAATAGATGGCCAAACCTGAAAAAAATAAGTATTATTAATTTAAACATATTTTGATGTGATACTTTTGTATTTAATTTTAAAAAATTCAGTATTTGATCTCGTAAATTAGTAAAAATAATAAATTATTCAGCTTATTACAATTTATCTAGCAGTAATAAATATTAAAGTATTCATATGAATGAGCAGAACAAAGTATGAACTTGCATGACATTGGAATGTAAATTACAATAATTCAATTATTTTTAAATTCAATAGAAAATTATTCTTCAATTATTGTTTTAAGAAAAATTTTATATTAATAAAATATATTTGAAATAAGTAATAAATACAAAATAAAGAAAATTTATCTTGAATTAAATTAGTTGTTTTATTCTTTTGTCATATTCTTTTTAGTATTAATATTCATTCCTAGTAAATTTTATTTATTTATCGTATTTATAATGATTATTTTATTTTTAAATATTATTTAAATAAATGATTTATTAATTTTAATAATTATTTATTTAGCGTTTATTAAAATTTTAAAATATCCAATATTTCAAATTAATACTTTTAATTAAATTAATAAATTATTAATACCTATAATTAATTTTAAATATGTTTAAATATGTTCATTAAAAATTAATAAAATTATTTTTCTAATAATAAATTTTAAATTTTATTATAAAACCTCAAATAAAATTATTTTCATTATATTTATTTTTGTTTTTTATTTCCTTATAAAATAATATTTATGTGAATTATTTTTATTTTTATTTATGAAGGAAAAAAACTGAATATTTATTTATTTATTTTTAACTTTTCAAAGAGAAATGCTTTTATTTTATTTACTGAATATAAAAATAAATAACTTTTTATTTCCATCATTCTTTTTTATAAAAGATTTATATATATAATCTATTTATTATTATTATTTTATTATTAATCGCAATTTATTCATATCATAAATTTTTAATTTTAATTATTTTAAAATAAATATATATCCTTAATTTGCATATTATTAAATATAATAAAGTATTAAATATTTAAAATTTTCAACGTAAAAGCGAAATAATGAAGGAATTTTCAAATTTAACTTTAATCTTTATCGTTACGAAAACAATTAATCAATCATAAAGTTGATAAATCTCCTACTTAATATTATACTCAAACATGTACTGGGTTAATTACCGGAACGAATTACTTTATTAGATTTATAGCATTAATCTTAATCCAAGAAACTCAATAAATGATAAATAATCATAACACGTATTTTTATAAGCATAAGTTAACTCGTAAAGTGTATTCATTTCGTTAGAATATTGTACGTCTGTTTGAGGTCATTCCTACGTCTTTTTTTGTGCTAAATGAAGTCAAATTAACGTAATGGTGGGAATCATGGCGTCAAACTCATACTATCACGGGCCACCACTTACAGTTTTAGAGAGTCTGCGGGCCGCAGACAAAAAAGGTCTTTTACGTATATTCGAAAATAACCTATTTAAATTTTACATTTATGTTCTCTTTAATGAATTTTCAAAATTAAAAATATATATATTATTGTCAAATATTACAACAAAATTTAAAATTAGAGAAATTAAATTTATTAATATATTTTACTATAAATTTAGCATAATGATGTTTTTAATACAGATATTGAATGCACATCTATTAATCTCGCCCTACGTGAACTCTTATCAGTCTTTAAATGGAAAGTAATTGTTCACATACAATATGTAGCAACGTATTATCTAGAAACCTTGATAGGTAGTATCCAAGCAGTGGTAGTAGTATACAAGGACTTGCCAAAAATAAAAATTTATATGGAACAATAACATTTTAGTCTCCGACTTAAAAAGTAATTAGCAATATATTAAAAGCTTATTTCGTAATTTTTCAAAATTCCTTATAATTATTATAATATTATCATATTCAAGACGGGCCGCATTATAAAGTCTCCGGGGCCATATAAAGCTCGCGAGGCAGTTGTTTGACACTGTATAGGTCAAGCTTTCGTAACAGAATAGGAAATACGAAGAAACAATTACTATCTGAATATATTGTACTGTATTTTTATATTATTTAGTTTCTCGGATTAAGATTACTGCTATAACCGTAATAATGAAATTACTCCAATACATTTTAAATTATTTAAATAAATTTAATAATATATAATTTGAATTTATGCTTTTTTTATTTCTAAAGTTTAATTTAAAATAAAGACTATATAAAAAGTTTAATATCGCCACGTAGAAATTTGTTCTCTTTCTTTACATTTCAGATAATCATTATACATCTAATAATAAACTTTGTGTAATAGAATTAAGGAAACCGAATTAATTAAAATTTTGGTTATATTTATTTACAATGATTTGCTATAATTAATTATTGATGAGAATTTTTAGAAATCAATTTAAAAGAGATTAAAGAAACTGCTTTTTTTTAAAA